>NC_080076.1:33798572-34112172 GCF_949987535.1 Balaenoptera acutorostrata | reverse complement strand
CCTGGTGGAGGGGACTAGTGCCTGTGTTCTGGTGGATGAGGTTGGATCTTGTCTTTCTGATGGGCAGGTCCACATCTGGTGATGTGTTTTGTGGTGTCTGTGGCCTTATTATGATTTTAGGCAGGCTCTCTGCTAATTGATGGAGTTGTGTTCCTGTCTTGCTAGTTTTTGGCATAGGGTGTTCAGCACTGTAGCTTGCTGGTCATTGTGTGAAGCTGGGCCTTGGCATTGAGATGGAGATCTCTGGGAGATTTTCGCCATTTGATATTATTTGGAGCTGGGAGGTCTCTTGTGGACCAGTGTCCTGAACTTGGCTCTCCCACCTTAGTGGCTAACTTGGACGCCTGGCTGGAGCACCAAGAGCCTGTCCTCCACATGGCTCAGAATAAAAGGGAGAAAAAAAAGAAAGAAAGACTAAAATAAAATAAAATAAAATAAATAAAATTGTTATTAAAATAAAAATAATTATTAAGAAAAAAAAATTTTTAAGTAAAATAAAAAAAACAAAAATGGATGGACAGAACCGT
Source organism: Balaenoptera acutorostrata (assembly GCF_949987535.1). NCBI lineage: Eukaryota > Metazoa > Chordata > Mammalia > Artiodactyla > Balaenopteridae > Balaenoptera > Balaenoptera acutorostrata. The sequence goes on along the minus strand of NC_080076.1, from coordinate 34,111,645 downwards.
AGGACAAATGGTAAAAGCGAAGCTATACAGACAAAATCACACAGAAGCATACACATACACACTCACAAAAAGAGAAAAAGGGGAAAAAATATATATTTTTGCTCCCAGAGTCCACCTCCTCAATTTGGGATGATTCATTGTCTATTCAGGTATTCCACAGATTCAGGGTTCATCAAGTTGATTGTGGAGATTTAATCTGCTGCTCCTGAGGCTCCTGGGAGAAATTTCCCTTTCTATTCTTTGTTCGCACAACTCCCAGGTTTCAGCTTTGGATTTGGACCCACCTCTGTGTGTAGGTCGCCTGAGGGCATCTGTTCTTCACTCAGACAGGCCAGGGTTTAACTAGTAGCTGATTTGGGGGCTCTGGCTCACTCAGGCCGGTGGGAGGGAGGGGTATAGATGCAGGGTGAGCCTGCAGCCACAGAGGCCACCATGACATTGCAACAGCCTGTGGCACGCTTTGTGTTCTTCTGGGAAGTTGTCCCTGAATCACGGGGCCCTGGCAGTGGCGGGCTGCACAGGCTCCAGGGAGGGGAGGTGTGGAGAGTGACCTGTGCTTGCACACAGGCTTCCTGGTGGCAGCATCAGCAGCCTTAGCGTCCCATGCCTGTCTCTGGGGTCCACGCTGATAGCCGTGGCTTGCGCCCGTCTCTGAAGCTCCTTTAAGTGGTGCTCTTAGTCCCCTCTCCTTGTGCTGGAAGCATGACCAGTTTATATTCAATACATTCAGGAAAGATATAGACAAGCAAGGCAAGATAGTACTAGAAATAAATTTCACAAATATTATTCTAGAAGTTATCCTGGTTGTGTCTCTGCTGTTCTTTAAAAGATAGCAAGAATCATTTTGGAAAATTTTGAAGAAGATCAATTTTACATTGAGGCCAGGATAACTTTTCCATACGCTTCAGAAAACCTGCTAAGTCAACAGAGTCAGAATTTTGGGGGGTTTACCAGAAGTTGTAGTCTTTCAATAATGGGAGACTCTTTTTGTATGTATGTATTTGAAATAGTTAAAAAATGTTTTACAAAGTGCTGAACCTCTGGATGATATACAGATGAATTTATTGTGTTCAGAGATTCACTCACAGTCAAAATCATTACCAATGTACATGTAGCAATCCTTGTCTCAGAGACTGTATTGCTAAATTCAGCAGGAGGACATGAATATTAGACAGCAATAAAAATGTTCAGGAAGCAATGAGATGATTGGAAACAAGCACAAGAATTTGTTGTATCTCATAAAGTATCTTAGATCCCTTGATTTAAATAGAATTGTGTGTATGAATCAGGTAAATACTGGTATTGGACCATAGAATCTCTGTATCAAAGTGAACAATTACAGTACCTATCATTTGTTTTTATGAAGGCTATTGATTTTTATATGTTAATTTTAAAATATTCTATCTTGCTAAAGTATTTTATTATTTGAGTTATATTATCAAGATATTTTAGGAGTTTCTAACATCCATCTACAAATTGAAATAGTTACCAATTTTTATTTTCATAACTAATTAATCTTGTGTATATTCATTGAGGACAATCTTCACGACAATATTAAATAGTAATGCAGAGAGTGATCACGTTTTATTTTTTTCTTGACCTTAGTGGGAATAACATTTTTGTTTTTCACAGTAAGATTCTGGCTTTAGCATTGTAATGTATTTACCTATTTCATTACCTTATGATATAGTCATTCATTTGTGCTTTCTTGAAATCTTTAATAAAGAAAAAAAGTAGTATTATTTAAAAGACTTTTTCAGTATAATGGAGATAATTATCAACTTTTTCTGCTGAGAACCATTAGTATGGTGATTTATTAGTAATTAATTTATACATTTATTAATAATAATTATGTCTATATAAATAGATATCTGAATATTAAACCAAGCTTGCATTTCAGTATTGAAATCTATTTGGTTATGATGTCTTTTTTTTTTAAGTTATTGGAACATGCTAATAAATTATTTAAGATTTTCAAATTATTATCCATAAGTAATATTTGTCTACAGCTTTCCTTTCTGGGTTATCTTTATCAGAATTAGACGTAAATCCTGTGCTTCCATTATAAAATAATTTAGAAGATTTTTATTTATTTTCTATGCTCTGAAATAATTTATATAGCGTTGGAACTATGTGGTCTTTAAATGTTTGGTAGAATCTCCTCTGAAACCAGCTGGACTTGTCGCCTTTTTAATAGAAGTAGTTCCTTGAAAACTTTTCTCTATTTATTTTGTGTATATTTGTCTAAGTTTTCTAACTCTACTAGGGACAATTTTAGGAAACTGTATTATCCTGAGAACTTATCCACATAGGTTTTCAATATTATTTTCAAAGAGGTACATAAACTTATCTGATAATGTTTTAAATTTCTATTGTATCAGTAATCATTTCCTCCTTATAAATTTTTTGTTTGCTGACCCCATTTTTTAAACTCTAGCTTAAATTAGCTAGTAGTTTGTCTATTTCTGTTGATTTATTTTTGGTCTTACTGCACTGTTTCCTTACTAATACCCATGAAGGACACTTCTAAGTTTTTCTAAATAAAGTATCTTTCAATTTTTACTGAACAACTCAAGGAATTATTACAAGAAACCAAATTAAATTTTTGTAGGTTGCAGCAATCTACATGGTGGAAATCTATATATAATTTATAGATTTAAAAATTCATTCTCCAGCTAAAAGTATGTTTGAAATGATGGGTATTTTGTTTTTCAGGTCAACTCTGTGACCATTATAAAAAAGGTCAGAAAAGAAATAGTGACAGGAGACTTGTCACACTCCATGCACATAAATGCTTCTCTTTATGTCAGTTTGTCTTTCACTGGCTTTATAGATACAAAAAAGTGCAGAGTGCATAGAAGTACAGAAGACTTTTAAAGATCAGAATAGTTGAGTCATCCACTGTAATCCTAATAATAAGTAATTAGGGATGAAAATAAAGAGTATTTGGTGAATGCAGCCTTGGTCTGTTTGATTTCTAAAATTATTATTGGATGACCAGTGTTAGCAAATAAGATTTTTTTTTTTTTTTTTTTTTTTTGCCTATAGAACTGGGTACTTACTTAATATTAAGCTGCAGACAGCATCAGATAGTACCTGATGGATTTTATACCAAAGACACTTTTCCTTTATTAGTGGCCATAGCTTTAACATATGTTATGTAAATGTAGTGCTTGCCTGAACTTTATAAAATATTCATTAAATTTATATAATAAATAATTACCAGTTGCATCTTCAGTGTTCATGCAAAAGTAGTGACGAGAGATTAAATACAATCATTTTTAAATAACAAATCCATTTTGCTTGGACTAGTTTTTCATGCATATGTTTTTTATTTAAATTTCTATTTTTTATTCAGCTATTCCATTAATTTACTATTTCATTTTAAAATTAAATTTAAAATCAACTGCTTCTTGTTTTACACAGTTTAGTATTAAAATTTCATATTTACCTATATGAAAAATCTGACAATATTATATATCACCCTCATTGGAATGCCAGTGGTATTTGCCCAGAGGCAGAGACCGTCAGTTATGAAAAAGGAAAATTGTGGAAAGAAAAGAGTAATTTTCTACTACAAAATATTTTAAATATTAAAAGACTGCATAAAATCACACTACTTCATTAGTACTCCCCCTACAAAAGAATGATATTTATGAAAAGTACTAAACTGAAACACTTTGTAGAATGTTATAATTTAATTACGCAGAGATAAGAGGTTAGCAAGTCTTTGCTGTTCCTTTGGGACTTGACAGTCTGTCAGTGGAGTAGGAAATATATGACGGGAGTCTGGTCACTAAGATTTATTCCCATTTTTCTCTTGGTTTGTTGTAGTATCTTGACAAAATCATTTCAGCTTTCTGTGTCAGTTTTCTTGTCTGCAAAATGAGAGAAGGAAGGAAAGACAACTTAAAACTGCATCTAGATTAAGCATTCTGCAAAACCTCTTTCTTCATCTTATTGTCCTCGCCATCATCATCATTAGTCCTTTATCCATCTAAGATCTGGCTCTTTTCTCTGTTCTTATTCTGTCTTCTATTTAGTCATTCTGTTTCATTCATGCTGGATTTCTGTGAGTTTTCCGAACTTTTCCAACCATGATCCTTCCCAAGGAATTGCTTTTCCTGGTGCTGTTTCCTTTGCTGGAATTCTCTTCCCCCAAATAAACACTTGGTTTTTATCTTTAAGATTATTATGTACATGTGACCTCCTTTGAGAGGTGTTCTCTCACCTCTGAATTTAAATTGAAACCCATTCCTCCCCACTAGAACTCCCTATGCCCCCTTTCTTATATTCATTCATTCATTCATCTATTCAAAAATATTTATTTATTATGTGCCAGACACTGCTTTATAATATGTGCCAGACTCTATTTTAGGTTCTTGGGACACAAAATGAACCCCTGCTCTCTAGGGTCTTAAAATCTAGAAGAAGGTGGGGAATTGGAAAGGAAGACAAAAAATAAAAACACACATATTTGCACATGTATTAATAAAATGTTTGATGATACCAACTGCTATGAAAAAAGTAAAATTATTATAGAATCATTTTTTAAATATAAAGATATAGTACATTAGGATGAACTTCTATGGAAAAAATGTAATGACTATATAATTTCCAGGAGGAATAGGAACAAGGACACATTTTACACTATTAAAGAACTTGTGCATATAGTTTTTAAAAGGGCAATACTGAGTATAAAATTATTATGTCTTATATCCCAATGGACATATTTATTAAAAAATGTAACATTTTTATTTAAATGATTATTACTTAAAGTAAGCTGGGAATTATATACTTTAAAATGATTTAAATTTAAGATGAGGTTTTTAGATATCAACCTAGAAATATGCAAGTTGGGTACTTAATCTTTCAAAATTCCTTCAAAGAACATTTTAACAAAAATGTTTTAAGATCCATGCATTAACTTGATCAGGGTTACAGATCTAACAAGGAATCAAACTGGTCAGGTCACAGGACTCCAAAGACAGACACTTTCCATTGTGCTAGTTACTTCTTATTAATCTGTCTCTCTTAACTGAAAACTTTTGGTCTCTCATGAATGGATCATGGATATTTGCTGAATAATAGCATGGATAGGTGAGAAACATTTATTTTTTGAATGGATAAATATATGAACGTCTAAAATTATCTTGACTGACAGTTAAACTCATGTGAAAATGGTAGATAGAACTTTTACTTGTCCACCAACACTCACAGTTACATTTTCTAAAATGCATTGAGTTGAGGGTCAAGGACAACCTCATAAGAAGCCACAGCATGAAATTTTTCCCACGGAGGACATGTAACATCCTGCTGAGTACCTTGAGTGAGATGAGGTGGCTACCAACCTGGAATGCTCCCAAACAGAAATGATAGAATTCTTTATAAAGTCAAGGTAATAGGGGGAGATACTAAAAATAGTAGTATAATAGAGTCTTAATGGAGTTTGGCAAACACATCTAGAGACTCCTCCTTGATTCTCTTTATAGCTTTATTTTTTAATTTTTAATTAATTTTATTGGAGTATAGTTGATTTACAATGTTGAATTAGTTTCTGCTGTACAGCAAAGCGAATCAGTTATACATATACATATATCCACTATTTTTTTAGATTCATTTCCCATATAGGTCATAAAAGAGTACTGAGTAGAGTTTCCTGTGCTATACAGTAGGTTTTATTAGCTTTCTATTTTATATATAGTACTGTGAATATTTCAATCCCAATTTCCCAATTTATGCCTCCCCCCTTGGTAACCATAAGTTTGTTTTCTACAACTCTGACTGTATTTGTGCTTATAAATAAGTTTTTTCGTACCTTTTTTTAAGATTCCACATATAAGTGATATCATATGATATTTGTCTTTCTCGGTCTGACTTGCTTTACTCAGTATGATAATTTCTAGGCCCATCCATGTTGCTGCAAATGGAATTATTTTGTTATTTTTTTATGGCTGAGTCATAATCCATTGTGTATATATACCACATCTTCTTTATCCATTCATCTGTCAATGGACACTTAGGTTGCTTCCATGACCTGGCTATTGTAAATAGTGCTGCAGTGGACATTAGAGTGCATGTATCTTTTTGAATTATGGTTTTCTCTGGATATATGTCCAGGAGTGGGATTGCTGGATCATATAATAGCTCTAGTTTTAGTTTCTTAAGGAACATCCATACTGTTCTCCATAGTGGCTGTACCAATTTATGTTCCTACCAAGAGTGTAGGATGGTTCTCTTTTCTCTACACCCTCTCCAGTATGTATTGTTTGTAGATTATTTGATGAAGGTCATTCTGACCAGTGTGAGGTCATACCTCACTGTAGTTTTGATTTGCATTTCTCTAATGATTAGTGACATTGAGCATCTTTTCATGTGTTTCATGGACATCTGAATGTCTTCTTTGGAGAAATGTCTATTTAGATCTTCCACCCACTTTTTGATTGTGTTGTTTTATTTTTTTGATATGGAGCTGCATGTGCTGTTTGTATATTTTGGAGATTAATCCCATGTTGGTTGCCTCAATTGAAAATATTCTCTCCCTTTCTGTGGGTTGTCTTTTAATTTTGCTTAAGGTTTCCTTTGCTTTGCAAAAGCTTTTAAGTTTAATGAGGTCCCAATTGTTTATATTCGGTTTTGTTTTCATTACTCTAGGAGGTGGATGAAAAAACACCTTGCTGCAATTTATTTCAGACAGTGTTCTGCCTATGTTTTCTTCTAAGAGTTTCATAGTGTCGGTCTTAAATTTAGGTCTTTAATCCATTTTTACTTTATTTTTGTGTATGATGTTAGGGAGAATTCTAATTTCATTCTTTTACATGTAGCTGGCCAGTTTTCCCTACACTGCTTATTGAAGATACTGTCTTTTCTCCATTGTATATTCTTACCTCTTTGTTGTAGATTAATTGACCATAGGTGCATTGGTTTATCTCTGGACTTTCTATCCTGTTTCATTGATCTATATCTCTGTGTTTGTGCAACTACTGTAGTCTTTTGATGACTGTAGCTTTGTAGTATAATCTGAAGTCAGGGAGCCTGATTCCTCTATCTCCGTTTTTCTTTCTCAAGATAGCTTTAGCTCTTCAGGGTCTTTTGTGTCTCCATGCAAATTATAAAATATTTTGTTCTAATTCTGTGAAAAGTGCTATTGGTAATTTGATAGAGATTGAATTGAATCTGTAGATTACTTTGGGTAGTATAGTAATTTTGGCAATATTGATTCTTCCAATCCAAGAACATGGTATACTGCTCCATCTGTTTCTTTTTCTCTTTCTTTTCATTTTGCAATTTTATTTTTATATATATTTTTAAATTTTTGGCTGTGTTGGGTCTTTGTTTCTGTGCGAGGACTTTCTCAAGCTGTGGCAAGCAGGGGCCACTCTTCATCACGGTGCGTGGGCCTTTCACTATGGCAGCCTCTCTTGTTGTGGAGCACAGGCTCCAGACACGCAGGCTCAGTAGTTGTGGCTCATGGACCTAGTTGCTCCACGGCATGTGGGATCTTCCCAGACCAGGGCTTGAACCCATGTCCCCTGCAATGGCAGGCAGATTCTCAACCACTGCAGCACCAGGGAAACCCTTGCTCCATCTGTTTGTGTCACCTTTTATTTCCTTCATCAGCATCTTATAGTTTTCAGAGTACAGGACTTTTGCCTCCTTAGGTAGGTTTATTTCTAGGTTTTTTATTCTGTTTGGTGCAATGGTAAATGGTATTCTTTCCTTAATTTCTTTTCTGATCTTTCTTTTTAGTGTATAGGAATGCAAGAGATTATTTGTATTAATTTTGTATCCTGCAACTTTACCAAATTCATTGATTAGCTCTAGTAGTTTTCTGGTAACATGTTTAGGACTTTCTGCCTATGGTATCATGTAACCTGCAAACAGTGACAGTTTTATTTCTTCTTTTTCACTTTGTATTCATTTTATTTACTTTTCTTCTCTGATTGCCATGGCTAGGACTTCCAAAACTATGTTGAATAATAGTGGTGAGAGTGGACATCCTTGTCTTGTTCCTGATCTTAGAGGAAATGCTTTCAGTTTTTCACCATTGAGAATGATGTTTGCTGTGGGTTTTTCGTATATAGCCTTTATTATGTTGAGGTAGGTTCCCTCTATGCCCACTTTCTGAAGAGTTTTTATCATAAATGTGTGTTGAATTTTGCCAAAAGCTTTTTCTGCATCTATTGAGATGATCATATGGTTTTTATTCTTCAATTTGTTAATATGGTGTATCACATTGATTGATTTGTGTATATTGAAGAATCCTTGCATCACTGGGATAAATCCCACTTGATCATGGTGTATGATCCGTTTAATGTGTTGTTGGATTCTGTTTGCTAGTATTATGTTGAGGATTTTTGCATCTATGTTCATCAGTGATATTGGTCTATAATTTTCTCTTTTTGTAGTATCTTTTTCTGGTTTTGGTATCAGGGTGATGGTGGCCTCATAGAATGAGTTTGGGAGTGTTCCTTCCTCTGCAATTTTTTAGAAGAGTTTGAGAAGGATGGGCATTAACTCTTCTCTAAATGTTTGATAGAATTCACCTGTGAAGCCATCTGGTCCTGGACTTATGTTTGTTGGAAGATTTTTAATCACAGTTTCAATTTCATTACTTGTGATTGGCCTGTTCATATTTTCTGTTTCTTCCTGGTTCAGTCTTGGAAGGTTATACCTTTCTAAGAATTTGTCCATTTCTTCCAGGTTGTCCATTGTATTGGCATAGAGTTGCTTGTAGTAGTCTCTTAGGATGCTTTGTACTTCTGTGGTGTCTGTTGTAACTTCTTCTTTTTCATTTCTAATATTATTGATTTGAGTCCTCTCCCTCTTTTTCTTGATGAGTCTGGCTATTTTGTTTATCTTCTCAAAGAACCAGCTTTTAGTTTTATTGATCTTTGCTATTGTTTTCTTTGTTTCTATTTCATTTATTTCCACTCTGATCTTTATGATTTCTTTCCTTCTGCTAACTTTGGGTTTTGTTTGTTCTTCTTTCTCTAGTTCCTTTAGGTGTAAGGTTAGATTGTTTACTTGAGATTTTTCTTGTTTCTTCAGGTAGGCTTGTATAGCTATAAACTTCCCTCTTAGAATTGCTTTTGCTGCATCCCATAGGTTTTGGATCATCGTGTTTTCATTGTCATTTGTCTCTAGGTATTCTTTGATTACCTTTTTGATTTCTGCAGTGATCTCTTGGTTATTTAGTAACGTATTGTTTAGCTTCCATGTGTTTGTGTTTTTCCTATTTTTCCCCTGTAATTCATTTCTAATCTCATAGCATTGTGGTCAGAAAAGATGCTTGATATGATTTCAATTTTCTTAAGTTTACTGAGGCTTGATTTGTGACCCAAGATGTGATCTATCATGCAGAATGTTCCATGCACACATGAGAAGAAAGTGAAATCTGTTGTTTTTAGATGGATTGTCCTATAAATATCAATTAAATCTATCTGGTCTATTGTGTCACATAAAGCTTCTGTTCCCTTATTTATTTTCAGTTTGTGTAGATCTGTCCATTGGTGTATAAGTGAGGTGTTAAAGTCCCCCACTCTTATTATGTCAGTGTCAATTTCCTCTTTTATAGCTGTTAGAATTTGCCTTATGTATTGAGGTGCTCCTATGTTGGGTGCATATATATTTATAATGGTTATATCTTCTTCTTGGATTTCTCCCTTGATCATTATGTAGTGTCCTTCCTTGTCTCTTGTAACATTCTTTATTTTAAAGTCTACTCTATCTGATATGAGTATTGTTACTCCAGCTTTCTTTTGATTTCCATTTGCATGGAGTATCTTTTTTCATCCCCTCACTTTCAATCTGTATGTGTCCCTAGGTCTGAAGTGGGTCTCTTGTAGACAGCATATATATGGGTCTTGTTTTTGTATCCATTCAGCAAGCCTGTGTCTTTTGGTTGGAGCATTTAATCCATTCATGTTTAAGGTAATTATCAATACGTATGTTCCTATGACCATTTTCTTAATTGTTTTGGGTTTGTTTTTGTAGGTCCTTTTTTTCTCTTGTGTTTCTCACTTAGATAAGTTCCTTTAGCATTTGTTGTAGAGCTGGTTTGGTGGTGCTGAATTATCTGAGCTTTTGCTTGTCTGTAAAGCTTTTGATTTCTCCATCAAATCTAAATGAGATCCTTGCTGGGTAGAGTAATCTTGGTTGTAGATTCTTCCCTTTCATCACTTTAAGTATATCATGCCACTCCCTTCTGGCTTGTACAGTTTCTGCTGAGAAATCAGCTGTTAACATTATGGGAGTTCACTTGTATGGTATTTGCCTTTTTTCCCTTGCTGCTTTCAATAATTTTTCTGTGTCTTTAATTTTTGCCAATTTGATTACTATGTGTCTCGGCGTGTTTCTCCTTGGGTTTATCCTGTATGGGACTCTCTGTGCTTCCTGGACTTGGGTGGCTATTTCCTTTCCCTTGTTAGGAAGTTTTCAACTATAATCTCTTCATATATTCTCTCTGGTCCTTACTCTCTCTCTTCTCATTCTGGGACCCCTATAATGTGAATGTTGTTGCATTTAATGTTGTCCCAGAGGTCTCTTCGACGGTCTTCATTTCTTTTCATTCTTTTTTCTTTATTTTGTTCTGCAGCAGTGAATTCCACCATTCTGTCTTCCAGGTCACTTATCCATTCTTCTGCCTCAGTTATTCTGCTATTGATTCCTTCTAGTGTAGTTTTCATTTCAGTTATTGTATTGTTCATCTCTGTTTATTTGTTCTTTAATTCTTCTAGGTCTTTTTTAAACATTTGTTGCATCTTCTCGATCTTTGCCTCCATTCTTATTCCGAGGTCCTGGATCATCTTCACTATCATTATTCTGAATTATTTTTCTGGAAGGTTGCGTATCTCCACTTCATTTAGTTTTTTTTTTTTTTTTCTGGGGTTTTATCTTGTTCCTTCATCTGGTATATAGTCCTGTGCCTTTTCATCTTGTCTATCTTTCTGTGAATGTGGTTTTTGTTCCACAGTATGCCAGATTGTAGTTTTTCTTGCTTCTCCTGTCTGCCCTCTGGTGGTTGAGGCTATCTAAGAGGCTTGATGGGAGGCTCTGGTGTTGAGTACAGCTGACTGTTTCTTTGGTGGTCAGAGCTCAGTAAAACTTTAATCCACTTGACTGTTGATGGGTGGGGCTGGGTTCCCTCCTTGTTGGTTGTTTTGCCTGAGGCAACCCAACACTGGAGCCTATCTGGGCTCTTTGGTGGGGCTAATGACAGACTCTGGGAGGGCTCATGCCAAGGAGTACTTCCCAGAACTTCTGCTGCCAGTGTCCTTGTCCCCATGGTGAAACAGAGCTACCCCCAACCTCTGCAGGAGACCTTCCAACACTAGCAGGTAGGTCTGGTTCAGTCTCCCCTGGGGTCACTGCTCCTTCCCCTGGGTCCCGATGCACACACTATTTTGTGTGTGCCCTCCAAGAGTGGGGTCTGTTTCCCCCAGTCCTGTTGAAGTCCTGCAATCAATTCCCACTAGGCTTCAAAGTCTGATTCTCTATGAATTCCTCCTCCCGTTGCCGGATCCCCAGGTTGGGAAGCCTGACATGGGACTCAGAACCCTCACTCCAGTGTGTGGACTTCTGTGGTATAAGTGTTCACCAGTCTGTGAGTCACCCACCCACCAGTTACGGGATTTGATTTTACTCTGATTGCACCCCTCCTACAGTCTCATTGTGGCTCCTCCTTTGTCTTTGGATGTGGGTTATCTTTTTTGGTGAGTTCCAGTGTCTTCCTGTTGATGATTGTCCAGCAGCTAGTTGTGATTCTGGTGTTCTTGCAAAAGGGAGTGAGAGCACATCCTTCTACTCCGCCATCTTGGTTCCTCCTCCCAGGTCTTCATTTTTTAATGAAGGTTCCAGAGTCATATAAAACTTATATAAATGTATATGTTTCTTCTTGCTAATGTCTTTTGTCAGTCCAACTTACAGGGCCCCAGTATGAGAATCTAAGATGCGCACAGGAAGAGAATTTTCCTCCCCTACACTAGTCAGCCACTTACATTACCAGAAGAACATTGGAGGGTTTGAACAATTTTCTTCTGCCCCATTACATATTTCTTCTTTCTGCCTGAAATTTCCCATTCAGTGCTTTGTGCCTTGCATGATTCTGGGTTCCTTTACTCTCTTTTGAAAACATCATTATGATAGGGATAGAGTAGTATAATTAAGTAGACAGTTTAGAAATCCCACTAGGAGATTAAGGAGAGAAAGGGAATTTTAAGGGAGCTTGAGAGACTGTTGTAAGCTAGTGACCACTCAGGAAAAGAATCCAGTAACCTAGCAACAATCTGCACTTCCTTGAAGGAAGACCAGGTGTATCCAAGTGTCAGACACACTCAAGACAGAAGTCGTGATAATCAAAATACAAGACAATAGATATGGGGCCTGAATCTTGTTACATGAAGTCAGAGAGTTAATAGTCCCTGAAGAGTAGCATTTCTGCATGTATACAAGACAGAAATATAGGTGAAAGGGGAAAAAAAAAAAAAAAACTAGTTGAAATGGGACAATATACGGAAACCTGAGATGAATTACCATATTTTAGTATATGTTACTACACTTTTGTTAATATACATATGATTTAAATAGTGCCATGAGAGTCCCAGTTAAACCATAAAAGGCCAAGGGAGGAACTAATAATGTAAGCCTTGAGGTCTGCCCAAGAATGAGGAAGAAGATGATCTTCTCCCCTCCCCACTTTTTCTTTGATTATAAAAGTGTAGTCCTCTTTGTTCTTGGGGCTGCTGCACTACCTTGCCACTCTGCTTGTGTCACTCACAAGTATCCTATGCTAATAAATTCACTCTTTGCCCCACAGTGAATTCTTTCTGCAAAGAATGAGACAAAAGAACCTGACCTTCATTAAGTCCTGAAAACAAGTGAGCAGTTTTAATCAAGACAGTGGTTTTGAGGCCCCTCCTCGTCAGGAATCATACGTTCAAGTCCCAATCTGAGTTTTAGCTGGGTTTGAGTCCCATTCGAGAAGGAGTGCAGTTTCAATTAGTTTCTGTCAGGTTTTACAGTCCTTCATGATACAATAGATGTTTCAACCAGGCAGAAAAAGCTCTGAAAAGGGGGATGGACTATACTCTAAATAAAAGTCACACTTTTTCCATGGCGTTACCTAGATGATTTCTAAATAATTATTATAACCTTTATAATACTATACTCCTTCAGGGCATTTTTTTGGTTTATACATAATTTTAAACTGTATGCTTTTATACACAACAGTGTAAAATGACATAAAATTAAATTTAATAGCTAATAGACTGGGTTTCAGAAGCAAATTTTATTGCAATTCCGTTAGGCTGGAATGATGGAACAAACCCCGAAAGATGAAATATTAAAAAATTAATGCAAGGGCCTAAGTCAAGAGCAAAGCACGGGACCGACGAAAGTACCAGCCCACGGTGTCATCATGCCCTGGAGACGACAGAGCGTGCCGGCTTCTGATGAAAGAAAAAATTAAAAAGGCCCTTGACATTAGGAGTAGACTAGAGGGAAGTGAAAAACATCTAAAGATGAAGGTATTTCAGACCATCTGCAGGCAGCTTATAAGTTCAAAGGGGTATTCTGTAAAACCAGCCCCCAGTGTGGTCTTCTCCACTTCCTCTTATACATGTGGCGGGAAGAAAAAAGTGAACCGTTATGAAGAAGTGGACCAAAAAAAGTACTCTGATTTAGTAAGGTCTGTCTTGTCATTCAGAGGCCATGCTCAGACTCCACACCCTTTGTTCGAGGAAGATGCTTTACTCTATGGGCCTGTGAGGAAGTGTAAGGCCCCGAAGCAAGAAGAAGAGACAGGAGGTCCACAAAACTGGGGTCCTATCTTCAGTCTGGAGAAAAGCAGAAAACCAAATGCAACAAATGATCCTACAATTCCTCTGAAAATTACTTTGCAAAGGAATATGATACCAAGGGTGACCCGAGTCCTTCAGCAGACCATGAACTCAGAACAGACTTCCTGTTTGGAGAGGTGGAAACAGTGGATGATTCTGGAACTGGGAGAGGATGGTTTTGCAGAATATAGTAAAAACATGTTTTTACAAGGGAAATGGTTTCATGAAGCCTTGGAAAGCATACTTTCACCCCAGGGAAACTTCAAAGAGTGAGATGAAAATCTCCTCGAATCTGGCTACATCCAAAGGGTCCAGCATGTTCTGAGAGATGTCAGTGGAGTGTGGGCTCTGGAAAAGTGCCGGTTAACGTGAGATCCTAAAGTATGTAGGTCGGCTACACTGTGTGGCTGATTATCAGGGCAAGCTCTGTGTGACTGATCGGAAGACATCTGAGAAACCAAAGCTTTTCATCCGAAATACATTTGACAACCCGCTGCAAGTCGTGGTGTATGTTGGTGCCATAAACTATAAGGCCAACTACAGCTTTCAGGTTCAGTGTGGCTTGATCATGGTGGCCTACAGAGACGGGTCCCCCACCCACCCACATTTCATGGACGCAGAGCTCTGCTCCCAGTACTAGGCAAAGTGACTTCTTCGACTAGAAGAATATACAAAGAAGGAAAAGAACCTGAATATTCAGAAACTAGATTAGGGGCAGGAAGCTGTGTGGGAACGTTCAGGACTTTCTCACAGTTTGGGAAGATGTATTGCTGTTTCCTGTGATCTAGAATAAGGTGCCACAGGGTCTGAGAGCTGCAGTAACACAAGCTGAACTAGTAATTTGTTGAAATTGATTGCAACCAAAAAGGCAAAGCCGGAAAAGTTAAATTAAAAAGCCAGACTTCGGCACATAAAAGACCAGCTCTGCTATCTCTGACTAGCATTTACCCGAAAAAGGGCAAGCAGCATTGGCACAGTGTTGGTGCCTCTTGGACCCCCATAGACCTTTCTGTGTTCCGGGCAGGACGCCCAGTCTTTGAACTGAGAGATTCAGGGTAGTGAGGCCAGGTGCACAGAGCATTTCTCCCAGGCACGCCAGCAGGGTGGGCCGTCCACCCCCAGGGTGTATGTGCAGTGAGAATTCGTATCAGCCAACTACTGCTGCCAGTGCAGGCTCCTAAAACTTGTTTTATGTATGGGGTTCCCTGTATTTCATTTGGGGGAAAAAGCTTCCATTTGACATTTTTGAAAAATAAACGTGATTCCTTAGCCTCAAGTAAACATTGCTCTCTGGAAAGATGGAGCATACTCACCATATCGTGGGCTATGCCCCTTGGCATCCCACCAAATAACACTCAGAAGCAGCCAGGCTCCAGTCTGAGAATCGTAATTGTAGGTATTTTGGTAGCTATTTTCTGGTTTGAGTCAAGGAATTGTGTACATGGAGAAAATGTATTGTTTGTTGAATTTTCCAGCTATGGGGAAAAATAATAACATGTAATTTTTTCTATGTTTGATAAGTAATAAAATTGATTAGTTGTCACTGGGTTCAGGAAACTTAAATAAATGCCCACTACAGCCCTGGGGGAAGGCTCCCTGTTTTATGGAGTAGGTTAGCATTTAAGTTACAGTTGCTGTTTTAAAATAGTAGGGTGCTACAAACACCTTTTTCCTTCATTAGCCATTAATTATAAGAAATAAAATACAAGATATGAGTAAAGTAAAAAAAAAAAAAAGCAACAATGTTATATTTTAGTTTGAATAATAAATTTTACAATTCAAAAAGTATTAAATGAGTTGGACCTGCTATGACATCTGTTCAATGAAAAAATACATGAGGGTTAGAATTATTCAACATAATTATCTGACACAAAATAAATTTGAAGGAGATGAACAGTTTAGGGGAGATTTTATTATTAAATTTCAACATATCACAGGTTGGTTCATTATGTTGGATTTGTTATGGTGACATGAACATTTGTTCTTTTTCCACTGGCTTGATCCAGTACCTGGGCTGGATTTCATCCAACCTCTAAGACAAACATGTTTTCACCCCAGTACAGCCCTGAGATGAGGTCTGCCTACAGTTGGACGTCTTATACTGGCTTCCAAACAGCTGATAGCTCAGGGCCTTGCTTACTTGGGGACTGGAAGAACTTTGCTAGCAGATGACACAGGTGGTTGCTCCTTTGCTCTATTAACATTTACAGAATTGAATTGTTTTTATTCTGTCTAGAGCAGTGGTTCTCAAAGTGTGGTCATGTAACCCCTAGCAGTCTGAGAGACTCTTTCACAGGATTAATGAGATTCTCTCTTTTTCCAATTTCCTATCTGTATGAAAATGGATTTTTTTTCATATACTCAACCAAAATATACTGAAGCATATTGAATACAGAAGTAAATAGGTGACTCCAAACATCTTTTAAGCTAGGTATCTTTGGAGATTTAAAAATAAGTAAAATAATGTCATTCTTCTCAATTTATTTTGAGACATACATTTTTTAAAGTTACTTGTTATGATTTATTTTAAATTAATAGTTATTACACCTTTTTAATAAATCAGTTCAATTTTATAAAATTTTAGTTTTAATTTATAATATGGTACATATCAATAGAAATTATCCATGTAATCAAAAGTTCTTTGGGGTCTTTAGTAATTTTCAAGTGAATAGAATGAAACTAAGACCAAAAAGTTTGAGTTCTACTGATCTAGGGCAAAACCTTAGCTTGATAAAATAAAAGCAGGTGGAAAAAGTATGATTATTCATATTCAATTAATAACATTTCTAAAGCCTATAGTTAAAGATTAAACAACATGGACGCTCACTTGGTGAAGATAATTATATATGACTCCAGATTTCATTTTTTTCATTTTTGTTTACTATCTTTTCTTCTCTATGTTTCCATGTCATATATTCACGGCTAATGTGCTTATGTATTTTTCTTTTTTTTTTTTAATTTTTATTTATTTATTTTTATTTTATGGCTGTGTTGGGTCTTCGTTTCTGTGCGAGGGCTTTCTCTAGTTGCTGGCAAGTGGGGGCCACTCTTCATCGCGGTGTGCGGGCCTCTCACTGTCGCGGCCTCTCTTGTTGCGGAGCACAGGCTCCAGACGCGCAGGCTCAGCAATTGTGGCTCACGGGCCCAGTCGCTCCATGGCACGTGGGATCCTCCCAGACCAGGGCTCGATCCCGTGTCCCCTGCATTGTCAGGCAGACTCTCAACCACTGAGCCACCAGGGAAGCCCTGCATTTTCCTTTTTATCTTTCCCTTTTTCTCTCTCTGTACCCAACTGTTTCTCCTTTATCCCTCTCTTTCTTCCCTCCCAGAATTTGCTGCCATTTTTTTTTCTATTTTACACTACTGTAAGTGTACATAGTATCAAATCATGGAATTAAAAATAAATGCTTTTCTTAGTAAATAAAATTTTAATATATTTATATCAAATCTCTCCTTTTACTCTCCCCTCAAGATAGTTAAAATTAAAAGTTTGGTGACATTTCTAACAACCAAAAAGACACCAAAAATAAATTTTTAATTCATACTTTAATGTAATGTTTGAAATTTTCTCTAGAAATATTTTAACATTCTTAGAAAAGCATAAAAGGAAAATAAAGTAAAAAGAAAAGAAAATTATTTTATTTATGGGAAGTGAAGAGTCTTCAAATGAGAAGAATAAGTGAAATGTGAAGAAGAAGGAAGAAATTGCTTTGACAAAATCTGAAGCCAGGGGCTTATTAATATCAATATTTGTTTTTAAACTGTTATTTGAAATTATTTATATGATTTCTTCCAGAGAGTAAGGACATGCCAGGGAGAAACTCTGCAATGGGTAGAAAATTTGACACTGTTTAATGACACATGTCAAATTTGAAGTTTGTTTTTGCTTTGTGTTGCAATTATACTCCATTGTGCTTTCTTTTTACTAAAATTATATTACACACAAAATGTTGGGGGTTCTACTGTTTAGACCCGTCATGGAGTGGAAGCTGGATGTTTAAAGAAAATGGCATCCTTAGGAACTGAGAGCAAAACTCAAAGCACCTGACACCAATGAAGCAGCTGGAGATACAGATTGACTGAGGGAAATTTAAGTCACATTTGGAATCTTCAAAGGATAGAGGAAGGTATACTGACCTTCATATGGTGTGTTGTGCTGGGGCTTGAATTTAAATCATGAAATTTATCTCTCATTAAATTGAGAGATTTTCTAACTTTTAATCCAGTTATTTTAATTATTTTTGTATTATATTGGTTAGTGTTATCTTCTACCAGATGTAAATTTAGATTCTATACTGAGTCAGTGGCAAGAAACTTATTTCTTTCTTGCATTCATATTAATATTGTCCATTATCAAACATGATACTAAGTGTATTCAGTAAAGACTGGTGACTGACTTGCCACTGATAGAAAGAAATACATCAATTTTTAAAGCAAAAATGCAAAGAGATGGAAATTTAACTTGTAAGATTACAGTCTGTTGTCATTCTGGTGAAATAGTTAAGGAAACAAGTACAATGAATTAAAGCATTTTCTGGGTTTGAATCTTGACTCTGTTACATGTTTCTTACTTTGAGAGAGTTAGTAAATAATTTAAATAATTTGTTTTGTTTCTCAGTTGCCCCATCTGTAAAGTAGATTAATAATAATACCTACTATTGAACTGTTATGAAAAGTAAGTGAAAAAATATATATAAAAAACTTAAACTAGTGATTGGTCAATTCTAAGGGCTCAGTGAACGTTATCAAGACCTGAAAATTCTTTTATTTGGAATGATTTACATGATTTCTCTTTTCCAACATTGCATTTGTGGTCTCAGGGTCAAATTGGTTAGAATATAATGTTTTTACAAACTGCAACACACATATGTTCATATGATGTTATCCCATCTGTTTGAAATATAACATTTCAATCAACTGGTGTTTTGCTTTCATGAATACACCTGGATTGATAGCTCTTGTATTATCCTGGGAATGCCAGTTGGTTTTGTTTTAATCTTTTGCCTTTGAATTAGTGAGTCAGTAGACAAGAGAATATAATTAATGTACTGGTTTCAAAGATTGTTTAAACCACATGGTACACTGAAATTAAAAAAAAAAAATGTTCGAGCCTAGAATATATACCCTGATTACTTCATTAGGGTTGTTTTCTGTTGTTTGATCTTCTTAATATATAAACTGTAGCACTACTAGTACAGCATTCCAACTCTCTAGAGCAAAACCTAAGTGAATTATGTAAAAATAACAGGTAAACTAGCACTGACATACGTGGTGATAGTGAATACTGGTGTGAGAACTCTCAAAGACAGCCTGTACTTACCTTTCATAAACAATGACACAGTAGGAGCTACTTGGAATTTGTCTAGGGTTTAATAGAAAAATCACTGAGCAATGGTGTGAGCTGAGTTCTCAAAATGGCTAAAGCTAAGTTAATTCAGACTAATCATAATAACAGCTCTAGTTTAATTTCCTTAACTCTAAACCACAAGGGCTATACCAGATATACTATTAATTTTTATTCTACTGTATTTTTATTCAGTAAACAATTGTACTACTGTTAGGTACCCTGTGAAGTTTTGGGACACAGAGTTGAAATAGGTAAACCCTGTCTTGAAGGAACTCACAGTAGAATGAAGGACACTAAATGTTATGATATTTAATCCCAGGTTCTTATTTAGGCAAAGAAGAGAAGAATGTAATCTAATCTTGGAGATGAGTAATTATTTCTCTGAGACAATGGGGACAACTCTGAATCTTAAATAGTGAATATAGTAAATGTGTGTTAAAAATGTGCATGCAGGAGGAATTAGTGGAGACTTCCAGGCAAAGGAAACAGTATATTCAGGAGTACCAAAGGCTAAGGCAACGTGATAACTTCAGGAATTTCTGGTAATTCAGTATAATGGAGCCTTGGGTGTGGAAGGGTCAGATGGAAGATGGAGAGGGAAGCCAAGTTCATATTGCCAAGGCCCCATTACGCTAATCATTTAAAATTTTATCCTGAAAGCAATGGGTAATCGTGAAATAATTTTTAAGAGGAAATTACATATTCAGAATTGCATTTTGAAAACAAAACCCATTGGCAGAAATGAAACAATAGATATGAAGTGGCATTACTGGGTGAAGGGATACCTGTTAGGAAACTGCTATGGGAAAGCTAGGTAAGAAATAATGAAGGCTTGACGTATGACTCCAGCAGCAGTAGTGGGAATGGAGGAATGGATTTGATAAATATTATAGGAAGAAAATTTGTAGAAATTAGAGATTGATTAAATGTATGAGATCTGGAAGAGAGTTATTTTTCTGGGTGGATGGGGTGGTGCTCTTTGCTGAAAGAACACAGGAATGGGGGCAGGTTGGAAAAGCTGATAAATTTCCATATAGGATAAGTTCAGTTTAAGTTTCCTGGGGGTTTATAATGGGAGACATCCATCAAAAAATTGGACATATGCATCTAGAAATCAGGAGATGATCCCTCAATTATCTTTTCAAATAATTTTATAACTCAATTTACCCAAAAATTACTTAACTAAGAGAAACTTTTTTAGTGCTAACTATATTCTAGCCATTAGTCTAAATCTGAATAATTGAAAAAAATGAATATTATTTAAGTATTTGCATTGCTCTTGCTTTGAAGTAGCTCACTAACTCAGAAGGGATATGTCTTGTTATCTAATAATTAACCCACAAAATATAGAAAATACAATGCCAAAAGAAATATTCACCTTTTAATTCTTTAACCTATTTTAGAATACCCCTAAGTCACCTTTTTCCAGATAAAATTTCTACTTTTTCAAGCTAGAGCTTCCTTTGAGCTTCTTCTGTTTTATACTCCCTGTCTTTTTGTGTGGCTTTTTGGATTATCACAAGACTGCTCATATGCTGTTTGACACAGAGACAGACAGCGTACCCAGGGCTCTACCAAAGTTTTACAAGCCAATTATTGCCAGACAATGACTTCCTGGACAATGACACTTCTCTTTTGAATTTATCTTAAGCTTTTTGTCTTGTTACTTCCATTGTCTTTCTGCTCAACAATTGCTAATAAATAACAATCAAGTCTCTTTCCCTTCTCACAATGTCAACTTTTAATTATTGCATTAACTTTTATTACATATATAATTTTTTAAGTTAAATAGTTCCATTGGTATATGAGAAAAAGAATCATTACAAAAATACAGATGCTCTAAGAAATTTAATTAGGATTATGTAAATAATAAAGAACTATGTATAGGAATTATTTATTAATTGGACTTTCTTGTTTCTATTATAATATCTGTCGTGATTTATATAATGAAAAATCTGATTGAAAACAGATGATATTTCCCAGCTCTAACTTCCTGAATCTTTCATGGAATTTATATAATCCTACATAGAAGACACTTTAATCTCCATTGCATATAGGATCAATTCCAAACTCCCTAGTTTGATGCTCAAAAATTCTTCCTAATCTGTTAGACTGAATTTGAACATAAAATTGTGAACTCCAGTAGCTGACCCCCTTTACAGCGTACACCTTTGACTTGGCCCCAGCCATGTCTATTTGTTTGTTTCCTTCTCTCTGTAAACTCACCAACCTTTAGTTCAGTTTTTCTTCTTTTTGGGGAACTTTCCTGATCTTTCCAATTTTCAGTGATCCTAATTATAGTCAGCATTTATTCTCTGTCTCCCTTCTCACTTTCTTCATATGTGTATATCTGTGTTCCCAAGTCACCTATATAAGAAACGTTGAGGGAAGTGACCAGGAGTGAGCAAGAGACAAAGAGTTTTATCTTGCCCTCTAATTCTAGTCACATTGCATATTTTCTTACATCTTAATAGTACTTTTAGATAGATTATAGGCATATGATTAAATGAGACTCAGATTATATGCATATAATTAAATGAGACTCAGAGAGGTTCAAATAACTTCTTAAAACTCCCTCAGGTTTTAATGGGGAACTGGATTTGAATTCAGAGCTGTCTGTTTTTTTTCTCTTGCTCATCTTACCCATGGCCAGAATGAGGTGGGAATGGGCTTTCAAATTGGGGTGTTAGGGTTTAAATTGCAAAGCTGCTCCTTACTAGCTATGTGGACAAATTTATCAAACATTTTCTATATTCTCCACTAAGGATTTTACAAACCTTATTACAGGTAAGATTGTGAGCAAGAACACTGAGCCATGGTGGTAATATTATTGTCACTTTATAAATAAGGAAATTGAAGCACAGGGAGTTTGGGTAACCTACCCAAGGTCATAGAATTAGAGGCACAGCTGAACTTCAATGCTGGGAAGTCTGAACCTACATTCTAATTTAATATGCTAATCATTATGCCCCTATGGGAAACTACTATAACCCTTTTAAGCAGCAACAGTTTCCACATGTATAAAATGGATATAAGATTATTTAGAAGATTAAATGAGATAATAGGAAAACACTAAGCACAATGACTTGCATAGTAGTAACTAGATAATAATGATTGTTGTTATCTTAGTTATTTTGTTTCAGAATTAAGTCCTACAGAGCCTCCTCAGGCCATAGGCTGTTTGAGGTCCTCTGCTTCAGTGGGGGAGGGTACTTTTTCAGTTTGGGTTCAAGCAGCCAAATAAAACTGAAGCTGAGATCAACACAGCACAAGCTTTATTCAATGGCTAAAGAATGGAGAAGCAGGAACTAAGTTCACCGAACAAATTTTCATCCACAAGATGAGAAGGATTTAATTTTAAAGAGTAAAGACAAAGGGAGGAAGAGTGAGGCTAATGATGGGGATGCACATGCATTAGTCTACCTAGAAGGGACAGGGGTTTTTCAAGGGAGTGGGAAACCACCCCTTTTTGATTCTGCTTTGGTCCTTAATGTCCTGTAATGGCCATTGGTAGGTGTGTTATTTAATATGCTAATATAGTAAAAGCAGTGTATAATGAGGCTCAGGGCCTATTGGAGGTCAGATTTGTTTGCCATCTTTGTCCGAGCTGGTCCCATTTGATTTTCGTTTGTTTGTAGCTTTCTTTCTTATCTCTATACCCTTTAAATTAAAGATTTATGTTAACTCCTGCTAAAGGTGGGGGTAGGTTTGTTTTGAGCAAAGACCTGAAGCAGCTCTGACAACAATTTGTGCTGTATGGAGGGCTGGGGGCAAGAATTATATATTTTTATCTCATCAAAAATTAACTCTGCATATAGTTACTTGCTTCATAAAAACTTATTCATTTTATTATTTAATATATTAGTTATTTTGAAAGATGGTGAAGTGAAAAAAGACAGAGTGTTGTTAAATATTGACAGATACATCAATACAGTATTAGATATTTTTAGATTTAAACCATATTCAATAATGGAAGCATATTTTATGCCACCACTTAGAAGCTTTGTGGGAGAAATTTCATCATTGGACATTGTATCCATTTAATAGCAAAAACCTTCAATGTAATCTACCTCAGAATCCAAAACTTGCTTTACTCATATTTTCCAATAATATTGCAATCCAAGAGTATTTTGGACTCTGCTTCATTATTTTCTATCATTACTCCCTTTAGGACACTCATATCTAAATGTGCCCACAGCATAGCACCTAGCATGCATTGGTATGGAGAACTTTCTGATGATTTGCAATCTGTACCAGGAGAGGAAAAGTTGTGGAGTCAGTTTTTTTTGAAAGTTAGTTTTATTTGTCTCCACCTCCAAATTCTAGCCACTCTCCTTCTAAATATTTGCCTGTGATTGCAAGGATGACAAGGCTAGAGTGTGCAGTTAGGTCAGTACTCAAATACCCCTCTGAGAAAAAATGGAAGAACTGAAAGTAGACAGGATAATGACATCACCCAACGGATAACAGAGAATTCCAGAGAATTTTATATCACAGTTTCAATTTCATTACTTGTGATTGGTCTTTTCATATTTTCTGTTTCTTTCTGGTTCAGTCTTGGAAGTTTATACCTTTATAAGAATTTGTCCATTTCTTCTAGTTTGTCCATTTTATTGTCATATATTTGCTTATAGTCGTCTCTTCTGATTCTTTGTATTTCTGTGATGTCCATTGTAACTTCTCCTTTTTCTTTTCTAATTTTACTGATTTGAGTCCTCTCCCTTTTTTTTCCTGATGAGTCTGGCTAAATGTTTATCAATTTTGTTTATTTTTTCAAGAACCAGCTTTTAGTTTCATTGATCTTTTCTATTGTTTTTTTTGCCTCTATTTCATTTATTTCTGCTCTGGTCTTTATGATTTGTGTCCTTATACTATCTGTAGGTTTTGTTCTTTCTCTAGTTGCTTTAGGTGTAAGGCTATGTTGTTTATTTGAGGTTTTTCTTGTTTCCTGAGGTAAGATTTTATTGCCATAAACTTCCCTCTTAGAACTACTTTTGCTATGTCCCATAGGTTTTGGATCATTGTGTTTTCATTGGTATTTGCCTCTATGTATTTTTTTATTTTATCTCTGATTTCTTCAATGATCCATATTGTTATTAACATACTGTTTAGTCTCTACGTGTTTGTGTTTTTCACAGTTTTTTTTTTTTTTTCCTGTAATTGATTTCTAATCTCATAGTGTTGTGGTCAGAAAATAAGCTTGATAAAATTTCAATTTTTTTTCTGCATTTACCAAGGCATATTTCATGGCCCAAGATATGATCTATCCTGGACAATGTTCCATGTGCACTTGAGAAGAAAGTGTACTCTGCTGCTTTTGGATGGAATGTCCTATAAATATCAATTAAATCTATCTGGTCTAATGCATCATTTAAGGCTTCTGTTCCCTTATTGATTTTCTGTCTGGATGATCTGTCCATTGTTGTAAGTGGGGTGTTAAAATCCCCCACTATTATTTTGTTATTTTTGATTTCCCCTTTTATGGCTGTTAACATTTGCCTTATGTATTGAGGTGCTCCTATGTTGGGTGGAGATATATTTACAATTGTTATATCTTCTTCTTGGATTGATCCCTTGATCATTATATAGTGTCCTTCCTTTTCTCTTGTAATAGTCTTTATTTTAAAGTCTGTATTGTCTGATGTGAGCATTGTTACTCCAACTTTTATTCGATTTCCATTTGCATGGAATATCTTTCTTCATTCACTCACTTTCAGTCTGTATGATTTCCTAGATCTGAAGTGGGTCTTGTTTTTGTATCCATTCAGCCAATCTGTGTCTTTTGCTTGGAACATTTAATCCATTTACATTTAAGGTAATTTTCAATATGTATGTTCCTATTGCCATTTTCTTAATTGTTTTGGGTTTGTTTTTGTAGGTCTTTTTCTTTCCTTCCTCTTTTGTTCTGTTCTTTTGTGTTTTAATGACCATCTTTAGTGTTGTGTTTGGTTGTTTTGTGTGTGAGTGTGTTGTGTGTGTATCTATTGTAGCTTTATGGTTTGCATTTCCCATGAAGTTTTGATATAGCAGTCTGTATATATACAAGGTGGCTTTAAGCTGCTGGTCTCTTAAGTTCCATTTCCTTCATTTGTACTCTCCTCACAGTTGCTGGGTTTGCTTTCATATTTGTGTGTGGGTGATTTCTTACTTTTACTGTATATTTACCTTTACCTGTGAAATTTTTCATTTGTACTTTTCTTTTTACTAGTTGTAGCCACTTATTTTCCCCCCACATAGAGAAGTTTCTTTAGCATTTGATTCAAAGCCAGTTTGGTGATGCTGAATTCTCTTAGCTTTTGCTTGTCTGTAAAGGTTTTGATTTCTCCATCAAATATGAACGAGAGCCTTGCTGAGTACACTATTCCTGGTTGTACATTCCTCCCTTTCAGCAATGTAAGTATATTGTGCCACTCCCTTCTGGCCTGTAGTTTCTGCTGAGAAATCAGCTGATAACATTATGAGCATTCCCTTGTATGTTATTTTTTGCTTTTCCTGCTGGTGTTTAAATTATTATTTTCTTTACAAATAAAAAGTTGATCAGGGTAAATTATTCTCAGATTTATTATTCCCATGGTGCACTCATAAAAGTTCATTTCTGAACCTGAAAAGCAAAGAAGATCTTGAATCTGTTGAGATGCCCCATGGTTCATATTTGTGGTTTAAACCTGCTGACATTTTTCATTTTCACTTGGGCTGTCAAATCTAGCTTTGCATTGGATTCACCTTGGTTGTTGTTACAAGCATTAGTTCATAATTACCCCTCAAAATATGTGCAATCAGCCAGGGGTTGATATATCACTATTTTAAAGAGTTCTTCAGCTGATTCTGATGGTACTTTTGCTATGCCTTCTGAAATACAATAATGTCATGTTCAAGAGAGAAAGGCAGCCTGATAAATTGTTTCTTAATTGTGTATGTGAATAACCACCTCAAAAAGTAGAAAAAAGAAATTAGCCATTTTCTTCTTATGAAGAAAAGCTCTGCACTCAGTATAATTCCTTCTGTTCTACAACAGAGTCCCATCCAAGACCATGTTCTCCAAGAGTATTTGATGGATACCTGGTGAGGAAAAAAATGATGAAATGGCAGTAGGACACCAAGATGGAAATTACGGTTGTGGGTTCTTGACAATTCAGTACTAGAGGACGAGTTAGAAGCAGATGAGTTAGGTCTCTCAATGTCAGGTGTATCTACCTCTAAGTGAGAAGAGCTTGATTATCTTCAGGTTCTCCAGAAAATAATAAAAATGATTAAATAAAATAGATCAATTGTTATCAACAACTGAAAGAATGCTTACTATATTTTTTTTGTAGTTTCTTTTGTAACTCCTTAAAAACAAAGACAAAATGTTTCTTTGTTGTGTTTGTAGAAAGGATGTAATTTAAAATATAACACAAAGTCCACAGGCTTCACACTGAATAATTGACATTCTCTAATACCACGGGCAGTACTGTAGAACTGACAATAAGGTGTTTGCACATGTTTTGGCCTAGGAGGAAAAAAATTGGATTCTAAGTAACATAAAAGTACACAGGCAAACTGGATTTACTAAGAAAGAATCTGAGTGCAGAGAAGTAAGGTAAATTAACCAAGGGCAGGCAAATACTGTAGGTGTTGGCAAACAGGTCTCTAAGGTTATGGGTTTGCAATAGCAATTTAAAAATTAGGATGCAATAAAGGTGAATTCTGTACTTAGCCCTCATCTGTTCTCTGAATTTTATTGGCTGCCTTGGTGTGTGTGTGTGACCTAGAGCATGGAGGTAAATATTTACATATAGACAAAATCCAGTCCTGTTTGCAAAGTGAGAATTAAATGAAGACATTTAAATAACATGCTTGTATCTGCTCATAATTGACACTCAAGAACTGGTTTATTATTACACATACATAAGTCTAAGCTGTCCAGCCGTTTCTTGCACAATGATATATTTTGTGGCACAGATACTGTTTACACTTTTAAAAGTTATTGGTAGAGACAAAGTTCAGGGTACTAAAGGATGACTCAAGCTGTCTGTAAATCTAAGCTGTCACTGTAAAACTCATCAATACCATGATACACTAAATCTGAAAACCAGCAAAAGTAATATTCCTCCCAAGACTGTAGATACTGTCATCAAGGTTAATAAGCATTTATTGTAAAATATTATTGGAAAGTTTCCCAGAACTGTTTTCTCCCCGGGAAATATGTACTTACAAGAGCCATGGTCTAAAGGTAACTCTATCCCCCATCATATATTAAGTTGAGAAATAACCAATAAGGGACGGTGTAATTGGTGGCACTTATGAAAAAAGAAGTTGGCATTGACAGCCATTTTACTACATTTCAAAGATATTGAAGAAATAAATCATGATGATTGATAGTAAAGAATTTGGATTTTTAAAACCCTAGGCTTGGAAACTCAAATGATATAGAGACTCAAGATGGATTCTAGGCACTAAACACATCTGAATTGCTCCAGACATCAGTAAGAACCTCAGCATTCATGGGTCCCCTAGGCCTTGCCACGAGTAATGACCAGGACAATAGCTTTTGAATGAACAAAGCTCTTATAACATTTGAATTACCTTCAGCAAACAAAGCAAACTGCTTATTTCATTATTCCTGCCTTCTGATACTTCAGATGTCCAAAGCAAACTTTTATTTAATTGTATTTATGTAGTTTTGCTTTTCTATGGTCTGACTTCTGAAAAAAAATATTATTCTTATTCTTATGATGGAGGCTAGATAAGCACTTCTAATCATCCCAGGTGGTTGTGTTAAAGTGGGATACCAGTGGAGACTATTTTTGAATATAGTACATTGTGTTATCTATTAATTAAGGCAGGGAGTATTGCTAACAGAATTAAATACTTGTTTAGATTTGTTTGCCTCCTCTTGTCCCCTAAAATACTGTTCTAATCAGCAGACCTATTTTCTACCCTTTTTGATACCACAAACTTACTTATTGTTTGAGTTAAATCATAGAAGGCCGTAGCCCTTGGCTTTCCAATGTGAAGCACTAAATATAAAATGAGTTACTGAAAATAAGACAAGTCTGGTGCCATAAACCTGTCAACCTCATCTCCAGGATTTTCTTTCCAGATGGCACCACATACTTTCTTGATATTACCTTGCACTGAAAAAGTTGGGCATTTATGAATCTCATGTTTCAACACATTCTCAATAGTGTAAAAGAATTGGGAGTAATAAGCATGGATCATTTTGAATCTATCATGTGTGTGCATTAAACTGGCATTCAATATTTAGTTAACATGAAAAGCAGAAGACTTTTAGTTTGAGTTTAAGATTTGGTGATTGCATTCTTCTGTTTTCCATGCTCCATCAAAGAACATCAAAGCAATCATGGAGGAGCAGATGTTGATATTTTCTCTAGTGATGAAGCTAACATCCAAAGGATTCACAATTCCTTTTTTGTATATCATCTAAAGCAGAGCCAGATGCAGCAAGTGGATTTGGCCCAAAAATTAGAATTAGCTCAAGCCAAATGTCCTTAGGAGGATTGTAATGTGTCCTGCCTGGGCAACACAAAATACAATATTGGACTTTCTGGAGCTATATGAGAAGAGGCAACGTGCAATTTACAAACAAAGCTAATTGGAACTGTATCAGGAAGACTTTATTTTTAGCGAAGGATCTGGTCAGTTTATTATACCTAAATTACAGTGGTAATTAAAATGAAAAAAAAAAAAAAAGAAGTGGGTCGTGGCTTCAGAGTCAAGCACTTTGCTGCCATGCTTAATGGTTTAGAATCACAAGCATGGTTGTAACTTTGTTGATGGTTATGTTAAGACATTCTTTCCTATGTATATATTTTAGATTAAAATAATTACTTGGATGTACAGTGATACAAAAATTACTGAAATTATAGGCCTAGCTGTGAATTATCAGATTAAAAAATAAAGATTCTACATTACCTGACTGCTCAAAGAATGGTCCAACTTTGATGTCATTGGGGATTTTGTTAGAAATGCAGACACTATGGCTGCACCCCAGACCTACTAAATTAGAATCTCATTTAACAACATCCCTGGGTGATTTATATGCACGTTGAAGTTTGAGATGCACTGCTCAATTACTTTAAGAAGGTTTGATGTGTCAATGCTTGTGTATGTGAGTCACATGTACAAGAATAGCACTGTCATTGAAAATCAGCTTATGTTTTATTTTTCAATATATTGCAACCTTGAAACTATGACTAATTTTGTTCCCTACTTCTTGCTCTTCAGAAGCAACTTGCCCCCATGTTAATCATGTCTGCCCATCCCTACTGGACTCACATCAAGGTAAAACTTCTACAGAGGCTGTAGGCTTAAAGAATGTTTGGGTTATAAAGTTGCCTCTATATTTTTTCAATGAGAGATATCATGAAATTTTCTTAAGATAATAAGAGTAATTGCTAGTATTTACTGAACATATATATATATATATATATATATATATATATATATATATATATATACAATGTGCAAACAACTCTTGCAAGGGTTTCATAAGCATCATCTCATTTATCCAAATATATAAGATGGGTATGATTATTCCTGTTATAAAGATGTTGACAGTGAGTTTCAGAAACTTTAAATAAATTACCAAAAATCACAAAGGTAGTATGTGGAAGAGTCAGAATTCATACAACATAACCACTACTGTAAGCAGTTTTTGCCAGAAACCCACCCTCAGCAGGAAATCCCCTTTCTTGCCAATTTAAGCAAAGCTACATTGTAACTAACTTTTAAATCAGGTGCCCCCGTGCTCTACTCATCTCTGGCCCTAGCACAACATTCAAATCTTTTCATCATGGAATACCTTGCCTAAGCTGTTGGTTCTTTCCATAGATCAAAGAAGTAGAAATAAAGAATAAGCAATTAACAGATGACCAGACCTATTCCCTAGCTTCCCCTTCAGTATTCCTGTGAACAAACTGTATGAACAAAATATTATCTAGAGAAGAATCACAAGAAGTCAACAAGCCTGCACACAAGCTTGCACACAGTGGGGGATGGTGATGACTCTGATCCCCCATCTCAATGATTATCTAAGATGACTTTCCTTTTTCCCATTAAAAACTTTCATGGCTAAGCAGAATCTTGAGAGATGTTTTTTGGGGGACGCTGAGTACACCATCTCCGCAGATTGCTGGTATTCTGATTAAAAGCAACTTTCTTTTCTACCAACATTCCTCTCTTTCATGTATTGATTTTCAAGTGGTGAGCAGTCAGACCTAATTCAGCAACAGATGCTCAATATCTCTAATTAGTAGAGAAATGCAAACCCAAACCACAATGAGATATCACCTCACACCTGTCAGAATGGCTATCATCAAAAAGTCTACAAATAACAAACGTTGGTGAGAATGAGGATAAAAGGGAACCGCTTGTACACTGTTGGTGGGAATGTAAACTGGTGCAACCACTATGGGAAACGGTATGGAGGTTCCTCAAAAATCTAAAAATATAACTACTATATGATCCAGCAATTCCATCCCTGTGTGTGTATATATATATATATATATAAACACCAATTTGAAAAGATACATGGACCCCCATATCCATAGCAGCATTATTTACAATAGCCAAGTGATGGAAGCAACCCAAGTGTCCATCAACAGATGAACAGATAAAGAAGATGTGAGATATATACATATATATGTGGAATATTTCTGTATATGGCTGTAATATTTCTCAACCCTAAAAAAGAATAAAACGCTGCCATTTACAACAACGTGGTGGACCTAGAGAGTACTATGCTTAGTGAAATAAGTAGACAAATACTGTATGTTATCACTTATATGTGGAATTCAAAAAACAAAACACACAAATGTATATAACAAAACAAAAACAGCCTCATGGATATGGAAAACAAACTGCTGATTACTAGTGAGGAGAGGGAAGAAGGGAGGGGTAAGATAGTGGTATGAGATTAAGAAATACAAACTAGTATGTATAAAATAGATAAGCAACAAGGACATATTGTACAGCATAGGAAAATGTAACCATCTTTTTAAAATAACTTTAAATGGAGTATTATCTATAAAAATATTGAATCATTATGCTGTACACCTGATATAATACTGTAAATCAACTACAGGTCAATAAAAAAAGAAAGTTAAGAGTAACTACATATATTGTGTTTCAGTACACAGAAGAGTGCATTCTTTAATATGGTCAGCTATATCCCAGTTATGAACAAAAATGTCACGTTTCTTTCTTCTCAATATGTTCTATATACCTCTATATATCTTAGAGTATAGTCTACAATATTCAGTGGCAGAAGCATTATTTTTTGGAGTTTATGAGAATCATGATTCTTAACATTCTATTCAAAATAAATATTGCATTATAATATTGAATATGCATTTTAAAATTGCATAATGCCCCCAGAGACTTTGATAAGCCACCCTTTCTCCCCATGAAAATCAATAAATTTATGAGCTCCACAACACCAGGATCATTAGTTCAAATATCCTCTTCAACAGCCTACTCATTCTAGAACAGCAGTGTAAAAAGTTAATACACTTTTGATAAATATTCATCTTATTTAACAGAATGGAAAAACTACATGCTTAAATATGGGTTAGTGATGCAGTACCAACTGGGTGCATAAAAAGGAAAAAAAAATCTGTCATGCAAATAGAGAACAGAGTGGCATAGAAAGCACTGATTAGACAAAGGCATCCTAAGTCAAATATGATGTAGATAACTTGTAGTGAGTGGCAGTCAAGATAATGGACATTCTTGAGAAAGAATTAGAAATCTGTGATTATTTTTAAAAGGAAAGGGATGGGGACATACTCTAGAGATGGCTCTGGCAACGGTTACATATTTAAGAGTGAAAACAAGAGCAGGAAGATTAAATCACAAAAGAGCAGATTCAAGTCAAGTCATAAAGATCTAGTCTATTATGGCTGGAATCATGCCTTTCTTTTAAAATGTTTTCAGTAAATATTAGTAGATTTGAGTAAAAATGATATATTTTATAAATGTGATTATGGAATCATTATATTATACCATCTATCAGGGGGAAAGGGTGATTTAAAATAAGAGTCACCGAATGTGTGTCTGGAACTTTTGCTCCCAGCCAGCCGTCAAGAGCACAGTGTCTATGCTTTCAATCTGATAAGACTGTTGACCAATATTGACTCACTTGCTTGGCTCCATTGGTGACCTTCAGAGTTGAAGAAGTAGCCAACCTCTGGTTTATATGCAGGGAGATAAAACTAAAGACCCACCCAAGACCTTTCCGTTTGGGTAAGGAATGATTTAGGGACATTGGCAACCCTAAGCCATTGACACATTTGATAAAAGTCATTTACTTCATTTTTGAAATTGATTTTAAACTTTGTTGGAGAGTTTTTATGTTCCAATCAGGAATCTAATCCAAAGCTTTTAAAGTTCAATTTTTACTCATAAGTTATTTTCCTTTGTTTAGGGTATAGATTTTTTGGAAGTATTCAAATGAAAATAATACAATTCTTAAATGACAATTTAGAACATTAACAAATAATGAACACTTTTGCAAAATCAAAAAAATTAGATAATTCTTTCATTTTGTTACTAAACAGGCTACCAGGTGAGTTATATTAAAAATGAAAAATGACCCATGGGAATGATGATGGAAATGTCTATCAGGGGCCCACAAAATCTGGAATTTGAATTGGTGGAAATCACAGGGAGGACTGAGGCCTCACCCAGGTGCCACATCCTCAGTACAGAATTCCAATGTCTTAAAATGAAAAGCACGTTAAAACTTCAACTGCATGTTTTACAGATGAAATAATTTGTATCCAGGGAGGCTAAAGGATTTTCTTAAGGATGTACAAGCTAAACAGTGGCAACACTGGAAGCAGATATAAGATTTCATGACTTCCCTAACATTCAATCAATAAAACCTTTTAAATTATTGGATGGATGCTCTCATAAGGTGGTTCAAAATTTCAGAACAGAAATGAGTGGGATCCAATCCTAAATTTTGTTGAAGGAATGTAGATTAAGGCAAAGGTAAATCTGGCATCTTCCTAACTCCAGAAATCTCAACTCACCATAAAGTCATATACCAGAATATATAATGAACACACAAAAAAACATTTATTAAGCATTGGTTCCAAATTAGAGTAATGCATGGCCTTTTTGAAAGAGTGTTAAATGCATTTATTATTGGTGAATAGCTTATTCCCCTGACTGCAGTATTTCTAAGTAATGACTATTTTGGAGGTGACGAATCTCTCTTTACATCCTATTACCAAGCAATACACATTTCACTTAGGATAACATGGGAATTAAATAAAGAGACACAATTTCAGATGGAAAATAGTACTTGGAATAATTAGATTACAGGCAGGTCTCCATAAAACTTTTAAAGAACACTAGAGCAATATGAATTCTGGGGCAATTTTTCTTCTGGGTTTATATGATGTGTTTTAACACAAAAATGCTTTTCACAGTAAAGTTCTAAAAGGCCAATGGTCTCAACAAGGACCTTTTAAAAAATTCAAAATCAGAGCATCAGAGCAAATCAAAATCAGAGCAAATTCTAATGCTCAATGAGGTAATTAGCCACATGCCACTCTTGCTACAATTTAATCAGAATTTTTATATTCTATAATCATCACAATAAAAATTCAAATATATTCATTTTATTAAGAAGTATTAGATTTTAGTGAATTTTATCTTCAGAAACTCCATTTTGTCCCATTTTCATCTTTTCTAAGCATTTAAAATAAGTCATGAAATGACAACTTATTTCAATTTAACTGAACATTTTTCTGTTTTTGTTTTTATTTCTCTCTGCCTTCCTTGAGTTAATGCTAGTCAATATAACTTTCTGGGATGCTGAGAAAATGTCTTCAACCATTTGTACATATACAGGTAGTTCAACAGTAATCAAAGTGGTTTATCTTCTTTATTCACTTGAATAAATAATATTTGTATTCCCACCCACCTCAAACTTTGGCTTAAAAAAAGAAAGATACTAGACAGGTACATTTACATGCTATTACAAATTGTGTGGAAAGTAAGAAAAGAGGGGAAAAGAGGGTAGAAATAGTTAACTTTAACTTACTACAATTAAGGAAGGTTTTATAGACAACATAACATGTGAGTGAGATGATGAACAATAAATAGAATACATAAAGGCAGAAATGGCAGGTGGGGTACCTTTTAGATGGCATGGATGTAGATGTACATGTAGATGTAGTTAGATAAATAGATAATGACTTAATTGAAAGCATGGAGTTGAAGTAGAAAAATAAAAGACATGGTTAAGGTATGCTTAGTGGGTAGTATTTATGTTTAGGTTACAAAATTATATTCAGATCAATAGAGTGCTTTAACTGTAAGACAATGGATTTTAACTTATATCATTATTTCTCAAATTTAAGACCTTGTGTATCTCCAAAAGATATTCCAATGGTTTCACAGACTTTGATTCCAGTTGAATTAAAATTTGAGTGGGAACTCTCTAAGTGAACACTTGAAGTATCACCATTGTAATAAAAGTGTAAGCATATAAACTAAAACCAAGTGGTAAGTCTGGATTACAAAGTGGCCATCCAGAATGATCCAGAATATGCTTATATTGATTTATTAATTGTTATTTAAATGAACTTGTATAATTAAGAAGAAAATCCATAGAGAAATTTCATTCCCTGATAACAAGGATCTGTAATCCCTAATTTAAGAGGCACTGTCTTATAGTCAATGTAGAGCCATTAAAGTTTAAAAGTACAATTAAATTGTCACTTTAGAAGAATTATTCTAGAGAATTTCATCTTAAGAGATACTGGGGAACTTTCCTGTTCATTAGATTATTCTATCAACTAATATTTAACTAATTCCCTAGATTCCACCTAGATACTAGGTGTCAGAGAAACAAAGATGAATACATGGTTCTGCCATAAAGAAGCTCATGGTTTAGTTGAGGAAAATGTCCTTGGCTTATAAAAATAATAAAATATGAATATGCAATGGTAGAGAGATTGACAGAGAAGTGGCATTTAACCCAGCATGGAGGGCAGAGAAGACTGAATGACTAAGCTAAGTGTTAAACAGTACATTGAAATTGTGTTTAAGTTTGAGAGTGAGTGTGTGTGTGTGCGTGTTTGTAGGGGCAGGGGTGGGGCCCTTGAAGACAAAAAAAACAGCACGAATAAACATTCCTTTGACGTTGCTAAAGTGAAAAGTTTGAAGCAGCAGATATTAGGGAATCAAACTGGGAGTGTAAACAGCAGCTAATCCCTGTGGTTGTAGTAAATTGCTGTTAAGACACTGGCTTTATCTTTGGGCCATGGAGAGCTCTTAGGGAATGGGAAGTGAGGGATGACACAGTTGACTTGATATTTTAGTAAGATAACTCTAAGAAGAGGAATAGGGATAGTAGATAGAAGATTATTCTAATATTATCCCAAGTGATGAGTCCCTGGGCTAGAACACGGGTGATAATAGATAACAGAATGAAAAAAATTACGTTTAAGAGGTAAAATCAGTAGAATACTGACTACGCATGGGGCATGACTGAAAGGAGGAAGTCAAGGATAAATACGTTTTCTGGCTTAGACATATCTATCAATTGAGAATGAGATTATAATGAGATGGAAAAAACCTTGAAGAGAAAATGATGAGTTAATTTTGACATATTGGGAGTATAGGGCCTGTGGGCTACCCAATACATGACTCTATTGACAGATGTATATACAAATCTGAAACCTGGGCAAAAGCTATGGCTTAGAAATACAGTTTTAAGATTCAAAAATTTAATAGTTTAACAATCTGCTGATGTTTAAGATAGGTGCAAGTTATTAAGCAATTACAGGAGGCTAGGCTCTTTCCAAAGTCCTTTAAATGAATTATCTCATTTAACACTCAACAAATATATGGAGTAAATACTAGTAAAATCCCCATTTTACAGACCAGTAAAGTGAGAATTGGTGTCAAGAGAGGAACTGACCCAAGGTCACAAAGCTAGCTAGGGTTGAATCTCAGAAAGAAGTTCAGGAAATCTGACTCCATAGACTATATGGCTTCTCTGGGAAACTGTATAGTGAGAGAAGCTGTTGGCAATAGCAGAACCATGGAGAACACCAGCATTTAGTGTTTTATGTTTATTATTTTATTAAAATATAGGTGAGCCTATGAGTGAGACAGTCATCAGAGATATTTATAGAGAACCAGGCTACATAGTGTCATGGTGTTCAGGTCAGCGGTCAATTTGAGAAGCCAGTAAAAATCCATAATTTGGTTTGGCAATTGAAATGACATTTGTAAAAGCAGCTTCAGTAGAATTTAGGAATATAAGGGATATTACAATTGTCAAGGTGATAATTAACTTGTTTTGAAATAACTACTGTTTTGAAAGTTCAGAAGACAAAAAGAAGAGAGATTCAAGTAGACTCTAAGCTTTGATTTGTGTTGGATCTGGTCTGCATGGTTGTGCAACTTCCATACCTTCCCTAAATTCACCTTGTTCTAAATGATCCTTAGTGTTATTTCAGTTAACTTGGAAATATAACCAGTTATCAGCACCTCTTTAATCCCAACTGGGCTTGACTTGTTTCCACCATCTAAGCAACCTCCTTGCTTTTGTAGGACAAAAAAAAAAAAAAAAAAAGCCCACCAACAGCCTATTCCTCATAAAGTAACCAAGGTAATACTTAGATATATTTGTTTCTTCTAAAGTGTAAATTCCATAGATCCCTACAGCTAGAACAAAGTATTACCCAGAATAATTCTCAAAAATGTGTGTTAACTGAATAGACAAAAAAAGGAAATAATGTTTATAGCAATGATTCACATTGCTTGTTCCCATTGGAGGTTTTCTTCAACTGGGAAATAATTTTCCATAGCTATATTTAAGAAGGCATATCATCACACTGTCAAATAGACATAATGAGGTAGCAGGAATTGATAATCAATAGAGTATCATTTCTTCACAAAGATCTGAAAATTTAAGAATGCAAAGGAAAACTATAAGCACAATTTCTTTTTCTTCACATAGGACACAACCTGATATTGTCCTCTAAATTCTTCGTTTATATCAAAGCAGAAATGAAATTACAGGGGTGATGATTTTAGTTCAACTCAATAAAACTAGTTCCTGAGTGCCAAGGGCTGTTTTAGATACCAACAATAAAGTGCCATTTTAGAAATGAAAATCATGGGCTGACCTAAAAAATCATGTTTGTTCTCAGGTCACACAGGGTGTACTTTTAACTAGAGTGAATGTAGCAGGGATTAAGAGAAGCAGTCTTTTTGTTTATCATGTTATTTATAGAAAAATATGATTTGCCTATTTACCACAGTGTCCATTAAGTGCACCAGCTATTATGTAGTAAATTTTTCCAACATAATGAATATATTCAGTTGAAAATCACCAGAGCAACTCTTTTATAGAATGATAATGGCTGTGAGAAATACAGCAGTAATCCAGTCAAATGTCTGCCCACAGATCTGGGTATTGCTATAGCAGTCCACATGCTTCCTGCAATTGCAAGCCAGTCTTATATTTATCAGCTTATTTTTCATATACAGCCAGTTTTACCACCCCTTAAACACTGTGAAGGATCTTGTAATTAACTTTTTCTTGTTACACTTGTATAAAAAGTGCCTCTGAAGCAACTTAATGTAGAAAATGATAAGAATATTAGATTTTCTTGTGGTTTATATCACTTCAAATAAAAATGTTTATTTTTCTCAATACTTTTCTGGATTCCTCCATCTGAATGATAGAGATCATGTAAAATTTATTCCATTGTAATTTTGAAGAATGAGAATTTCTAATCTAGAGACTTGCTTTAATGGCTCAGTTCCTCTGAAATTTGGAAGTAAATATTTTAAAAATTCCTAAAGATCCTTTTCTTCAAATCTGCCTTGCAGTCAGTCTTAATTTTATTTGAGAACTCTGAATTATTAGAGTCTCATATTTTTATTTACACTCTAACCTATAGTATTATCCCTGGATGGGTCTAAATAAATGCAACTAGATCACGGGTTCTCAACTTACTGAGTCTATGTATTTAAATGGAACAAAAAGAGAACATATTTATTTTTAACTAACCTCTAATTGACAGTTGTTATTTGTTCCATTATAAATATAGTCAACCAACTGGAGCACTACTAACAGTACCTATGCTTTGTCACAAATAGAAAAGACAGTTTTCAAATCATCTGCAAGTTATGCAGAGAACCCAAGGTATCACTAATGATTATCACTACTTTGAAATTACAGCAGTTATTTTTCCTTCTGGTTAATCTTATTTAATATGTTAAAGAAGCATTTACATTACTGTATCACATTTATTAATACTATGATAAATGTATTTCAATATAATTGGTTTCCTTTGCAAATTCATCTCCTTTATTTTATGTGTTTAAAAGCATTATTCTGAGGAGGGGCTCTATAAACTTCACCAGACTGTAAAATGTGTCTACTACTCAAAATATGACAGGGTGGGTTTGGGATAGCCTGTTCCTTTTTTGTTCACACACTTAGTCTCCCTTCAAATCAGACAATTATCAAAAGAATGTTCAGTTTTCAGAATATTTCTTCATACCTCTACGTATTCCAATTGTTGGTAGTTTTATTCCTCAGCAATTCATCAAGAAAATTGCAGAATTGGGATCTATCTTCTATTTTTTTTTTCCAGATCAATCTGCTCCTAATATTGTTGTCAGAGTTAAAAATTCAGCCAATTATTTAGGGCTAAGAATTCTTTTGAGCTTTTTATGTCTATTACAGGATTGCATAAAGGAAATAAAACATCACTTTTAGAGGTAAATGGAAGGAAGCCCTTCAAGCCCTCAGGAAATTACAAACATAATGTTACAGTAAAAAACAAAACAATCAGTTAGCAAGATAGTCATCAACTCCAGCCAACTAGCAAGTTGAATTGGTCATCTAGTTTTTGGTCAGAGGACACTGGGAATTTTTCCCCTATGCTGGTTTCTTCCACAAAACTTTACCTTCTCAAAATTTCTGTTTTTACATTACATCTGCTTATTCTGAATCTCATTTTCTCAGGCTTTTTGCAACCTCCCATATCTTCCAAGGTGGTAGGTAATTAATCTCTTAATGGAATTAATACTATAGAAAAAAGAAAGGTAGAAGAAAAATATATTTTCACATCCACTTATTTTTTCTTTCATCATTTGTTGAGCACTTTCTAGGGATTAGGCACTATGGAGAGTAAGAATAAAGCATGGTGCTTCTCTGCAAGTCCCTCTTTTACACCTCAGTCCCCTCTTCTTTCTACACTATGCTACTCACCACCCCCTTGGCATGTTTTAACAGATACTATAAGTATCTGAATTTTTAAAGTGACCTTAGAGTAGTAAATTGCTATTTCTAACTTACAGAAGTGTGACTTTTGTGTTGGACTCTCCAATGGTCCGTGCTTAATTATCTGAAGAGAAAGGGAAGGGATTGCATAATTGACAGAATTTAATGCCCCTGCCTTCCTAGTCAGATGACAACCCGGCCACCCATTGCTTAGTGTCAGTCCTGGTGGAACCAGGGAATGTTGGCTCCAACTTGTGTATGTATTTTTAAGCAAAAATTAGATCACACTGTACATACTGTTGTCTAACAACTTTTTCAGCTAATAATTTCCATCTTTCCACTTCAGTAAATGTTTCTTTCATCTAAAATTCAGACTCATTTCAAAATGCCCCAGTGATTACTAAAATGTCCTTCATAGTAATTTGTCTAAACTAGGATCCTATCCAGAACTGTGCATTGTCCCTTATTGTTCTGTGCCTTAAAGCTCTTTTTAAGACATAGCACCAAAATGTCTTCAATTATTTATCATTCTTAGTTTTGTGGTTGTTGTTCATACACCAATATATCATGTTTTGTAATCATGCTTACATATTCCCTGAGTATATTTAATTTTAAATTTCCTCTCCCTCTTTTACTTCTAATTTGACCACAATTACCGTGAAAAATGCATTCCTTCACACCAATCTATATGATACAAGCAATAAAATATTAGTTTGTCCTCTCATGAAGGGCTATGAACAGGGGTTATGGTGACAACAGTTTGCTGACATTTTCTTTTCTTCTGTGTCTATGAATAAATTCCTTTACAAGAAATTGACTCTTTTGTAAATGTTAATGTTTAACTAGTTCAGAAACTGTAAGAGGCTTTGATATAGCCAATCTTGAGCATACTCAATACATACATATCTTATATTTGTAAAAGACTAGCTTTTTATAGGAAATTAAATTGAATTCTGCCTTGAGGCACACAATTTAAAGCATGCAGTTATTCAGCCTAAATATACACACATATTATTTTCAGCATAATTTAATCATAATTGGAATTTTCATTGGAATCATCATTCAGAATTGCTGCCTCCTCACCTCTTGCCATGAAGTTTCATTCTGTCCCCCACTCCCCACTTTGTCTAAGAACTCTGTCAGTCTTATCAATATGCCTTAGTTTTTTTCAGACTGCACTAGACATAAAGGAAAGGAGAGAAAATGGGCTTTTTGAAGATGATTGAATTTTGTATAAATCCAAACCTCATTTCCTATTTGGCTTTAGTGAATAAAATGATATTTGTAAAATCCTGCAATAGTGAGCATCATTTTTAACATGAAGCCAATTCAATAGAAATGAGCTGAGATGAAGGACAATTAAACATAGTTCTGACTTTAGAGTGTTGTTGGCATTCCTAGAAAGGTTCCTTTTTCTGATCATATCTAACTTCTATTCATTTCTCCTGCTTTATATTGTTTTACTTACAGCTTCACACTATTTGGATTCTGAGAATATATTATTTCTTCCTTACAAAGAGCTTAAAATAGTGAAACCTAAATATACAGGATAGTGGCAGAAATAGGGCAGTCTCCAAAGTGCTGACTCTGATTTCTGCAGTTCAATTAAGGTGGCTATGAGATGCCCTTCTACTTGAGCTGCATAGCTATAGCCTTCTTTCCCTAAAATTGATACTTTTCTAGTCAATAAGTATTTATTGAGCATATACTATATGTCAAGCTTGGGATATAGCAACAGCAAACAGAATAGAAAAAACAAAATCCCCACTCTACATAGTTTATGTTCTAATTAGGTTTGTGTGGTGGGGGGAGGGGATAAGGGTGATAAGAAATAGATAGTAAGGAAAAAAAGAAAAGAATAATATAAATCATATTGGATTATGGTAAGTGCTAAGGAGAGACCTGAAGTTGAGAATGGGGCAGTCATCAGAGAAAGTCTCTTAGAGAAGAGAACATTTGATTAAAGCCCTAAAAGAGGTAAAAGAACAAGCCCTGTAGATATTTGGAGAAATATCTGTAGTCATGATTCTAAAGAAGGCAGGAAGATTCCTGTAACCAGAAAGGGTTGGGCATAGTTAAAAACTAAGGGAAATCCAGAATTTAGAGTGTAGACTCTCACTCCTTCTTTTTGCAACTCTGAGTACATTGCTGAGCTACTGGATCACATGGAGGCTTATCTGGATTTTATCTTTTTTTCCTGAGTGATAATAAAAATTATCATAACCATTTGAGTTCTTAATACTTTTCAGACATTTTAAGATCTTTACATAAAGTGTTTTTTTTTTTTTTTAATCCTCTCATCAGTTCTCTGAGACAAACAATGACATCTTATTTACCAAGGGAGGGGACTGAAATTTGTGCTTAGCTAGTGGAAAGCAGAGCCAGATAAAAACCCAGATCCAAAGCAAGAGGTCTGTCTGCCTCCAGCCTGTGAACTACTGACTGCTCTGCCATACAAATACCCACACATCTTGAGATGCATGTGTGGACATATTCATAGATAGGATGAATTACTTTTGTAGAGTGTTGACTTGAAAAATAATCACAACATGAGAGCTGTGAGGTAAGTTTTATTTGTGGCAAAATTAGGACTATAACCTGGGAGACAGAATCTCAGATATCTCTGAGAAACTGCTCCAAAGAGGCAGGGGGAAATGTCAGTATATATGTGATTTTGGTGAAGGGGGAGTACATGAAATCAAGCACATATTTTTTGCAGAAGTTTTCTGCTAGTCTTGTGAAGGTTACTGCTAGTCACAAGGAGCAGATGTCACCATGAAGGATTTTAGTGCTTTTCTAGATATGAGGAGATA
This sequence comes from Balaenoptera acutorostrata, assembly GCF_949987535.1. Classification (NCBI taxonomy): domain Eukaryota; kingdom Metazoa; phylum Chordata; class Mammalia; order Artiodactyla; family Balaenopteridae; genus Balaenoptera; species Balaenoptera acutorostrata. The sequence goes on along the minus strand of NC_080076.1, from coordinate 34,069,381 downwards.
TAAGAACTGGGCTCATAAAATCGTCTTCTGAAAATATCTGTCTGAAGAACTGTTCTGCCAGTTTTTCCCAGAGCACAGAGTACCTCATTTCTGCTCTCCACCCTGAATTCCTTTCAGTGGGTGTTAAAAGTCAGCAGCTGCAGCAGCACATGATTTAATCCTTGTAGAGGCAGATGGCAAGTGCCAATGGGCAAGTGCCAGTTTGTAGTAGACAATAGGACATTAAATTTTCAAAATAACATCAAAGATTCAGTAGTTTATTTTTAAGAGGCTCAATCTAAAATCTTCAGTCAAATCTGATATGACCTATAATTTCTGCTTTTTCACAAATACTATTAGAGAAAGCCCAGGTATGGGATGACAAGAAGTAAAGAAGACCTGTAAGAGTGCTTTCTACAGGCAGCTGTTGAGAAGACAAAATTCTGCTTGTGCATATGTAGATGTTTATTATAGAATATTACCCCAAGAAGGGGTAAGATTCTATAATATTGAATAAGGAAGGGTAGTGTTGGAGAGGAAGAAGTTATCCTCTACTTTTCTAGATTCATCTGGCTGGTCTAAGAATTAAATTAACATTAGACAGGAGAGGGTCAAACAAAATTTAATAACATGTATACATGGGAGAGACCCAGAAAAACTGAGTAACTCTCCAAAATGGCTGAAATCTTCACCTTATATGCCATCTTCATTTAAAGCCAAAAAAGGAGGTTGGGGGTAGTGGTTTGGGAACTCAAAGGGGAGGAAGGCAATTTACATGGAGATACAGAAGCAAATGTTTGTAAACAAAATTTTGCTGGGTCATGCAGAGACAATGGGACATAGAGAGAAATTTTAACAGACTTTCTTAGGTTCCTTCCTGTCTACCACACTCAATTCATACTATAGTCATCTATGGTGATAACTCCTTTCCTGGAACAGTTCCTCTATCTATATTCCTTAGTCGGTTAGGGTGAAGATCAAAGTTTCTTCCTAAGACTTTTGGGCCTTGATTTTTTTCAACTCAAAATAATCCTCATGCCAAAGAGACAATTTTGGTTGACAAGTTCGCTCCCCTACAGTAGCTAATAGCATCTAGTTCAAACTCAGTTGGGGCAGAAATTCTTCATTCATCTCTCTGACAAGATGGCCAAAGCATTTCCTTGAACATTTTTTTTTTTTTTTGGCTGCGTTGGGTCTTCGTTGATACAGGCGGGCTTTCTCTAGTTGTGGCAAGTGGGGGCTACTCTTCATTGCAGTGTGCGGGCTTCTCATTGAGGTGGCTTCTCTTGTGGAACATGGGCTCTAGGCGTGCGGGCTTCAGTAGTTGTGGTGCATGGGCTCTAGAGTGCAGTCTCAGTAGTTGTGGCACATGGGCTTAGTTGCTCCATGACATGTGGGATCTTCCTGGACCAGGGATCGAACCTGTGTCCCCTGCATTGGCAGGTGGATTCTTAACCACTATGTCACCAGGGAAGCCCCCTTTGAACACATTCCTCTGTGACATTTTGTTGTCGGACAGCTTCTATCCCAAGGAAAAACTGCTTCACATTGAGTTTCTTTGGCCTGTTGTAACTTGATATCCTATCTGTTTCATCTTTATTATATTTTTAGTGAGAATACTGTATTGTCAGGCGAATCAAGTTCTAGTCCATTGTTGAACACTAACTAGCTTTACACTATAATGATTCATGTAACACCTTTTGGGTTTAAATTGTGACATGAGCAGCATAGCAAGTCTTTTTTCTCTAACAGCCCTTCACTTATCTTATGGCCATTGTGCACACCATCCTGTCATAATGTCTATTACATTTTTTTAATTGAAATATAGTTGATTTACACAATTGTGTTAGTTTCAGATGTACAGCAAAGTGATTCATATATATATGTATATTTCAGATTATTTTCCATTATAAGTTATTACAAGATATTGAATATAATACCCTGGGCTATACAGTAAATCTATTTTGCTTATCTATTTTATGTATAGTAGTTTGTATTTATTAATCCCATACTTCTAATTTATCCTTCCCCCCTCCCTTTTCCCATTGGTAACCATAAGTTTGCTTTCTATGTCTGTGAAACTGTTTCTGTTTTTTATATAGATTGGATTGTATTATTTTTTAGATTCCACATAAGTAATATCATGTATTTGTGTTTCTCTGACTTACATCACTTAGTGTGATATTCTCTAGGTCTATCCATGTTGCTGCAAATGTCAATGTTTCATTCTTTCTTAAGGCTGAGTAATAGTCCATTGTATATATATATATATTCTTAAACCAATGTTCTGTTGGTTGGGCACTTAGGTTGTTTACATGTTTTGGCTATTGTAAAAATGCTGCTATAAACATTGGGTTGCATGTATCTTTTCAAATTAGTGTTTTCATATTTTTTGAATATATGCTCAGGAATGGGATCACTGGATTGTATTGTAGCTCTATGTTTAGTTTTTTAAGGAACAGCCATACTTTTTTCCATAGTGGGTGTAATAATTGACATTCCCACCAACAGTATAGGAAGGATCCTTTTTCTCCACACCCTCTCCAGCATTTATTATTTGAACACATTTTGATGATAGCCATTCTGACTGTGGTGAGGGGATACCTCATTGTGGTTCTGATTTACATTTCTCTAATAATTTGCAATGTTGAGAATATTTTCATGTGCCTGTTGACCATATGTATGTCTTCTATGGAGAAACATCAATTTAGGTCTTCTGCCTATTTTTTTGATTGGGTTGTATGTTTTGTTGATATTGAATTATATGAGCTCTTTGTATATTTTGGATAATAACTGCTTGTTGGTTGCATCCTTTGCAAACATTTTCTCCCATTCTATATGTTGTCTTTTCATTTTGTTCATGGTTTCCTTTGCTATGCAAAAGCTTTTAATTTTGATTAGGCCTCATTTGTTTACTTTTGCTTTTATTTCTTTTGCCTTTGGAGATTGGCCTAAGAAAATATTGCTACAATTCATGTCTGAGAATGTTTAGTCCATGTTTTCTTCTGGGAATTTTATGGTGTCTTGCCTTAAATTTAATATTTAAACCATTTGGGGTTTATTTTGTTTATGGTGTGAAGGAATGCTCTAATTTTGTTTTACATGTAGCTGTCCAGCTTTCTCTTTACCACTTGCTGAAGAGACTGTGTCCATTGTACATTCTTGCCTCCTTTGTCATAGGTGTGTGGGTTTATTTCTGGGCTCTGTATTCTACTCCTTTAATCTATATGCCTGCTTTTGTGCCAATACCATGTTTTGATTACTGTAGCTTTGTAATACAGTCTGAAGTCTGGATGGGTTATGCATCCAGCTTTGTTTTTTTTTCCTGAGGATTGTTTTGGAAATTTTGGACCTTTTGCGCGTCCACATAAATTGTAGTATTATTTGTTTTAATTCTGTGAAAAATGGCATGGGTGTTTTGATTGGGATCGTGTTAAATTTGTAGATTGCTTTGGGTAGTTTGGCCATTTTAACAATATTAATTCTTCCAGCCCAAGAGCTTAAGGTATCTTTCCATTTCTTTGAATCTTCTTCAGTTTTCTTTACCAATGTTTTATAGTTTTCAGCATATAGGTCTTTCAACTCCTTGGTTAAGTTTATTTCTAGTTTTTTTACTCTTTTTACTTTTTCTTGATTTTATACAGGATTGTTTTGTTTTACTTCCTCTTTCTGATATTTCAGTTCTTGGTGTAAAGAAATGCAATAGATTTCTGTATATTAATCTTGTATCCTGCTACCTTGCTAAATTCATTTATTAGTTCTAATAGGTTTTGTGTGGAGTCTTTAGAATTCTCTATATACAGTATAATGTCATTTGTGAAGAGTGACAGTTTTACCTCTTCCCTTCCAATTTGGATACCTTTTATTTCTTTTTCTTGTCTGCTGTGGCTAGCACTTCCAATACCACGTTGAATAGAAGTGGTGAGATTGGGCATCTTTGTCTTGTTTCTAAATTTAGCAGGAAGTCTTCAGGTTTTCAATGTTGACTATTATGTTAGCTGTGGGCTTACCATAAATCACTATTATGTTGAGATATGTTCCCTCTATACTCACTTTGGAGAAAATTTTTATCATGAATGGATGTTGAATTTTACTAAATGCTTTTTCTGTGTTTATTGAGATAATCATATGGTTTTTGTCTTTTCTTTTATTGATGTGGTTTATCACATTGATTGATTTGTATGTGGTGAACCATCCTTGTGACACTGCAATGAATCCAACTTGATCATGGTATATGAACTTTTCTATTTATTGTTGGATTTGTTTTGCTAATATTTTGTTGAGAATTTTTCAGTCTATATTCATCAAAGATATTGGCCTCTAATTTTCTTTTTTATGATATCTTTGTCTGGTTTTGATATCAGGGTGATATTGGCCTTGTAGCATGAGTTCAAAAGTGTTCATTCCTCTTCAATATTTGGAATAGTTTAAGAAGGATAGGTATAAGTTCTTTCTATGTTTGGTAGAATTCCTAAGTTGAAGCCATCTGATCCTGACCTTTTTTTTACAGGGAGTTTTTAAAATTACAGATTCTTTTTCACTTCTAGAGATTGGTCTGTTCAAATTATCTGTTTCTTGAAATTTGTCCATTTCTTCTATGTTGTCCAATTTGTTGGCATATAACTGTTCATAATATTCTCTTATGTTATTTCATATTTTGGTGGTATCAGTAGTTATTTCTCTTCTTTCATTACTTGTTTGGTTTATTGGGGTCCTATTTCTTTTCTTCTCGGTGAACTTGGCCAGATGTTTGTTGATTTTGTTTATCTTTTCAACAAAAGCAGCTCATGGTTTTACTGATCTTTTCTATTTTTTAAATCTCCATTTCACTTATTTCCTCTCTGGTCTTTATTCCTTCCTCTGCTGTTGACTTTACATTTTGATTGTTTTGTTTTTTTCCAATTCTTTTAGGTGATAAGTTGAGTTGTTTGAGATTTTTGTTGTTTCTTCAGGAAGGTCTGTATCACTATGAACTTGCCTCTTAGAACTGCTTTTTCTGCATATTTTATAGAGATGTGTTCTAATTGCCATTTGTTTTGAGGTGTTTCCTGATTTCCTCTTTGACATTATCACTGACCCATTGGTTTTTTAGTAACATGTCATTTGACCTCTATGTGTTCATTTTCTTCCCCCATCATTTCTTGTGGTTTATTTCTAGTTTCATACAATTGTGGTCAGGTAAGATACTTGAAATAATTTCTATTCGCTTAAATTTGTTGATACTTGTTTTGTGTCTTAGTATGTGGTCTATTTCATGCATGCTTAAAAAGAATGTTTATACTTTTTTTCTTTCTTTCTTTCTTTTTTTTTTGAAGTCCAACAGGTGTATTGTGTAATTTAGGATCTCTGTTGCCTTACTGACATTCTGTCTGGAGCATCTGTCCATGGATGTCAGTGGTGTGTTGAAGTCTTCTATTTTTGTGTTCCTGTCAATTTCTCCATTTATGTTTGTGAATTTTTGCTTTATATATTTATGTGTTCCTATGTTAAGTGCATATATGTTAACAAGTGTACTATTCTTTTTTGTTTTTGATCCTTTTATTATTATATAATGTGCTTCTTCATCTTTCTTTATGGACTTTGAGTATTGCTACTCCCACTGTCTTATTATTTCCATTTGCATGAAATATATTTTTTCCATCCCATCACTTTAAATCTGTGTTTTTTGCCCTGAAATGAGTCTCTTATATGCAGCATATTATTGTAGGTCCTTATTTTTTTTTATTCAATCTACCACTGTTTTCTTTTGATTGGAGCTTTTAGTCTATTTACATTTAAAGTAATTATTGATAGTTGTATACTTATTACCATTTTAAAATTTGTTTTCTAGTTAATTTTGTAGTTTTTCTTTGTTCATTGCTTCTTTTTTGTGGTTTGATAGTTTTCTTTTATATTATGTTTGAGTTCCTTTCTTTTGGGTTTTTGTAAGTCTATTGTATGATTTTTATTTGTGGTTACCTTGGTTTTCAAGTATGCTACCCCATACCTATATCTACCTGCTTTAGATTGATAGTTGTATATGTTCAAACACATGCTGAGGTCCACTTTTTTATTCCTCTCCCCCACACTTTGTGATTTTGATGTCCTATTTTACATTTTCATGTTTATCCTTTTGCTGTTGATTGTACTTATAATTGCTATTACATTTTTTTTTAAATATATGTTCTGGCTTATTTAAATGATCTTCCATTCTTTTATATATTTGCCTTTCCTATTGTGATTTTCCCTTTCCTGTAGATTTTTGCTTCTTTTCTATTTAGAGAAGACCCTTCAATAGTTCTTTTAGGTTATGTTTAGTACTGCTGTATTCTTTAATTCTTGCTTGTCTGAGAAATTCTTTATCTCTCTTTCTACTCTAAATGATAATCTATCTGGGTAGAGTATCTTAGGTTCCAGGGTATTTTTCCCTTTCAGGACTTTGAATATATCATGCCACTCCCTTCTGGCCTGCAATATTTCTTCAGAGGAATCAGCTGATAGCTTTATGGGGGTTCCATTGTAACTGACTCTTTGCTTTTCTCCCACTGCCATTAGTAACCTCTGTTTAACTTTTGCCATTTTAATTATGATGTGTCTTGGTGTGGGTTTGTTTGGGTTCATCTTGTTTGGGAACACCCCAACCCCATGCTTCCTCTATGAAGATATCTGCTTCCTTCCTTAGGAAGTTTTCAGCATAATTTCTTCAAATATATATATTTGTTTTTTAGAGTTCACATTGTGTTAAAAAACATTTTTTAACATCTCTATTGGAGTATAATTGATTTACAATGGTGTGTTAGTTTCTGCTTTATAAAAAAGTGAATTTGCTATACATATACATATATTCCCATATCTCCTCCCTCTTGTATCTCCCTCCCACCTTCCCTATCCCACATCTCTAGATGGAAACAAAGCACCAAGCTGATCTCCCTGTGCTATGCGGCTGCCTCACAGTAGCTATCTTTTTTATATTTGGTAGTGTATATATGTCCATTCCACTCTCTCACTTCATCCCAGCTTACTCTTCCTCTTCCCCATGTCCTCAAGTCCATTCTCTACGTCTGTGTCTTTATTCCTGTCCTGCCCCTAGGTTCTTCAGAATTTTTTTTTTTTCTTTTAGACTCCATATATATGTGTTAGCGTATGGTATTTGTTTTTCTCTTTCTGACTTACTTCACTCTGTATGACAGACTCTAGGTCCATCCACCTCACTACAAATTACTCAATTTCATTACTTTTTATGGCTGAGTACTGTTCCATTGTATATATGTACCACATCTTCTTTATCCATTCATCTGTCTAAGGACACTTAGGTTGCTTCCATATCCTGGCTATTGTATATAGAGCTGCAGTGAACATTGTGGTACATGACAATTTTTTTTCTTTTTTTAACATTGACACAATATTTTATTTTTTTGAACATGACACTTTTTGAATTATGGTTTTCTCAGGGTATATGCCCAGTAGTGGGATTGCTGAGTCGTGTGGTAGTTCTATTTATAGATTATAAGGAATCTCCATACTGTTCTCCAGAGTGGCTGTATCAATTTACACTCCCACCAACAGTGCAAGAGGGTTCCCTTTTCTCCACACCCTCTCCAGCATTTATTGCTTGTAGATTTTTTAATGATGACCATTCTGACTGGTATGAGGTGACACCTCATTGTAGTTTTGATTTGCATTTCTCCAATGATTAGTGATGTTGAGCCTTCTTTCATATGTTTGTTGGCAATCTCTTTGGAGAAATGTCTATTTAGGCCTTCTGCCCTTTTTTGGATTGACTTGTTTGTTTTTTTTTGATATTGAGCTGCATGATCTACTTGTAAATTTTGGAGATTAATGCTTTGTCAGTTGTTTCATTTGCAAACATTTTCTCCCATTCTGAGGGTTGTCTTTTCATTTTATTTATGGTTTCCTTTGTGTGGAAAAGATTTTAAGTTTCATTATGTCCCATTTGTTTATTTTTGTTTTTATTTCCATTTCTCTAGGAGTTGAATCAAAAACGATCTTGCGGTGGTTAATGTCATAGAGTGCTCTGCTTATGTTTTCCTCTAAGAGTTTTATAGTGTCTGGCATTACGTTTAGGTCTTTAATCCATTTTGAGTTTATTTTTGTGTATGGTGTTAGGAAGTGTTCTAATTTCATTCTTTTACATGTAGCTGTCCAGTTTTCCAAGCACCACTTACTGAAGAGGCTGTCATTTCTCCATTAGATATTCTTGCCTCCTTTATGAAAGATAAGGTGACCACATGTGCATGGGTTTATCTCTGGGCTTTCTATCCTGTTCCATTGATCTATATTTCTTTTTTTGTGCCAGTACCATACTGTCTTGATTACTGTAGATTTGTAGTAGAGTCTGAAGTCAGGGAGCCTGATCCCTCCAACTCCGTTTTTCTTTCTCAAGATTGCTTTGGCTATTCGGGTTCTTTTGTGATTCCATACACATTGTGAAATATTTTTTTCTAGTTCTCTGAAAAATGCCAGTGGTAGTTTGATAGGGATTGAGTTCAATCTGTAGATTGCTTTGGTTAGTAGAGTCATTTTCACAATGTTGATCCTTCCAATCCAGGAACATGGTATATCTCTCCATCTATTTGTATCATCTTTAATTTCTTTCATCAGTGTCTCATAATTTTCTGCATACAGTTCTTTTGACTCCTTAGGTAGGTTTATTCCTAGGTATTTTATTCTTTTTGTGGCAGTGGTAAATGGTAGTGTTTCCTTAATTTCTTTTTCAGATTTTTCATCATTAGTATATAGGAATGCAAGAGATTTCTGTGCATGAACTTTGTATCTTGCTACTTTACCAAATTCATGGATTAGCTCCAGCAGTTTTCTGGTAACATCTTTAGGATGGATTCTCTAACTATAGTATCATGTCATCTGCATACAGTGACACTTTTACTTCTTTTCCAACTTGAATTCCTTTTATTTCTTGTTCTTCTCTGACTGCTGTGGCTAAAACTTCCAAAACTATGTTGAATAATAGCGGTGAGAGTGGGCAACCTTGTCTTGTTCCTGATCCTTGTGGAAAAGTTTTCAGTTTTTTACCATTGAGAATGATGCTGGCTGTGGGTTTGTTTTATATTTCCTTTATTATGTTGAGGTAAGTTCCCTCTATGCCTACTTTCTGGAGGGTTTTTATCATAAATGGGTGTTGAATTTTGTTGATAGCTTTTTCTGCATCTATTGAGATGATTATGTGTATTTTCTCCTTCAGTTTCTTCATATGGTGTATCACATTGATAGATTTGTGTATATTGAAGAATCCTTGCATTCCTGGGATAAACCCCACTTGATCATGGTGTATGATCCTTTTAATGTGCTGTTGGATTCTGTTGGTTAGTATTTTGTTGAGGATTTTTACATCTAAGTTCATCAGTGATATTGGCCTGTAGTTTTCTGTTATTCTGACAATTTTGTCTGATTTTGGTATCAGGGTGATGGTGACCTTGTAGAATGAGTGTGGGAGTTTTCCTCCCTCTGCTATAATTTGGAAGAGTTTGAGAAGGATAGGTGTTAGCTCTTCTCTAAAAGTTTGATAGAATTCTCCTGTGGGGCCGTCTAGTCCTGGGCTTTTGTTAGTTGGAAGATTTTTCATCACAGTTTCAATTTCAGTGCTGTGATTGATCTGTTTATATTTTCTATTTCTTCCTGGTTCAGTTTCAGAAGGTTGTGCATTTATAAGAATTTGTCCATTTCTTCCGGGTTGTCCATTTTATTGACCTATAGTTGCTTGTAGTAATCTCTCATGATCCTTTGTATTTCTGCAGGGTCAGTTGTTACTTCTCCTTTTTCATTTCTAATTCTATTGATTTGAGTCTTCTCCCTTTTTTTCTTGATGAGTCTGGCTAATGGTTTATCAATTTTTGTTTATCTTCTCTCAGAACCAGCTTTTAGTTTTATTGATCTTTGTTATCATTTCTTTTTCAGTTATTTCTGAACAGACCTTTATGATTTCTTTCCTTCTGCTAACTTTGGGGTTTTTTTGTTCTTCTTTCTCTAATTGCTTTAGGTGTAAGGTCAGGTTGTTTATTTGAGATGTTTCTTGTTTCTTGAGGTAGGATTGTATTGCTTTAAACTTCCCTCTTAGAAGTGCTTTTGCTGCATCCCATACGTTTTGGTCGTTGTGTTTTCATTGTCACTTGTTTCTAGGTATTTTTGATTTCCTCTTTGCTTTCTTCAGTGATCTCTTGGTTATTTAGTAGTATACTGTTTAGCTTCCATGTGTTTGTATTTTTTACTGTTTTTTTTTTTTCCTGTAATTGATATGTAGTCTCATAGCATTGTGGTCAGAAAAGACATTTGATATGATTTCAATTTTCTTAGCTTTACCAAGGCTTGATTGTGACCCAAGATATGATCTATCCTGGAGAATGTTCCATGAGAACTTGAGGAGAATGTGTATTGTGTTGCTTTTGGATGGAATGTCTTATAAATATCAATTAAGTCCATCTTTCTTAATGTATCATTTAAAACTTGTTTTTCCTTATTTATTTTCATTTTGTATGATCTGTCCATTGGTGAAAGTGAGGTGTTAAAGTCCCCTACTATTATTGTGTTACTGTTGATTTCCCCTTTTGTGGCTGTTAGTATTTGCCTTAAGTACTGAGGTGTTCCTATGTTAGGTGCATAAATATTTACAGTTGTTATATCTTCTTCTTGGATTGATCCCTTGATCATTGTGTATTGTCCTTCTTTGTCTCTTGTAATAGACTTTATTTTAAAGTCTATTTTGTCTGATTTGAGAATTGCTATACCAGCTTTCTTTTGATTTCAATTTGCATGGAATATCTTTTTCCATCCCCTCAGTTTCAGTCTCTATGTGTCCCTGAGTTGGGTCTCTTGCAGACAGCATATATATGGGTCTTGGTTTTGTATCCATTCAGCAAGTCTGTGTCTTTTGCTTGGAGCATTTAATCCATTTACATTTAAGGTAATTATCAATATGTATGTTCCTTTTATCATTTTCTTCAATTTGGGGGGTTTGTTACAGTAAGTCTTTTCCTTCTCTTGTGTTTCCTGCCTAGAGAAGTCCCTTTAGCATTTGTTGTAAAGCTGGCTTGGTGGTGCTGAATTCTCTTAGCTTTTGCTTGTCTGTAAAGGTTTTAATTTCTCCGTTGAATCTGAATAAGATCCTTGATGGGTAGAGTCATCTTGGTTGTAGGTTTTTCCCTTTCATCACTTTAAACGTGTCTTACCATGCCCTTCTGGCTTGCAGAGTTTCTGTTGTGATATTAGCTGTTAACCTTATGGTGATTCTCTTTTATGGTATTTGTTGCTTTTCCCATGCTGCTTTTCATATTTTTTCTTTGTATTTAATTTTTGATACCTTAATTAATATGTGTCTTTTTATGTTTCTCCTTTGATTTATCCTGTATGGGACTCTCTGTTCTTCCTGGACTTCACTATTTCCTTTCACTTATTGGGTAAGTTTTCAATTATAATCTCCTGAAATATTTTCTCAGTCCCTTTCTTTTTCTTTAGTTCTTCTGGGACCCCTATAATTCGAATGTTGGTACATTTAATATTTTCCCAGAGGTCTCCTAGACTGGTCTCCATTGTTTTCATTCTCTTTCTATTTATTCTGCTCTGTGTTAATTATTTCCACTATTTTATCTTATAGGTCACTTATCCGTTCTTCTACTTCAGTTATTCTGCTATTGATTCCTTCTAGAGAAGTTTAAATTTCATTTATTGCATTATTCATCAATGTTTGTTTGCTCTTTAGTTCTTCAACTCCTTTTTTTAAAAAAATTATTTATTTATTTATTTATTTTTGGCTGTGTTGGGTCTTTGTTTCTGTGCGAGGGCTTTCTCTAGTTGTGGCAAGCGGGGGCCACTCTTCATCGCTGTGCACGGGCCTCTCACTGTCGTGGTCTCTCTTGTTGCGGAGCACAGGCTCCCGACGCGCAGCCTCAGTAATTGTGGCTCACGGGCCCAGTTGCTCCGCGGCATGTGGGATCTTCCCAGACCAGGGTTCGAACCCGTGTCCCCTGCATTGGCAGGTGGATTCTCAACCACTGCGCCACCAGGGAAGCCCTCTTCAACTCCTTTTTAAACGTTTCTTGTATTTTCTCCATTCTGTTTCCAAGATTTTGGATCATCTGTACTATCATTACCCTGAATTCTTTTTCAAGTAGACTGCCTCTTTCCTCTTCATTTGTTTAGTCTGGTGGAGTTTTACCTCCCTCCTTCGTCTGCTTTATATTTCTCTGTCTTCTCATTTTGCTGAGCTTATTCTTTTTGGGGTCTCCTTTTCACAGGCTGCAGGTTCATAGTTCCTTTTTTTTGGGGGTCTGCCCCCAGTGGGTAAGGTTCATTCAGTGTTGTGTCTAGGCTTCCTGGTGGAGAGGATGGGTGCCTGTGTTCTGGTGGATGAGGCTGGATCTTGTCATTCTGGTGGGCAGGACTGCATCCGGTGGTGTGTTTTTTGGTGTCTGTGAACTTATTATGATTTTAGGCAGCCTCTTTGCTAATGGGTGGGGTTGTGTTCCTGTCTTGCTAGTTGTTTGGCATAGGGTGTCCAGCACTGTAGTTTGCTGCTCGTTGAGTGTAGCTGGTCTTAGCATTGAGATGGAGAGCTCTGGGAGAGCTTTTGCCATTTGATATTACATGGCGCTGGGAGGTCTCTGGTGGACCAATGTCCTAAACTCGGCTCTCACACTTCAGAGGCTCAGGCCTGACACTGGCCCAAGCACCCAAGACTCTGTCAGCCACATGGCTCAGAAAAAAAAGGAGAATAATAAAAGAAAGAAAGAATGAAAAAAGTAAAATAAAGTAAAATAATTAAAATAAATAATGAAAAAAAATTATTAAAAGTAATTAAAAAAATAATGGAAGAAAGAAAGAAGAGAGTCAGCAAATCTAAAAACAAATCCATCAATGATAACAAGCACTAAAAACTATACAACAACAACAACAAAGACTGACCAAACCCTAGGACAAATGGTAAATGCAAAGCTATACCAACAAAATCTCATAAAGAAGCCTACACATACACACTCACAAAAAGAGAAAAAGGAAAAAATATATATATATTAAAAAAAGGAAGAGAAAAACCAAATCAATAAACAAGTCTATCAATGATAATAAGCTCTAAATACTAAACTAAAGTAAACATAATACCAGAAATAAATTAGATGCAGAAAGTTAACCCCAAGTCTACAGTTGCTCCCAAAGTCCACTGCCTCAATTTTGGGATGATCCATTGTCTATTCAGGTATTTCACAGATGCAAGCTACACCAAGTTGATTGTGGAGATTTAATATGCTGCTTCTGAGGCTGCTGGGAGAAATTTCTCTTTCTCTTCTTTTTTCGCACAGTTTCTGGGGTTCAGCTTTGGATTTGGCCCTGCCTCTGTGTGTAGGTTGCTTGAGGGTGCCTCTTCCCCACCCAGAGAGGACGGGGTTAAAGTAGCAGCTGATTAGGGGGCTCTGGCTTTCTCAGGCATGGGGGAGGAAAGGGTATAGAATGTGGGGCAATCCTACAGCGGCAGAGGCTGGCATGACCTTGTAACAGCTTGAGACGTGCTGTATGTTCTTCTGGGAAATTGTCCCTGGATCACAGGACCTTGGCAGTGGTGGGCTGTACACACTCCCGGAAGGGGAGTTGTGGATAGTGACCTGTGCTTGCACACAGACTTCTTGGTGTCTGCAGCAGCAGCCTTAGCATTTCATGCCCATCTCTGGTGTCCACACTGATAGTCATGGCTCACGCCTGTCTCTGGTGCTCCTTTAGGCTGTGCCCTGAATCCCCTCTCCTCGCACACCTCGAATCAATGGTCTCTGGCCTCTTAGGCAGTTCCAGACTTTTTCCTGGACTACCTCTCGGCTAGCTATGGCACACTAACCCCCTTCAGGCTGTGTTCACAGAGCCAACCCCAGTCCTCTCTCTGGGATCTGACCTCCGAAGCCCGAGCCTCAGCTCCCAACCCCCACCCCTCCCAGTGGGTGAGGAGACAAGCCTCTCCAGCTGGTGAGTGCTGGTCAGCACCAATCATCTCTGCGGGAATCTCTCCACTTTTCCGTCTGCACTCCTGTTGCCCTGCTCTCCTGTTGCCCTGCTCTCCTCCGTGGCTCCAAAGCTTCTCCCCTGCCCACCTCCTATCTCCACCAGTGAAGGGGTTTCCTAGTGTGTGGAAACTTTTCCTCCTTTACAGCTCCCTCCCAGAGGTTCAGGTCCCATCCCTATTCTTCTGTCTCTGTTTTTTCTTTTTTCTTTTGCCCTACACAGGTACATGGGGAGTTTCTTGCCTTTTGGGAAGTCTTAGGTCTTCAGCCAGCATTCAGTAGGTGTTCTGTAGGAGTTGTTCCACATGTAGATGTATTTCTGATGTATTTGTGGGGAGGAAGGTGACCTCCACGTCTTACTCCTCTGCCATCTTGAAGGTCCCCTTTAAATGCATTTTTGATCCCCTTCTCTCTCTCTTCTCCTTCTGGAACACGCAATATGCATAATTCAGCACTCTTATATTAGTCAATAGATCTCATATGTTGCTTTTTTTAAAAATTTGTCTTTGTGTCTGCTGGTCTGATTGGGTGATTTCCATTATTCTATCTTCCAGAATACTTATTCATTCTTCTGTGCTATTTAGTCTGTTATTCTAGATTGGTTTTTATCTTGCCAATTGAGTTGTCTAATTTTTATTGGTTCCTCTTTATAGTTTCAAGTTCCTTGTTGCCGTGATGTGCATTTCTATCAATAATCTTTTTAAACTCCTTTAGCATTTTATTACTACCTTTCTGAACTTGTGATCTAGTAGACTGGTGAGGTCCATTTCATTATGTGTTCTTTCAGGGGATTTCTTTTATTTATTTATTTATTTATTTTTACTTGGAATTAGTTCCTCTTCTTTTTCACTTTACTTAACTCTATCTGTCTCTATTAATTTATGAGAAACAGTTATCTACTCTGATCTTAAAGGGATGTTTTTATGCAGGAGCAAAAATAGTCTAATATTTTTGGTGTGAGGGCTGTTTTTGGTATGGATGCAGCCATATTTTCTCTCAAAGTGTGCTGGCCATTATTCCCTTGATAGAGTGTTTTATTGGTGTTGTGGTGTCCAGAGCTTGCACTGGATATGGGATGGGGTGTCCTGTTTGTTCTATGGCTCACACAGCCCTGTTGGGGGTGGGGTCTGCTCCCCACTCATTGGAGTAGAAGCCGTGGGGCTTGTGTTCAATAAGGCTCTGTTGGCCTTAAGTGCATGCTCTGTCCCAAAGGAAGTAAGCATTGAAGCTAGTGAGGCTTGCATAGTCACAGCAAACCCATGCGTTGCCAGTGCAGGCATCCACAATTCTGCCCAGAAGTAGCCCAAGGTCACTTCCTGTTTTTAATTTTTCCCTCAGATCTAGTATTAGGCTGGTGCTGGGCGCCAGGACACTGTGGTTGCAGGAATCAGGGTGGTCATGCTGCTTCCTTGGACCTGGACTGCCTTTGTGGTAGGCCTCTCCCAGGACCTGTCTGCCCCAGATCCTGATCTAAGCTGCAGTGTGGGGTAGGCAGAACATGAGTGCTTATACCAGGAACCAAACCACTGCATACTCCTGTCCAAGGGCCGTCCTCTCTAGATGTGTTCTTCTGTGGTGCTATACTAAGTGTGCGCCAACAAAATCCACCACTGCTGGACACGCTCCCACCATGTGAGAATTGATAATGTGCTCTGATGGTGAACCCATACCTGATGTGCACATGCTGGCAATGAGCTCCAAGGTTTGGCTCAGAACACACCCCAGGCCCTCCAGGCTGTCTCTGCACAGCTAGACCAAGTCCTCTTCCAGGGCCCGTCTGCCCAAGATTCAGTGCCTAGGTGCTGCACATACTAATAGCCCTGTCCAGTGCATATTTCAGGCTGCAAAGTGCAGCGAGATGGCAACCATCAGAGCCAGTCTAGCAAGCCAGCATTTGTGCACTCCTTGCGAGCAGAGTGCAGGCCCCTCCAGCCCCTCTATCTGTCCAGTGGACATCCCAGCAGGCAAAGGGCCTCTCCAGGGCAAGGTCCTGCCCATGTCTACCTTCCCTCCTTCACAGATCCCTCCCAGGGGCTCTAGTCCAATCCTGATGTCTTTTTTCTCCCATCCTACCTGGTTTTGCACTTTTTGCTGTATAAGAGGTCTTATGCCCATCTCCAGTTGGTTTTCTGGGAGAATTCTTCTATATGTAGATGTATTTTTAATGCATTGTTGGGGGAGGCAAACTCCACATCCTCCTACTCTGCCATCTTGATCCTCTCATCATGTCTCTTTCTATAGATGCACAAAATCTATGTTTACTAGACTGTATTGGAGATTAAAACAATAATGTCTAGAGCAGGTAGTATGTATCATTTCTTCTAGGACACTGAATTTTTTAAAATAATATTATGTTTCTATTTTCTGTGTCAGATGAGGTAAATGTTACCTAGATGTTGACTTCTTATCAGGAAATCCAGCCTAATACTGCCATTAAGCAATGTGAAAAACATTTGTGTTTTTCAAACAGACATTCCTTGTTTCCCAAAGATATTTTCTCCTAAAAGCATGCAAATAGAAAAGAGTCTTTCTATATTCAGGTCCAACTTCATACTCACCTCCAGCATATTGCACTTCATGGACAATTAAACATTCTGTTTTTTAAGTTAATACTGTGGATAATTATTTTGCATTGCTAATACTTAACTTGCTAATTTCAACCTTCCAGGCTGATATTTTAAATCATAGTCTGGCCTTATCCCATTCCTCTAACCATATCTCTGCTCTCCACAAACCTAAGCTCTCCACAAACCTAAACTCTCCACGTACTGAGACAGTTCTCTCCCAGACCACTCTGTGTGCCAGGTGTGTTCTTGCTTCTAGATCTTTGCCCAAGCCTGGTCTGCTTATTTCCTTCAACAAGTTGTCCTTCCAGGTATAGCTAAATTCCCACCTTTACAAGAAAACCTTTCCTGATCACTGCAACCTCTATAAATCTTTAACCTCTGAATTCCAGAAACTCTAAAATTTGTTTTTATGGATATGTTCAACATCCCCTAATAGCTTGTAAGTTCCCTTAAGCCACATTGATACTTGTCTTGTGTACATGTCAAATATTACTGGTTCCACATGCTATCTAGCACACCCTAACTTCCAGAAGAGTCCAGAAACAAGTATGGATACAAAGTTGAGGCAAAACAAGGAGAAGGGTGAGGGGCATCCTGGACTCCTGCTCCTTCAGACATTACTGGCCTCAGCAATGGAGCTTTGGGCCCAGGAGAGCTAGAAGCAGAGTCTCAGATTTTCTTTCTTAATATTCTTCTGATTTGTTTCTCTATGACTATGCCCCTTTTACCTGAACTGCATCAGTCTTTGTTTGGAGGCACCTGTAGAGACAAGGGAGGCCAGTGTACAGTCTAGGAAGGGACATGGAAAATCTAAAGCGTGTGCCTTGGCTGGACTGTGGGATACACACCATAATTAAAAGTAATTCCAGTGACAGAACAAAGCCAAGTCAGATATATTGCATTCTGTTTGGATACTTAGCATTCTCTCTCAGGCAAGCATCAAAGATAATTTGTTTCACTTAAAAAGAAACCAAGTGTCTTGAAGTAGCTTTATAAATATTGTTCTAAGTGAGTCTCAGATTATTTATAGAAATTTAGAGCCTTATAATCATCGAATTCAATCCTTTAACTTTTCAAATTAAAAACTAAAAAACAAAACAAAACAAAGGGATTGTAAAAGTCACTCATGTTCATGTGTTAGTGGAATGCTGGAGTTGAGGAGACTTGTGTGTGTGGTATTTTATTTCTGTTTTGGGGTTGTGTAGTTTTGACCTATAAAACTGGAAATAAGACAAAGATTATTGAACTGAAAAATTAGAAAGGATTTATTGGGTGCAATGTAATTACTATATTTCTAATCCACTGTGAAATTTTTGGTGGCCAAGAGACCAAATATAAGAAAACGTACATCACCCTGATGCTTTCATCTGTATTAAGACAAAACTTATTTGCAAATGGAAAATTTCCAAGTTTTTCTATAGGACCGGAAAGATGTCCAACGGTCATCTGTAAGTGGAACTGTGATGAAAACTAAAACCATGGAGTAACTGCAAGTGAGGAAAATGTGATTTATGAGACGTGAGTCCAAAGGCAGATGCTTCCCCATCTCTGAACTCAATGCTATTTTTCCATTTTGTATTCTCAGCTCCAGCAGCATGTTTAAGCAAGCTAGAGATATACTATATTTAAAAGTAAGTTTCGAATGTATAACCTGGTTTCATTAGGCTCACTATAGGTCAGTGAATTCGTGTTTGGACTTCTTATCTACCAAGAAAATGAGGTATCTTCCATGTTTGAATTTCAGAACTCTTGTCAAGTTAGAATATGAGAAAGACTCCTGAGCTTTAGTATGCTGGTTCAGCTTTTAAAAAATTGTCTTCTGTCATATGCATGGCTCCTGTCACAGAGATGGCAAACATCATTCACTATCATCACAAGTGAGATAAAAATGTTTTTAGATATCACAACTTCATCAAAATATTTGTTAATTTCCATCTTAAAAAAATCAAAGAGAGGGAACTGAGGCATAAAGCATTAAATTTCACTTATTATTCACCACATTCAGTTCTTATTTTTCTATTTATTTATTAGGAACTAAGATTTCTGTGTCTCATTGACTTTGAGCCCACCAATCTTTATTGAGTTCCTACCCTGTGCCAGAACACCTTCATCTGTTAGAGAATGTATGCACATTTCCTAATTCTTCACCTCAACTCTGCAAAGGCAAGTTATTTAATGCCCATTCTACTGATGAGAGTAATGAGGTTCAAGGAGGGTCTAAGTGTATTGCCCAAGGCCACAAACCTGGTAAAGGATAAATGTAGAACTTGAATCCAAAACTTTCTTATTCCTCACACAATCCTGTCTCTTAGTTATTGGTTCTGAGTTTCACAATTAGGTAGGCTTTTGTGGAACATTTGAATGTTTGATCACACTGACACAGACCTATAACTCAGAGCAACCTCAAGCTAAATGACAAAATACCTACCTCCTCCTTTACTGCGTTCCTGCTGCTTTGTTTTTTCTGCCATTAGATTTGAAAAATTAACATTGACAATAAAACACTAATTTTGTTTTTCAAAACCCATTATATGCATATTTCATTTGATACTTTCAAAAGCAAAGTAGAAAAGGGAACTCTAAGTCTCCCAATTTACTGCAGAGGAAACTTCTTAAAATCCAAAGCAACTGATTGGTGATTGGCTTAAGATCACTTGTTGTCACTCACTTACTTGCTCTAAGGACAGTACTCTTATTTCCATCATGTCCTATGTACTTTCCTGGGGTTACTTTTTCTTAAAGAGATGACCATATAGTTTATTATCCAAACCAGGACACTCTTAAAAAAGAAAGGAACTTCTTTTAATAATTAAGGTAGAGAACCAATGCCCCGAAGCTACTGGGGAGGCTACTTCAACTGCTGAGGTGGAGCTGTAGAGGCCCAATCCCAAGATGGCCACAATCAAAGGGCCAGAAACCTGATTCTTTTCTGACTTGCCCATCCTCCAGCCGTGTGACTGACAGGGTCTTGGTGCTCTGGCCGGGTGTCAGGCCTGAGCCTCTGAGACGGGAGAACTGAGTTCTGGACATTGGACCACCAGAGACTGCACGATCTCACATAATAACAATTGGTGAGAGCTCTCCCAGAGAGCTCCATCTCAATGCAAAGACCCAGCTCCACTCAACCACCAGCACACTCCAGTGCTGGACACCCCATGCCAAACAACTAGCAAGATAGGAACACAACCACCTCCATTAACAGAGAGGCTACCTAAAACCATAATAAGTTCATAGACAAACCACTGGATGCAGTCCAGCCCATCAGAAAGACAAGATCCAGCCTCATCCACCAGAACACAGGCACCAGTCCCCTTCACCAGGAAGCTTACGCACCCCAATTAAACAACCTTACCCACTGGGGGCAGACACAAAAAGCAATGGGAACTATGAATCTACAGCCTGTGAAAAGGAGACCCTA
The DNA here is from genome assembly GCF_949987535.1 of Balaenoptera acutorostrata. NCBI lineage: Eukaryota > Metazoa > Chordata > Mammalia > Artiodactyla > Balaenopteridae > Balaenoptera > Balaenoptera acutorostrata. Next base: position 34,049,426 of record NC_080076.1, on the reverse strand, counting down.
AACACATAAGTTAAGCTAAATGAAAAACAGAGAAATATACAGCAGATGAAGAAGCAAAGTAAAAACACACCAGACCAAACAAATGAAGATGAAATAGACAGTCTACCTGAAAAGGAATTCAGAGTAATGATAGTAAAGCTCATCCAAAATCTTGGAAATAGAATGGAGAAAATACAAGAAACGTTTAACAAGGAACTGGAAAACAAGCAGTTTAAAGAGCAAGCTTGTTTAAACAAGCAAGCAATTTAAACAAGCTTGTTTAAAGAGCAAACAAGCAATTATGAACAACACAATAAATGAAACTAAAAATTCTCTAGAAGGAATTAATAGTCGAATAACTGAGGCAGAAGAATGGATAAGTGACCCAGGAGATAAAATAGTGGAAATAACTACCACAGAGCATATGTTTTAGCCATAAAAGGGGAAATCAACAGTAACACAATAATAGCAGGGGACTTTTTAACATAAAGAAAAAGAACAATGAAATGAATGGAGAACAGTCTCACAGACCTCTGGGACAACACTGAACATATTAACATTCGAATTATAAGGGTTCCAGAAGAAGAAGAGAAAAGGAAAGGGAATGAGAAAATATTTGAGGAGATTATAGTTGAAAACTTCCCTAATATGGGAAAGGAAATACTCAAAAGTGCAGGAAGCACAGAGAGTTCCATACAAGATAAATCCAAGGAGAAACACACCAAGACACATATTAATCAAGCTATCAAAAATTAAATCCAAAGAAAAATATTAAAAGCAGCAAGGGAAAAGCAACAAATAACATACAAGGGAAACAGCTGATCTTTCAGCAGAAATTTTGCAAGCCAGAAAGGATTGACAGAACATATTTAAAGTGATGAAAGGGAAAAACCTACAACCAAGATTACCCTACCCAGCAAAGATCTCATCCAGATTTGATGGAGAAATTATAACATTTACAGACAAGCAAAAGCTAAGAGAATTCAGCACCAACAAGCCAGCTTTATAACAAATGCTAAAGGAACTTTTCTATGCAGGAAACATAAGAGAAGGAAAAGAACTACTATAAATTAAGAAAATGATAAAATTAAGAAAATGATAAAGGGAACATACATATCAATAACTACCTTAAATGTAAATGGATTAAATGCTCCAACCAAAAGACATAGACTGGCTGAATTGATAAAAAAAATAAGAGCAGACCAATATATATGCTGTCTGCAAGAGACCCACTTCAGACCTAGGGGCACATACAGATGAAATTGAGGGGATGGAAAAAGATTTTCCATGCAAATGGAAATCAAAAGAAAACTGGAGTAGCAATTCTCAAATCAGACAAAATAGACTTTAAAAGAAAGTCTATTTATTATATGAGGCAAAGAAGGACACTACACAATGATCAAGGGGTCAATCCAAGAAGATATAACAATTGTAAATAATTATGCACCCAACATAGGAGCACCTCAATACATAAGACAAATGCTAACAGCCACAAAAGGGGAAATTGACAGTAACACAATAAAAGTGGGGGACTTTAACACCTCACTTTCACCAATGGACAGATCATCCAAAATGAAAATAAAGTAGGAAACACAAGCTTTAAATGATACATTAAACAAGATGGACTTGATTGATATTTATAGCACTTTCCATCCAAAAATAGCAGAATACACTTTCTTCTCAAGTACTCATGGAACATTCTCCAGGATAGATCATATCTGGGGGCACAAATCAAACCTTGTTAAAGTTAAGAAAATTGGAATCATATCAAGTATGTTTTCTGAAAACAATGCTATGAGACTAGATATCAATTACAGGAAAAAAAACTGTAAAATAATACAAACACATGGAGGCTAAACAATACACTAATGAATTTCCAAGAGATCACTGAAGAAATAAAAGTGGAAATCAAAAATACCTAGAAACAAATGACAATGAAAACACGAGGACACAAAACCTACGGGATGCAGCAAAAGCACTTCTAAGAGGAAAGTTTATAGCAATACAATCCTACCTCAGGAAACAAGAACAATCTCAGATAAACAACCTGACCTTACACCTAAAGCAATTAGAGAAAGAAGAATGAAAAAAAACAAAAGTTAGCAAAAGGAAAGAGATCATTATACTCCAAATAAGATGTTTTTTAAAAAAGAAATAAATGAAAAATAAATGAAGGAAACAATAGTAAATATCAATAAAACTAATAGATGGTTCTTTGAGAAGATAAACAAAATTGATAAACCATTAGCCAGACTCTTCATGAAAAAAAAAAAAAAGGGAAAAGATTCAGATCAATAGAATTTGAAATGAAAAAGGAGAAGTAACAACTGACACTGCAGAAATACAAAGGATCATGAGAGATTACTACAAGCAACCATATGCCAATAAAATGGACAACCTAGAAGAAATGGACAAATTCTTAGAAAAGCACAACCTTCTGAGGCTGAACCAGGAAGCAATAGAAATATAAACAGACCAATCACAAGCACTGAAATTGAAACTGTGATTAAAAATCTTCCAACTAACAAAAGCCCAGGACCAGATGGCTTCACCGTGAATTCTACCAAACTTTTAGAGAACAGCTAACACCTATCCTTCTCAAATTCTTCCAAAATATAGCAGAGGGAGGAAACTCCCCAACACATTCTACGAGGCCACCATCACCCTGTTACCAAAATCAAATCAGAAAACTACAGACCAATATCACTGATGAACATAGGTACAAAACTCCTCAACAAAAATGTGAGCAAACAGAATCCAACAGCACATTAAAAGGATCATACACCACGATCAAGTGGGGTTTATCCCAGGAATGCAAGGATTCTTCAATATATGCAAATCAATCAATGTGATACACCATATTAGCAAAGTGAAGGATAAAAACCGTATTCTAATCTTAATAGATGCAGAAAAATCTTTCAACAAAATTCAACACCCATTTATGATAAAAACCCTCCAGAAACTAGGCATAGAGGGAAGTTACCTCAACATAATAAAGGCCATATATGACAAAACCCACAGCCAACATGGTTCTCAATGGTGAAAAATTGAAAGCATTTCCACTAAGATCAGCAACAAGACAAGGTTGTCCACTCTCACCACTATTATTCAATATAGTTTTGGAAGTTTTAGCCACAGCAATTAGAGAAGAAAAAGAAATGAAAGAATCCAAATAGGACAAGAAATAGTAAAACTGTCACTGTTTGCATCGGACATGATACTATACACAGAGAATTCTAAAGATGCTATCAGAAAGCTACTAGAAGTTATCAGTGAATTTGGTAAAGTGGCAGGATACAAAATTAATGCCCAGAAATCTCTTGCATTCCTATACACTAATGATGAAAAATCTGAAAGATAAATTAAGGAAACACTCCCATTTACCATTGCAACAAAAAGAATAAAATACCTAGGAATAAACCTACCTAAGGAGACAAAAGACCTGTATGCAGAAAATTATGACAGTGATGAAAGAAATTAAAGATGATACAAATAGATGATGAGATATACCATGTTCTTGGATTGGAAGAATCAACACTGTGAAAATGACTATACTACCCAAAGCAGTCTACAGATACAATGCAATCCCTATCAAGCTACCAATGGTATTTTTCAGAGAACTAGAACAAAAAATTTCACAATTTTTATGGCAACACAAAACACCCTGAATAGCCAAAGCAATCTTGAGAAAGAAAAAGGGAACTGGATGAATCAGGCTCCTGGACATCAGACTATACTACAAAGCTACAGTAATCAAGACAGTATGGTACTGGCACAAAAACAGAAGTATAGATCAGTGGAACAGGATAGAAATCCCAGAGATAAATCCACACACATATGGTCACCTTATTTTTGATAAGGGAGGCAAGAATATACAATAGAGAAAAGACAGCCTCTTCAATAAGTGGTGCTTGGAAAACTGGACAGCTATATGTAAAAGAATGAAATTAGATCACTCCCTAACACCATACATAAAAATAAACTCAAAATGGATAAAAGACCTAAATGTAAGGCCAGACACTTTAAAACTCTTAGAGGAAAACATAGGCAGAACACTGTATGACATAAACTACAGCAAGATCCATTTTGACTGAACTCCTAGAGAAATGGAAATAAAAACAAAAATAAACAAATGGGACCTGATGAAATTTAAAAGCTTTTCCACAGCACAGGAAACCATAAAAAGATGAAAAGACAACACTCAGAATGGGAGAAAATATTTGCTAATGAAGCAACTGACAGAGGATTAATCTCTAAAATATACAAGTAGCTCATGCAGCTCAATATAGAAAAACAAAACAAAACAAAACAAAACAAGAAAAACCAAATCCAAAAATGAGCAGAAGACATAAACAGACATTTCTCCAAAGGAGATATACAGATTGCCAACAAACATATGAAAGGATGCTCAACATCACTAATCATTAGAGAAATGCAAATCAAAACTGCAATGAGGTATCACTTCACACTGGTCAGAATGACCATCATCAAAAATTAAAAAATAATAAATGCTGGAGAGCGTGTGGAGAAAAGGGAACAGTCTTTCACTTTTTGTGGAAATGTAAATTGAAGCCACTAAGGACAACAGTATGGAGGTTCTTTAAAAAACTAAAAATAGAACTATGATATTACCCAGCAATCCCACTACTGAGCATATACCCTGAGAAAACCATAATTCAAAAAGAGTCATGTGTCAAAATATTCATTGCAGCACTATTTACAATAGCCAAGATATGGAAGCAACCTAAGTGTCCATTGACAGATGAATGGATAAAGAAGATGTGGCACATACATACAATGGAATATTACTCAGGCATAAAAAGAAACGAAACTGAGTTATTTGTAGTGAGGTGGATGGACCTAGAGTCTGTCATACAAAGTGAAGTAAGTCAGAAAGTGAAAAACAAATACCGTATCCTAACACATATATATGGAATCTAAAAACAAAAAAATATATAGTTCTGAAGAACCTAGGGGCAGGACAGGAATAAAGATGCAGATGTAGAGAATGAACTTGAGGACACAGGGAGGGGGAAGGGTAAGCTGGGATGAAGTGAGAGAGTGGCACTGACATATATGCACTACCAAATGTAAAATAGATAGCTAGTTGGAAGCAGCCTTATAACACAGAGAGATCACCTCAGTGCTTTGTGACCATGTAGATGGCTGGCATTGAGAATGTGAGAGTGAGACACAAGAGGGAGGGGATATGGTGATATATGTATACATATAGCTGATTCACTTTGTTATACAGCAGAAACTAACACAACATTGTAAAGCAATCATACTCCAATAAAGATGTTAAAAAATAAATAAATAAATAAATAAATAAATAAATAAATAAATAAATAAATAAAATAATTAAGCTAGCACGACTGGAATAAACCCAGACTCCTGGGCAAACCTGAACAGATGGTTACCTTAGTTTTAATGAACATAAAGTTCTCTTTAAAAAAATATGACCCATTAGTAAAATGCCAGAAGTTCCAGTGACATGTGATGGACACTGTTATGTAACAAAAGTAATCCAGTTTCTACAGTAATTGATATAATAATCATTGTATATTGGTCTATTAACAGATATGTACTAATACTAGTCAGAAGGCTTCACAATAGTTTACTCTTTAGGCTTTTGAACCCATCTTTTTATAAAAGCACTTAGAATAATAATTACAACACTTCTTGTGCCACAACATTTTATGATTTATATACCACTCTTGTAAGCAGCTAACATAATTATTTTTTAAACTATGTAATAATTTTCATAACAATCACAATGATGGTGGTTAATGTTTATTGAGCAACTACTATGTCCTAACTTCTTTAAATACATTCTGTCACTCAATCCTCTCAGTAACTAAGGACTGGGTATTATTATTTTGTCTACATTATATTACAAAGATAGAAACTGAGAGACAGAGGTATTGTGACCTCTTTGTCTCACTGCTGGTACATCTGATTTCCAATTTAAGGGAGCAAAATATGCCACCACAAAATGTCTCTTTGGCATTCATACTATCTTGAGCTGCAAAGAGGCCCAGAAAACTCAGGAAGAAACTTTGACATTTCACATAACTGCCTAGATAGAAGACCTGTTCCAGGAAGGGAGTTATCTCCATAGATAATTATAGTAGGAAGTAGGTGTCTTAAAAACAGACAAATCTAGCAAAGTCTGTTTGTTAAAATTTCCCTCTGTGTCCCATTTTCTCTGCATGGCCCAGCAAACTTTTGTTTACCAAAAATTTGCTTTTCCATCTCCATGTGAATTGCCTTCTTTCCTTTGAGGTCTCAAACCACTACCCCCAACATCCTCTTTTGTCTTTAGCTGAAGATGGTATTTAAAGTGAGGGTTTCAGCCTTTTTGGCAAGTTAGTTTTTCTGGGTCTCTCCCATGTATACATGTAATTAAACCTTTCAGTAATTTTCTTATGTCAATTAGTGTCATGTCAATTTAACTCTTAGACAAGTGAGAAGAATCTAGAAAGGCAGAGGAATATTTCTTTCTCCCCAACATCATTTATGTGCTCTTAACTGTTATATGTTATTAGTTCCTCCACTATGAGATAGATAGGGCATGTGTCATCTTACCTGTTTCTTTCACAGATGAACAAATTGAGGCACAGAAAGGCTGAGCACTTCTGAAAAGTCTCCCTGTTACTAAGTGGGAGAGCTCTGTTTAAAACTCAGGGAATCTTATTTCCTGCTTTCCACTTTTACCATGCAGTGCTTCATGAATAATTACTTTTGATCAACATAATAGCTCATAGGATCATGCTCTAACACTTCAATGTGTACTTCAAAACCTACACCAGTTGGATTTACTCTTGCACTCCTTAACTTTTCTTATTTTCTTCCCCCCTCTCTCTTCCATCATCCAATACCTTTGAGTAACTGTTTTCTTCTTAGCACTAGGGTACAAGGAGTCTATTCAAAGACAATCTCCTTCTGCAATATTTTGGAAGAGTTTGAGAAGGATAGGTGTTAGCTCTTCTCTAAATGTTTGATAGAATTCGCCTGTGAAGCCATCTGGTCCTGGGCTTTTGTTTGTTGGAAGATTTTTAATCACAGTTTCAATTTCAGTGCTCGCGATTTGTCTGTTCATATTTTCTATTTCTTCGTGGTTCAGTATCAGCAGGTTGTGCATTTCTAAGAATCTGTCTATTTCTTCCAGGTTGTCCATTTTATTGGCATAGAGTTGCTTGTAGTAATCTTTCATGATCGTTTGCATTTCTGCAGTGTCCGTTGTTACTTCTCCTTTTTCATTTCTAATTCTATTGAATTGAGTCTTCTCCCCTTTTCTCTTGATGAGTCTGGCTACTGGTTTATCAATTTTGTTTATCTTCTCAAAGAACCAGCTTTTAGTTTCATTGATTTTTGCTATTGTTTCCTTCATTTCTTTTTCATTTATTTCTGATCTGATCTTTATGATTTCTTTCCTTCTGCTAGCTTTGGGTTTTTTTTGTTCTTCTTGCAGAGGGAGGAACACTCCCAAACTCATTCTATGAGGTTACCATCACCCTGATACCAAAACCAGACAAAGATGTCACAAAGAAAGAAAACTACAGGCCAATATCACTGATGAACATAGATGCAAAAATCCTCAACAAAATACTAGCAAACAGAATCCAACAGCACATTCAAAGGATCATACACCATGATCACGTGGGGTTTATCCCAGGGATGCAAGGATTCTTCAATATACGCAAATCAATCAATGTGATACACCATATTAACAAATTGAAGGATAAAAACCATATGATCATCTCAATAGATGCAGAGAAAGCTTTCAACAAAATTCAACACCCATTTATGATAAAAGCCCTGTAGAAAGTAGGCATAGAGGGAACTTTCCTCAACATAATAAAGGCCATATATGACAAACCCACAGCCAACATTGTCCTCAATGGTGAAAAACTGAAACCATTTCCACTAAGATCAGGAAAAAGGCAAGGTTGCCCACTCTCACTACTATTATTCAACATAGTTTTGGAAGTGCTAGCCACAGCAATCAGAGAAGAAAAAGAAATAAAAGGAATCCAAATCAGAAAAGAAGAAGTAAAGCTGTCACTGTTTGCAGATGACATGATACTATACATAGAGAATCCTAAAGATGCTACCAGAAAACTCCTAGAGCTAATCAATGAATTTGGTAAAGTAGCAGGATACAAAATTAATGCACAGAAATCTCTTGCACTTCTATACACTAATGATGAAAAATCTGAAAGTGAAATTAAGAAAACACTCCCGTTTACCATTGCAACAAAAAGAATAAAATATCTAGGAATAAACCTACCTCAGGAGACAAAAGACCTGTATGCAGAAAATTATAAGACACTGATGAAAGAAATTAAAGATGATACAAATAGATGGAGAGATATACCATGTTCCTGGATTGGAAGAATCAACATTGTGAAAATGACTCAACTACCCAAAGCAATCTACAGATTCAATGCAATCCCTATTAAACTACCATTGGCATTTTTCACAGAACTAGAACAAAACATTTCACAATTTGTATGGAAACACAAAAGACCCCGAATAGCCAAAGCAATCTTGAGAACGAAAAATTGAGCTGGAGGAATCAGGCTCCCTGACTTCGGAATATATTACAAAGCTACAGTAATCAAGACAGTTTGGTACTGGCACAAAAACAGAAATATAGATCAATGGAACAGGATAGAAAGCCCAGAGATAAACCCACGCACATATGGTCACCTTATCTTCGATAAAGGAGGCAAGCATATACAGTGGAGAAAAGACAGCCTCTTCAATAAGTGGTGCTGGGAAAATCGGACAGGTACATGTAAAAGTATGAAATTAGAACACTCCCTGACACCATGCACAAAAATAAATTCAAAATGGATTAAAGACCTAAGTGTAAGGGCAGACACTCTCAAACTCTTAGAGGAAAACATAGGCAGAACACTCTATGACATAAATCACAGCAAGATTTTTTTTGACCCAGCTCCTAGAGAAATGGAAATAAAAACACAAATAAACAAATGGGACCTAATGAAACTTAAAAGGTTTTGCACAGGAAAGGAAACCATAAACAAGACCAAAAGACAATGCTCAGAATGGGAGAAAATATTTGCAAATGAAGCAACTGACAAAGGATTCATCTCCAAGATTTACAAGCAGCTCATGCAGCTCAATAACAAAACACGAACCACCCAATCCAAAAATGGGCAGAAGACCTAAATAGACATTTCTCCAAAGAAGATATACAGATGGCCAACAGACACATGAAAGAATGCTCAACATCATTAATCATTAGAGAAATGCAAATCAAAACTACAATGAGATATCATCTCACACCGGTCAGAATGGCCATCATTAATAAATCTAGAAACAATAAATGCTGGAGAGGGTGTGGAGGAAAGGGAACACTCTTGCACTGTTGGTGGGAATGTAAATTGATACAGCCACTATGGAGAACAGTATGGAGGTTCCTTAAAAAACTACAAATAGAACTACCATACGACCCAGCAATCCCACTAATGGGCATATACCCTGAGAAAACCATAGTTCAAAAAGAGTCATGTACCAAAATGTTCATTGCAGCTCTATTTACAATAGCCAGGACATGGAAGCAACCTAAGTGTCCATCATTGGATGAATGGATAAAGAAGATGTGGCACATATATACAATGGAATATTACTCAGCCATAAAAAGAAATGAAATGGAGGTATTTATAATGAGGTGGATGGAGTTAGAGTCTGTCATACAGAGTGAAGTAAGTCAGAAAGAGAAAAACAAATACAGTATGCTAACACATATATATGGAATCTAAGGAAAAAAAAAAAAAAAAAGGCCGTGAAGAACCTAGTGGCAAGACGGGAATAAAGACACAGACTTACTAGAGAATGGACTTGAGGATATGGGGAGGGGGTGGGGTGAGATGTGACAGGGTAAGAGAGTGTCATGGACATATATACACTACCAAATGTAAAATAGATAGCTAGTGGGAAGCAGCCGTATAGCACAGGGAGATCAGCTCAGTGCTTTGTGACCACCTAGAGGAGTAGGATGGGGAGGGTGGGAGGGAGGGAAATGGAAGAGGGAAGAGATATGGGAACATATGTATATGTATAACTGATTCACTTTGTTTTAAAGCAGAAACCAACACACCATTGTAAAGCAATTATACTTCAATAAAGAAGTTAAAAAAAAAAAAAAAAGACAATCTCCTGCTTAAGAGACAGTCTGTTCAAGAGACTTACAATCTGTTGAGGATTGCAGATATATAAATCAAGAATTACTATAGTCTGTGCCATAGTGATGTGTGAGAGAAACTGTGGGAGCAACTCCTATAGATGGAGATGGAATGAGGAGGAAGATGAAGAAAAAGAAATGAAAGAATGGAGGAAGAGGGAGCCTTTTTGAGGAAGTTTTATAGAAGTGCAGGAAGGCAGGAGGAGAAGAATGGGAGAAGAGAGTCTCTGTAGAAGGATCTGTGGTCAGTGGCTAAAAGTGGCAAGTGGAACAAAAGAGGGAACAGATCTTGAAGGCCTTGTATAAAACATTCTAGGGTTTATACTTTATTGTGAAGTCTGGGCATGGAGATGACATTTCACTCCACAAAAGACAAACAAGAGTTGACCACAACAGAGGACATGTTCCAGGCAAAGGAATGAGACAAAATCACAGAAGAACTAAGTGATATAGAGATAGTCAATCTACCTGAGAAGGAATTCAGATTATAAAGATAATCAAAGAACTCAGGAGAAACTGGATGCACAGAACAAGAATTTAGTCGTTTTTAACAGTGTTAGAAAATATAAAGAAAAAACAAAGAGATAAAGAATACAATAAATGAAATGAAAAATACACTAGAAGGAATGAAGAGTAAACTAAATGATATAGCTGAATGGATCAGTGAGCTAGAAGACAGAATAGTGGAAATCACTGATTCTGAACAGAAAAAAGAAAAAAGAATGAAAAGCAATGAAGAAAGTTGAAAAGAATACTGGGACAACAGCATGGACACTAATATTTGCATCATAGGGTTCTCAGAAGGAGAAGACAGAGAGAAGGGGGTGAGAATATATTTAAAGACATAATAACTGAAAACTTCCCTAACCTGGGAAAGAAAACAGTTACCTAAATCCAGGATGTGGAGAGAGTCCCATATAAGATTAACTCAAAGAGGAACACACCAAGACACAAAGTAATTAAAATGGCAAAAATTAAAGATAAAGAGAGACTATCAAAAGCAGCATGAGAAAAGCAACAAATAACATATGAGGGAACTCCCATAAGGCTATCAGCTGACTTTTCAGCAGAAACTCTGTAGGCCAGAAAGGAGTGGTACAATATATTTAAAGTGATGAAAGGGAAAAACCTTTCTACTCAGCATGGCTCTCACTCAGGTTTGATGGAGAGATCAAAAGATTTACAGACAAGAAAAAGCTAAAAGAGTTCAGCACTACCATACCAGCTTTACAAGAAATGGTAAAGGAAATTCTCTAAGAATAAAGGAAAAGGCCACAACCAGAAACATGAAAATTACTAAGTGAAAAACTCATTTGTAAACACAAACATACAGTAAAGGTAGGAAATCATCCATGCACAAAGCCAGTAGAAAGCTTAAAAGGCAAAAGTAGTGAAATCATCTATACCAACAATAAACAGTTAAGGGATACACAAAACAATTAGATGTAAAATATGACATCAAAAACAGTAATCATGAGTGGAGGGGATAAAAATACAGGGTTGTTAGAATGCATTGAAAGTAAGACATTAGCAACCTAAAACAATCATATACATATACATAAACCTCATGGTAAGCACAAACCACAAATCTATAGCAAATACACACACAAAAGAGAAAAAGGAATACAAACATAACCCTAAAGAAAGTCATCAAATTACAAGAGAACAAAAGAAGGAGAAAAGAACAAAAAATACCTACAAAAACAATCCCAAAACAATTAACAAAATGTCAGTAAGAACATAGGTATTAATACTTGCTGTAAAAGCAAATGGACTAAATGCTCCAATCAATAGAGCGGCTGAGTGGATACAAAAACAAGATCTGTATATATACTGCCTATAAGAGAGTCACTGTTTATTTTAAACAAACACAGACTGTAAGTGAGGGGAATGGAAAAAATATTCCATGCAAATGGAAATTAAAAGAAAGCCAGGTTAGCAATACTTACATTAGATAGAATAGACTTCAAAGTAAAGATTGTTTGTTGAAAGAGACAAAGGAGGACATTATATAATGATCAAGGGATCAATCCCAGAAGAGGATATAACACTTGTAAATATATATGTCCCTAACATAGGAGCACATAAACACAAAAACAAATATTAACAAACAGAAAGGGAGAAACTGAGAGTAACACAATAATAGTAGGGTTACTTCAATAACCCCATTATATCAATGGACCGGTCATTCAGACAGAAAATCTGTAAGGAAACACTGGCCTTAATAACACATTAGAACAGATGCACTTAGAAAAAATATATAGAACATTCCATTCAAAAGCAGCAGAATACACATTCTTTTCAAATGCACCTGGAGCATTCCTCAGGATAGATCACATGCTAGGCCACAAAACAAGCCTTGGCAAATTTAAGACAATTGAAATCAAGCATCTTTTCTGACCACAATGCTATGACACTACAAATCAACTGTAAGAAAAAAACTGCAAAAAACACAAACATGTGGAGGCTAAACAGTATAGTTCTAAACAACCAATGAATACTGAAGAAATCAAAATGGAAATCAAAAAATAACTGGAGAGACAAATGAAAACAAAAATATAGTGATCCAAAATCTACAAGACACAGCAAAAGCAGTTCCAAGAGGGAAGTTATAGCAATACAATCTTACCTCAGGAAACAAATAAAATCTCAAATAAACAACCTAATCTTACACCTAAAAAACATAATAAAAAAGGTTAGAAGAAGGAAAGAAATCATAAATATCAGAGCAGAAATAAATGAAATAGAGAATAAAAAAATAGAAAACATCAATAAAACTTTGAACAGATAAACAAAATTGAAAAACTTTAGCCAGACTCATCAAGAAAAAGAGAGGGTCCACATCAATAAAATCAGAAATGAAAAAGGAGAGGTTACAACTGATACTACAGTTCTGAGACACAGGTATTATATGGCAGGAACTGAATTGGAGTCCAGCCTTTCTGATTATTGGCTTTTACTTATATAGTTGTTCCTGGGTGAGGCTGGTGATTGAGTAATAAAATTATTAAGAAAAACCAATTATTATGACACAACAGCCTAATAAATGTGCTTAACTTGAGGCATACTTTAACTTCTAGATGTATCTCCTGTATCACATTTACATGATGTATTTCCAAAAAGAGGTTGTTATAGTTGTCAATGCCACTGAAACAATACAGGAGTGGGGTCTCTTTCCTTACTCCCTCCTTACCTCTCTGCTTCTCCATTCCAACTCCTCTGTGTCCACTTGCATAATGGTGTTTAGACTGGTGAGCAGAGTAGCAGTAGACCTCCAGCACTACTCCACCAAGAATCACCAAATGACTGCAGGACAAAGATGATAAAAGAAAGTTATCTGATGAAGGGCACTTTTGAAATCAAGTCACTTGTGTTTTTCAGATATTGTATTATTGAATACAGATACTCCATGATCAGAGAGAAGAAAGAACTACACTGTTACTTTTGGATGGGACTGAGTAATGTAAACTCACAATTAATTAAAACTAATCAAAAACCAAAAAAACTTGTTTGGGCTCAAAGGGAGAAAGTAGTTATGTGCCTCAAAGGGTTGTTTCGAAAATTAGCTGCACTTATATTAGGAAAATAGAATAGTGCCTGACACATAGCAATAGCAGTGTGTTATTATTTACAGCAAATGTTGAAACATATCAAAGTGTCACCATGCATAGTCTTCTCATCAAGAGGTCTGGCATCCTCAGGCTTCCTACTGTATGTCTGCAGCCATAGCTGAGACTCCCTTTGCATGATTTATTTGACTTGTCAGTGTAGCCCCTGAGCTTGTGTTCTGGGCAATATTTTTTTTCTTTTTTACCTCTCTTTTTTTATTGAGATATAGTTGATGTACAATATTATATAAGGTACAGGTGTAATGTATAGTGATTCACAATTTTTAAAGGTTATATTCCATTTATAGCTATTATGAAATATTGGTTATATTCCCTGTGCTGTAAAATTTATCCTTATAGTTTATTTTATACATGATAGTTTGTATCTCTTAATCCCCTACCCCTATTTTACCCCACCCCCCTTCTCTCACTTCACTGGTAATGACAAGTTTGAGATCTATATTTGTAAGATGTTTCCTTTCTGTTATATTCACTAGTTTGTTTTATTTTTTAGTTTCCATATATAAGTGATATCACACAGCATTTGCCTTTATCTGACTTATTTCACAAGGTGTAATACCCTCAAGACTATCAATGCTGTTGCAAATGGCTCAATTTAATTCTTTATTGTGGCTGAGTAGTATCCCATTGTGTATATATGTGTCTGGTTTTGGTATGAGGGGGATGCTGGTCCTGTAGAATGAGTTTGAAAGCATTCTTTTATCTTCAATATTTGGAATAGTTTGAGGAGGATAGGTATTAACTCTTCTCTAGGTGTTTGGTAGAACTCACCTGTGAAGCTATCTGGTCCTGGAATTTTGTTTGTTGGGAGTTTTTAAATCACTAATTCAATTTCATTACTGGTAACTAATCTGTTCATATTTTCTATTTCTTCTTGGTTCAGTCTTGGAACCTAATTGGAATATATCCATGTTTAATATTCTCCATGTAATATTTGGTCCTGACTGAGTCAATCTAAGGGGATGTATGTGAAAGTGTTAATATGGGGAACATATTTTGTAAAAGTTTTATCATCAATTATTGGGGGAAAATAGAATGAAGTTTCATTAAAAACACATTGAATACAGTTAAAAGTTAATCTATACTTCTCCAGGGAGTTTTTGTTTGTTTGTTTTTGTTTTTTTTTAATCAAGTTCCCAAGTTTTTCCTCCTAAATTTAAAAGTAAATAAAGAAACATGTTTTGTTCATTCTTTCTTTTAACGTATATTAATTTAATATTTACTTTGTTTAAGGTACTGACTTCTATGCTATTGTAAATGAGCAGGACTCTATGGGGTCTTCCTGGGACAGACCCTTACCTCATATCTTTTTTTGTAGCTCCTCTCTGAAGTACATAGATAACAGTATATGATGCACACTTTCTGAATTGTCTCACAGATGCTAGAATAACCACCAAATGAAATAAATTAACTCTATATGATGCACACTTCCTGAATTGTTTCACAGATGCTAGAATAACCACCAAATGAAATATAAATTAACTCCCTGATGATCATAAGCCCCCAGACTTACTGGTGCCTAAGCATTGATAATACTGTTACCTCAACATCAACCAATCAGAGAATTGTGTACAAGTTGATCACATACCCTGTGACTCCCCTCTCCCTCACCTGGCCTTTAAAAATGCTTTGCTGAAATCCTTCAGGGAGTTTACAGTTTAGGTGGACATGAGCCACCCATTCTCCTTTCTTGGCCCTATAATAAGACTTTCTTTGCTCCAAACTTTGATGTTTTGGTTTGTTTGGCCTTACTGTGTGGTGGGCACACAAACTTGTTTTCCATACAAGACAAAGAAAATGTAATTGTTGCCCTCAAAATGTTTATGCACTAATTCATGGGGGAGACCAGCTTATAAATGCAAATCCTGTGACAGAGGCATGCTTTGTTTTTTTCTCACTAACACCAATGTGTTTCACTAACATCCTTAGTTAGAGGTTTGATTATTCATCTTAACACTTAAACTGTGGATTTGCTTTGGGTGATATAACAAATAAGGATATTAAAACTGTTGCAAAAAATAAAGTGCTGAATAATGCAGTCTTTTTCAAAGCCTCATTTGGAAACTCCTTGCTTCCAAGATGTTAAATGTGGCCATGAGCAGTAGGTGGTGATCATCTTCATTCAAACCCTCTCCTGTGACTGGGACTGTGAGCCTGATTTCCTGGGAGCCACATGTACTTCTGCCCTTTACCTTAAACTGGCTCATTTTCTGGAAATTGAAACAAAATTGGCTGTCCAGTTACATAGCAGGAAGAAGATGTGCTGCAGAAGAAAATGCATTATATGCTCCAAAGACAAAGATGACCTTTGGATTATTTGTTATTTAGGATTCTGAGTTCACCTGGTCCCATTCCTTCCTATGATGATTGAGAGATGATAGTATCTGTTTAATTTAACCTTTCCTTCCTAAGCAATATTTTAAAAACATGTGATGAGTTCATTTTCCCTTGGATCTTAGCTATATCTAGCTAAGCAGTATCTACATATATTTAAGTTGAAAGAATTCCAAACATTGATGTCCCATATGCATTACTTCCTGGATAATTTTAAAGACAGTTATGGTTAGAACAGGTCACAGAATTCTTCCATCTATGGCATCACATGCAGACACAATATTAAAAGCATTCCTACTTTCCAAGCTACCAGGATATCCACCACCATTGTAAAGTTGTTAGAGGACACAGAAAGAGATTCTTTGGTCTGAAGATGCCATGCAGTTACCTCATTCCAGGAAACATGCTTTTTTAGCAAGAGCTCTGTAGAGATCTAACTCCTTAATCCCCCAAATTGAGGCTCTTTGAGTTAGAAGACTCAGGGTAATGTTTTCAAGACCCACAACCTAAGATGTGTTTCTTCATCTTAAAAATGGAGGAAACACAACTGACTGACCAGTTCACAACGATAGAAGGCTTGGATGAGATGCCTTGAGATACTTTTGGGTAAAGGTGATGGTATTCTCTGAAATCTGTTTAACTAAACTCAAATGTGTTATCACAAGAAGGCTTGGATGAGATGCCTTGAGATACTTTTGGGTAAAGGTGATGTTATTCTCTGTAATCTGTTTAACTAAACTCAAATGTGTTATCACATGACAATGGTAAAATAGTGTCTCATTGAATATGGACTATACATTTGAGTCTGTGAGATTTAATTGTAGTTGCTAAATTAACTGTAGGTATTCTGGGAGCATTTTAGACATCTTAAATTCTCCTTCAGATGAAAGACCACTGTGATTGCAAACAGGAAGGATCATAGTTCCAAATATAAGCTTTGTATTGACTTGTAAGTACAGAAGTTCAACATGTACTTTTGTGCCCAAGCACATTTGCTTATTATCAAGCAAATGTGAGACAAGATAGTATTATATAATTGCAAGCAATATAGTATTATTAACTCAGGGAATTATGGCTGGAACTTAGATCCTATGATAGATCTCTTTTTTACCATAGTGTTGGGCCAGTCTGGAATGGTCAGGGGAAGTTTCAGTCTTTCTGTTAATAAAAGGGACAATTTAAACGATGTGATTTTCATCACTAACATTAGCTAATGTAAGCTTTGATGAGTGCATGGCATATTTTTATATGTAAGCAGGATTATTTCTACACAATGGCTATCAAAATTTTAAAAAGAATACAATTACAGTGTAATCCCACTTACGATTATTTTATTAGCTTAAGTCAGAGAAACTTCTTGAGGAATCAATCATGTGAGTAGGTAGGAGAATTTTTTAAGAGCTGGAAAACATCTCTAATTAAAATAATTCAGTGTTTTAATTTTTGAAATAAGAAAACTGAGCCCCAAAAGAGTGAAGGTCACTGTGGTATTTCATATTAAATTGTGCCACTGTCAATCTGCTGTAACTCACTCCACTAACAATGGCAAAGCCGAACAACTGGTTTTCATTGAGAAGATGAAAATGTGCTTCACTTTATTTCAGTTATATCTCAGGGAAAAGTATTTTTTTTTAATGTTTATTAGCATCAACAGTTTATTTTATAGACCCTTCTCGCCTACTGATCCCCCTCCATTTCAAGCAACGGAGGAATATTGGGAGATGTGTTTCTCAGAAGAAGAAACATTTAAATATAAGACAAGGGAATAGAGAATAAATATCCTGCGAGTGATGGAACCTGTCAGCATGGTGAAGTCAATGCTTTCTTCAGACCTGAAATTTCCAATGAAGTCAGGTCTTTGTTAGCTCAGTGAAAAAGAAAAGAAAAGAAAATTTGGTTTCTGCATAAGTTAATTCTACCACTTTTGTTAAGAGAAGATATGGGAGACAGAGAGATCTGTGAAAACTGGTGAAGACCATGCAAATTGCTGTGGGATCTAGTTGCCACTGACATCAGTATTGACACTGCCTCTTGGAAATATTGTTTTACTTTCAACACAAAATCTTCATTTTACATTATATTGAGAGATTTATGGAAGATCGAGTTTTGGATTACATAGGAAACAATGTACGTGTAAAGCAAAGTTGAAAATGGAAACCAGCATGAGACTAGGGTGAGGCAGACACAAAATTTAGAGGATGTCAAAAAATTCAGTAATTGAGAAATTATAACTATAATGCAATTATTTAAAATTCAAAAAGCAATGCAAAGATATGGATGATCAAGGCAAGCCAGAAGGAAACTGAGTGACTATATATTTTTGTGGTGTTAAATATCATAAGAGTGGGATTATAGAGAATGACTATTTACAGAATTTTGATTGGAGCTGAATGTAAAATACCTGTGTATAGATCGGCTTCTTCAAATTCACTTTTGCTTTCAAATATCTCATACTGTTTATCAGTACCTAGTCATAGATTCTGCAATTATTTTTTCTTTACCTGGTACTTGATAACACTGAATTTTTAATTACTTTGACTTGAATTGAATGTCATTAGAAGGACTAAAGAAAACATGCAAGACAACATGGGTTTGATGATACAGAAAATGACATGAGGATCACATGGAGATATAGAGAAACTGTGTTGAGAATATGTCTACCTTTTTAATATAAAGACTTCACAATTAATGGATTACTATAGATATTATGGAACAGCATATGGAGAAATGACTTCAAGAAATGAGGGATAAAAAATGGTCAAAATATTAGACATAAATTAACAAGCTGTTGTTCCCATCAATTAGAAAAACTGAGGTGGTAAATTCAGCTTGAAAACATAGACAAGTACATAAATAAAGTTAAAACTTACTACTTGGGAGCAAACATTTTAATCCCTAGCTCATATGTAAAAAAGTAAACTTTATTTTAAATTCAATGTAATCATTTTATCTAAACTAAAATGGCATAAGGAAGATTATATGTCTAATTTATCTCTATGCAATTATCTGCAGTATAATTTCATGTGCTGACTGATTTGGTAAATTGAGTAATACTTCAAAGATGCACATTCTAAGTGTTTAAAGTGCCAAGATATTTAACATTATTATTTCTGAAAAAAATCATAAGGAATTTGGATATGATCTAATCTACCTTTTTTTCTTACTGTAATATTAAAGGTGAGGAATTTAACATTAGGTGATGTTTGGCCTCTCAACTCTCTGTTGAAAGACTCTGGCTTATCAGGACACAGTGAACACTTATACACAAAAACATGCATATTTACAATAATTAAAACTCTGCAGAGGTATTGATAATCAGGAAGTCTTTTATAGAGTACGTGTTCAAGAAACAGAACAACCAGAGCAAGGAGAATAATTTACCTTGGAGTAAAAATGGAAGGAAAGGGCTTCCCTGGTGGCGCAGTGGTTGGGAGTCTGCCTGCCAGTGCAGGGGACACGGGTTCGAGCCCTGGTCTGGGAGGATCCCACATGCCACAGAGAAACTAAGCCTGTGAGCCACAACTACTGAGCCTGCGCGTCTGGAGCCTGTGCTCTGCAACGGGAGAGGCCGCGAGAGTGAGAGGCCCGCACCCCACGATGAAGAGTGGCCCCCGCCCGCCACAACTGGAGAAAGCCCTCACAGAGAAACGAAGACCCAACACAGCTAAAAATAAATAAATTAATTAATTAAAAAAATTAAAAAAATAAAAAAAATGGAAGGAAAGAAAGAAACAGAAGAGTAAGCATAAATACTAATTAGTTAACAAGTGTTTACTTAGGGTCTGTTAAGGAAGTCTGGGAAAGAACACTTCTAACGAAGACAATCTAGATAAGCACTGAAAAACAGAAATAGATAAATTGATTGAAACTGTAAAATTTGGCCTATTTGAATTTCCATTGGCCCATATGTTAGCAATTTGTAGAACTGAGTCAGCAGTCATGCTGTCCCTGTTAGGTTATTAACAGTATCTCTTCAGATTTAGAAGGGTGAAAAGCCTCCTAAATCCAAAAATGAATCCACATTTTCAAGAAGAGCAAGACATGCTCATCATACCACAGAAGGATTGCGAAGATTATTTCATAATATGACAAACTCCTATTCAAGTGACAACATATATTTATATTTATACGATTCAAAGATTCATGCTAGCACAGGAATAGGTATTATGTTTTGATGACTGTTGAAGAGATACTTTTGCCTTTATATCTTTCTATAATAATATCTAAATTGATTTAAAAATTGTTTTTGTTTGGTAATTAAAGGTATTTAATAAAACAACTAAAATTACCCACTAAGTTGAATGGTAGAGCTCAATGGTGTTTGTTTTATTGCTCTTCTTGACTTTTAGGTTACATATTATTTTATATGTATCAAGTATTTTATACTAAAAAATATAAAAAATAAAATCCTAGGGAAATTGCTTACCATAATTAATAAAATATTTTATGTCACAATTGCTTAAGTATATTATATGCTACATTTGGAGTTCTCTGGGAAAGTATGAAGATGAAATATAAGGGACTGAAAGGGGAAGGTAATAGAGAAATTAAGAGAAACAGAGAAAGAATTCCAAAATCAGATTTGTGCTCAGAAAAAGATGTTTCTTTGTCCCGATCCAAAGGGTTTTAGCTCTTCTTAGAAGAAACAGATTTTAACAAACTAATATGTGTTTCCAGTATATGCTTAGGCCTATCTATTCTGGAAGAAAAAGAAAGCATTGTGGTGTAGGGTAATGATTCCAAAATATTGCTGCACAATATAATCATGCGGGGAGCTCTGAAAACATCTCAATGCCCAGGCTGAACCTCAGACCAAGTAAAATCCTGGTAACTGGTGTCACCAGTTTTAAAACTCTCTCAGGTGATTCTAATGTGTGGCCAAGTTTGACTCTCACACTTGAGCTTATATCAGTAATACCAAAACAGCTTGTTAAAATACAAATTGTTGGGACCCCACCTCAGAGCTTCTGACTCTGTAAATCTGGGTGAGACCTGAGAATTTATGTGTCTAACAAGTACCCAAATGCTGCAGTGGCTAAGGACCAGGAAACCACACTTTGAGAACTATTTCCATAGAGTATATAAAACTAGACTTTAACTTAAAGGAGTTTATATCATTATGAACACACAGCACACACACACAGAGAAAGTTAGATATACAAATCAGGATATGTTAAGTGTTAAATGAGCTTGTTCGGTGGTTGTTTGGCGGTTCTAGCAGGGCAGCGCAGCTACCTTTGACCTAAGAGTGGTCCTCCTCTAGCCAGGAGCTTTGGGAAGGATGCACATGGAACTGGCAGGGAGGAAGGGAACACCTGCCCAGTCAGCCAGATCAGACAAATCACTCACACGTCCGTGGATATATTAAGTGTTAAATGAATAGTACGGACAGTAAAAGAGGAAGAATAAATTACTGTGGGTTTGGATGTTCACTTCTTGGCTTTGAAGAATAAATGGAATTTAAATAGGCAAGAGGAAATTCCAGAAGCTCCATTGGAACTGGAAGCTCATTGACTAGAAATACCTGTGTAAAATTAGGTAGTGATGTATACCGTTTGTTTGGGAGACAATAAGGTCTCACTGGCTGAAACAAAAAATTTGTGCAAGGAAACAGTAGTTCCCTTTGAGAGAGTCTTTTTGAAAGCTGGTGCTGAAGGATCTACATATAAATCTGAATAAAAATATAATTTATCTACCAGGCAGTAGGGAAATTCTTAAAGACCTGAAAAGTGTCCCTTGTAGGGCTTTTTATTACAATGATCATCAATGGCAGATTTCTAGCCAGACTCCAGTGAACTCAATATTACATAAATCAAAACTGAAGTCCTATCTTTTGAAAGACCATTAATCACTTTCAGAAATGAAGCATTTTTAATATTATCAAATTAAACACAAATGGATATTAAAAACTCCAACAGATGATTAATCAATAAAAGTGAAAGTCGAGGACCCTATTAGTTATATAGGGATTAGCTGGTATAGCTTAAGTGCTAGCTATAAAATAAAAAAATAAAATAAAAATGATACCAGTAGCAATGGGGAAAAACCCAGAGAGATGTAAAAGGTGTGACCTTCCATGATAAGCTCATATTTCGCAAACTACTAAAACTATCTTTGTTTCCCTAATTATCCTTTGAATCTCTTGATATAAAATTTCATTACACATTAGGTTTTCCACATTAACAACAACAAAAACAAAACTTGCAATGTTGAAAAAAAATATTAGAAAGTCCTTCTCTGAGTGTTCAGAATGATTCCAGGTCCTGACTCTTTACAGTCAGAGTTTTTAAAAACTGCAGAAAACTATATCTTCCTTTCTGGGAAGGACCAAAATCTTAGAAATCAGAAGCCACTTTCTTCCCTAGAAACTAGTTAGTAAAAGTGACTTTTGGTCCTGATCTCTCTAGCCCATTTGCTTAGGAATGCATGATTTTTTGTTACCCTAAACTCAAAGTAACGTGTTATAGGGAAGTAAATGAGAAATGCTTTTCTGGGAATATGAGGAAAGGAAAGTCATAACAGCATTGAACAAAATGTAGAAAACATAGCCTTCAACATGAATAGAACTGAATAGTGTTTTTGGAAAGACATAATAATAACAATGGTGGCAACAATAGCAATAGTAATGAGCACATATATAGAAGGGCCAGGTACTATTCTGAGCACTTTATTCTCACTAATTTACTGGAAGTCAAATTATTAATTCATTGCAAGACCATTGTATTATCACCCCCATTTGACAGAGATGGAAACCGAGATTCAGAGATGCTGAGTAATGTGCCCAAGATCACACTAAATGAATGAACCAGGATTTGAATGCTGGTAGCAGGGTCTCAAATCTGTGCTCTAAAGCACACTCTATACAAAACAAACCCAGCCTTGGATGAGTGAAGTCATGTGAGCATTTGGAATGAAATATAGAAACAGGAAGGTGATATCTGAGCTGCGCACATGGGGAAAACGTCCATGCTATTGGCATATGACTGTGACAAGAAAGGATCAGTTAAGGAGAGGAGAGGATGGAGTTTTCTGATTTTCTGTTTTGGTTCTGGACAAATAACATAAGGCAAATTTATGTGGGAAAGATAAGCAGGAAAATGAACTCCAACAAGATCAGCTTTAAGCTATGTAATTGTAATTTCCAAATTATTTGTCTCTCTTTACCATTATAACAGAGTATTTTGAAGGTGGGGTGGAGCCTAATTCAATGCTGTGTTTATAGTATCCAGAACAATGGCTGGAAAGCAAGAACTCAATACATATAAGCTGCATATAGAATGAAAGAATGGCTTGGTTCAAAACCTCCTTAACAGGGGAAGATTTCCAAGATTACTATGATCTAAAATAAGCTGTCATCTACTCTCTTTCCATTAGAATGTGTAAATGTAAATTTACATTTTTATCTTATACTTACAAATGTTTCCCTTTCTTACCTCAAGTATCAGCCTTTTTATTAATATAAAGAAGAAGAATAATTTCATGGGACTTCCCTGGTGATCCAGCAGTTAAGACTCCGTGCTCCCAATGCAGGGGGCCCCATTCAATCCCTCGTCAGGGAACTAGATCCTGCCTGCATGCTGCAACTAAGAGTCTGCATGCCACAACTAAAAGATCCCATGCAGCAACTAAAGATCCTGCATGCCACAACAAAGATCCTGCGTGCCACAATTAAGACCCGGTGCAGCCAAATAAATAAACAAATAAATAAATATTTAAACAAAGAAGAATATCAAACATTACCTATTGTAAGTATCACTTTGCTTTATTTGGATTATTACATTTAATATTCATATCAGTATAAGTTCTGTTTGAAAAGGTCTTGAAGCCAACTGGAGCACAAACATCTAGTTATCATAAAATGTGTCTATATTTTGTCTCTCTACAATGTCAAGAGCTGCATACACTCTCTCTTTTTTTTTTTTTTTTAACATAAGATTACAAGAATAATCTTGTGGGTTTTTTTAAGTGCCAAGAACTTTACATATAATAATTCCATTTCAGTTGATGGCAAAACCATCCTTACAATTGTTTGAGCCAACAATCCTCTCCTATCAATTATTAAATACTTTTGGCATTTCTTTAATATATATCCAGAATCTTATCACTTCCCATCTCCACTGCTACTATCCTGAATCTTACAACCCAAAACAAGGTTGGTATAATAGTTATTGTATATTATATTATATTATTATATATAGTATATTATCCATACTTTAGAGATGAGGAAATTGAGGCTTCACAAGTTTAGGTGATTTTATTTATTTCATTTATGCACTAGGGACTTGGAAGAACAAAATAGACATTCTAGTTGGGGAAGGCCAACAATAACCAATGATATAAAAATATTAAATTAGAAGATAATAGGTGCTACATAAAGAAGAAAGTGGACCAGAGAAAAAAATATGGGTGTATTGTAAGGAGGTGAGGTTTTAAACAAAACAGACTGGTCAGGATAGGATCATTGAGATAAAAAAGAGCCATGATTGTAAGAGATAGAGCAGTCAAGCAGATATCTGGAGAAAAGTATTCCAGAAAGATGGAAAAGATAGAACAAAGTCCTTAAAAGGAGAGTGTGCATGTCTGGAATATTTTAGAAAGAATAAGGAAGCTGGTGTTGCTATAAGAGAGAGAAGCAAGAGAGTGGGTAGTAGGACATGAGATCAGAGAAGTGATATAGGCCATTGGGAGTATTGTGAGTGAAACAGGACCTGTGGTAGGGTTTTAAGCAAAAGATTGACAAAACCTGAATTTTAACTTAAAAGAACCACTCTGGCTGCTGTGTTGAGAATAAATTGTAGGGGGCTATAGTAGAAGCATGGAGAACAGTTAGGGCAATATTGCAGAAACAAGCAAAAGAGGATGGTAATTTGGACCAAGATGGTAATAACTGGTTTTGAGAAAAGAAGACCTCTGGATATGTATAAAAGGTAAAGGCAAACGGATTTACTTATATATTAGATGTGGAGATATGTGAGAAGGAGAAGAGCAAGGGATCAGGCCAAGACTTAGGGCCTGAGAAATTAAAAAGTTGGAGTTGTAATCAATTGATAAGACCTAGGCAGCAGGTGAAACAAGTTTGGGAAGAAGATCAGTACTTCAGTTTTGGACATTTTTTGTTTGTTTGTTTGAAATTGTTATTAGTTATTTAACTGGAGATGTCAAGTAGAGAGTTGAATACGTGACTGGAGTTTAGAAAGGAAGTCTGGACTGGAGATATAATGTTTTAAAATTTCATAAATCTTTTCTATTGTGAAATTTGATGCACCTTAAGAAGATGCAAAACAGAACATTTTACAGTTCTATGGTTTATCACAAGGTGAACACTCATGCTACCACCACCCATAATAAAGCAAGAACATTTCCTGAACTCCAGAATCCCCATGCCCTTCCCAATCACTGCCTCCTACCTCCCTCAACAGGTAACTAATATCCTAGATTTTATAGTTATATATATATATATATATATATACACACACACACATATATTGTACAAATGTATGTATATGTGTGCATATATATAGTATACAGTATATATAGTATACATAATATTCTAACACAATTGATTCTACTCACTTTTATATTAATGAATATTTAAACTTTTAATATGAGGCTATTAGGAATAATGGTTCTAAGAATACTCTGGTCATGCCTCTTGGTCTACACATATGTGAATTCCTGTTGGGTATATATAGCTAAGAGTAAAATTTCTAGATCATACGGTCAACTTATGCATTTCTTCAACTTAACACACAGTGACAAATCATTTTCCATGGTGGTTTTACCAATTTACTCTCCCATTACATCCTACTCCACATTTGATAGCTAGTCTCTTTAATTTTAGCCAGTTTAATATTATCTCCTTATAGTTTTAATATAGATATTAATTTAATTTAATCTAAAGATATAAAGATACATAAATTTATCCATAGGGCTGGATGAAATAATTTAGGAAATTAAAGATAAGTTGAGGTCCAGGAAATGAGCCCTGGGCCCTCCAACATTCAAAGATCAGAAAGAAAAAGAAGAGCCAGCAAAGTCATTTGCCTTATAAGTAGTAGAACAGAATTTCAGTGCTTGTCTCTCCACCTTCAAACATGCTTGGTTGTCTCAGAATTATACTCAAGAAAAATGCAGATAAGCTCAGAGAAGCAGATAACTTGTGTGCTTGTCACAACAGAGTATTCTATGTAAAAATGTTTTCCATTTGCTTTTCTGTGATGAAGTAAGTGAGCGATACAGTTTGTTTGTTTTTTTCAAGGGTAAAAAATATTAAAGGCTTTTGTGGAGTTGTCTAAAAAATGGTGGAAACTGATATTAAATTGTTTAAGCTCTTTCATTATGACGAAGCAAAAGAAAGGAGTAAGGAGTGAGGTAAGTCAAGGGGAAAAATAGAAAAGAAAAGTTCTTAATACTAGCAAAGAAAGTGCTTGTTTTTTTCTTTTAATAGCAGCAACAATTTTACCTATGAAATGGTTCTTCCCATCTTGACTTTAGAGCGTCCTGAAATTAGGGAGAAGATATAATGCCTTGATTATAATCTGCTCCTATGATTGTCTGCTATTCTTAGGGGCTAGGTGTTCCTCTTTCTTTTCACATTAGAATATAGGTTGCCAAAATTAAATCACCACCCAGGGTGCTTTTCATCCTCACAGGAAAAATTTGTGGAAACTTGTAGTTTCTTCAGAATTCAGGTTTACAATCACAATCTAACTCTTTTTTTCTTACTGTTAACCAAGAAATATTTTTTTCATTGAGATGTTATACACATTTTGAACTCAAAAAACACAGGAGTAAACAAAATTCTGCAGGCTTGTTTACCAAGGTTTTCCCATAACGTTTTATAAAATAATTTTCTTTCCCCTTCTTCTTCCTGGTGTCCATTGAAAAATTATTTGGAAAACTAAACGAGTTATTTTCAATGTCTCATCTGTATTTGGCTGCCAGCTGTTTCTGTCTTTTTTCTTTAAAGGAATGTGCACAGCTCCTGATTCTATTGTATCTGGCTTGCACATGATCACTTCTTATAACGTGGAATTTTCATCTTATTTGTTCTTACCTATCTGTTAAATTTTGGCCCACAATATTACTTTGGCTTCTTTGTTTTACTGAACATGCTAAACATAGAGTGGTCAAAACCACTGTCACCAAAGTCTACACATGCTAGCCTGAGTCTATTTTCTTCCCAAGCTACAACGTATTACATTTCTATTGGTGCCAGTTTCTTTCTTTATATCCATGGCTCTTTGTATCATGAAATTTTAGAATATTGTTAATTTTATTTCACTGTGTATGTATTGTGCCTTATTCTCTGCTTTTTCCCAAAGGTGAAAGAGGGAAATTACATTTGTAAATATTTTTGAGAATTTACTACCATATCTTTTCATGGGAGAGAAAAAACTATATAAAGTTTATTTCCTATTCTGCAGGAATTTGTAACCAAGATGGAGAGATAAATTTTAAAAGACACAAAGTTAAATAAAACTACAAGATTTAAATAACATTTTAAGACCACAAACCAGACACTGGAAGAACGTATATAATTATGAACAGTTATGAAATAAATAGTTTTAAGTGCTATAAAGGGGAGAAGCTATGTTAAACTGAATTAGATAGGGACAGTATTAAGAAGCAGGAAATACTTGTGCAGAATCTAGAAGAGCAGATAAAGCCAGACAAATTGAGAGAAAGGAGACGAGAGCTTATGTTTGAGTTATTATGTAAATAAAACAGGGAAGAAGTCTCAAGAATTTGAGGGTAGAATAAGAGTATAATAATTTGTCTAGAAGACAGATACCATGCTAAAAGGATAATTCTAGTGGCTATGGGTCTTTTAAAATTGGAGCATAGTTCACACTCTGGGAAGGGGAAAGAGAGGAAGAGAGACACAGAGACACAGAGAGAGACCAAGAGTGAGATGAGAGATACAGTCTAAAAAATCATATCATATGAGGGCCCACATAAAATAACATTTTGGCAGCAACTCAACATTTGTAACCTCAGTTCTAAATCTTCCCATTTGCACTTCACCTAACTTCATTGTCAAGATGTTTTTGACTCTCAGTTTCAAATATCGCTGATCCCTCTTGGCTCCTGACATTTGTCTCTGTTATCTGGTTTCCAATGCTGCCTTCTCTGGCTTGACTTCTCTGTGCCATTCAACACTACAGTCCTCCCCATCTGACTTGCCTTAGGGATACCTCCTTTTTGTTTAGTTGACAGATAATCTCACAAGTCTCAAACATCAGGAGTCCTGTGGGCTTTGGATGTCAGTCTGTTGGCAGTGAGCAAGTCACTGAAGACATTTGATCAGAAGAGGCAAAATGGAATCTCAGGACAATTGGCCTGATGGTGGAGTGGAAAGCAAAATGTAGTGGGATGTGGTCTGTTAAAAGATAATAGGCAGGGACCAATTAGAATTGTAATTGTAAAGACTTGTAAAATCTTTACAATTTCAAATAACAGTGTCCCTTGTGCTTCTAAATAAAGAGTCTAAATTCTTCATTTTACAAAAACTCTGTATGTGTGTAGCTTATTGTTAACTTTTCCTGCAACTGTTAAATATGACTCTTTCCATTTAAAGGTAACAATGTTACTGTGGAGAACAAAGGGAACATCTTATTAATTATTCAAAATTTACTAAAACAACACAAGTATTGGAAAAATTAGTTACAGTCCAGGTTCATGTACAGGCATGCTCTGTTATAAAACACAGCCACTCTAATCAGACCCTTTGTAGCTGTTGTAGCAGGTCAAGCAATTGTTCTCAAATCCTTTCTCTAACAGGCAGTCCTATGTGTGTGTGTGTGTGTGTGTGTGTGTGTGTGTGTGTGTGTGTGTGTGTGTGTGTAATGGGTCAACTAGGATAAATAGAGTAACTAGCAAGCTACCATTATTACTGTCACCGAAATTACCACTTAAGAGACTAAAGCTGAAACTAATCAATATAAGGATACAGAGAGCAATGATAGGTATAGAGCAGGTTGATATACAATGACATATAATGTTGAAACTAAATCACATTTTTCCTGATACCCACCTGAAAGAGTTTCTGTCACTACCCTCCCTTACTCCACTGACGTAAACTGCCTTAGGTGGAGGAGTGGAAGAAAAGAAGGAGGAAGAGAAGGGAGGAGGGAGGGAAGGAACGAATGGACAAATGAAGGAATGAAGAAAGAACAGTAGACAATAGATTTAATGAGGATGTAATATCTTGGACACTATAATTCACATTTTTAATTTAATATTTTCTAATGTCATCTACCCAGCAACTTTCTAAGATAATTTTAATTAGTGCCATTGTTAGGATGAAGAAAATGTAGACTCAAAGAGTTTAAGTGAAGGGAGATTGGCCAAGATGATGGAGTAGAAAGACCCTGAGCTCACCTACTCCCATGAGCACACCAAATTACAACTATTTACAGAGCAACTTTTGATAGAGGAAAAACAGAATCTAGCATAATAGATCTTCTACAACTAAAGATATAAAGGGGGAACTACAAAAAGGTAGGTATGAGAGTAAGAGTTGTGGTATACTCAAGAACCATACCCCGGTGGTGAATCCACAAACAGGAGGATAATTATAATTGCAGAGGGTTCTCGCCAAGGAGCAATGGGTCTAAGATGCACATTGAGTTCCCTGGCACTGGGGAGACAAGCCCCCAGAATGTTTGCCTTTGAAGGCCAGCAGTGTTTTCTTTCAGGAGAGCCAGAGGGCTGTCAGAAATAGACTCCACTATTAAAGGGTACACATAAAAGCTCACATGCCCTGGAACCCAGAGCAGAAGAAGTAATTTGAAAGGAGACTGCTATATTTAAAATAGATAACCAACAAGGACTTCCCATTAAAAAAATAAAAGGTACAAACTTGCAGTTTTAGGTGAGTACTAGGAATGTAATACACAACATTACAAAGATAATCAACACTGCTGTATGTTATATATGAAAATTGTTAAGAGAGTAAATCCTAAGAGTTATCAACACGAGGAAAGTTTTTTCTAATCCTTAATTTTGCATCTGTATGAGATGATATGTGTTCACTAAAATTACTGTGATAATTATTTCATAATGTATGTAAGTCAAATCATTATGCTGTACACCTTAAACTTATACAGTGCTCCTGTGTCAAATATACCTCAATAAAACTGGAAGAACAAATAAAGATAAAAGAAGAGAATTATGATTTTGTAACATTAAAATATTAAATATTTAATTTTCACATCATGAATTAGTTAATAAATAATTAAGTTGGCTTGTCTCCTTTATATATTAGTTAAATTTTAATAAGCATCATATATATATATATATATATATATATATATATATATATATATATATATATATATATATAATCACCTGTGAAATATTATAAATTAGTTTATATACTTTCAGTAAATTTCTATCAGGGAATAGAAATGTGTATAATAGAAAAAGAGGTTGGAAAAATAAAAATATATAATTAAAGTAAAATAAATAAAGAACCTGGGTCAGATCCATCTTCTGATCACAGTCTCCTGGAGAGGCAGGAGGCAACTGGAGCCCAACCTTGGGAAATAGAAAGTGAGACAGCCAATTTTGGTAGCTTATTCTACTTCATGGCCACTGGTGCTGGCAAGCGTCATTTTGGAATCCTCCTCTAGCTTATAAGCACGAGGACCCAGAACAACCCACCAGCCTCTTGACTCCAGTACTGGGATACCTCAGGCCGAGCAGCCAGGCAGGAAGTGACACAGTTCCACCCACAGGCAGGCAGGCTGACTTAAGACCCTCTTAGCTCACAGTCACCCTGGGATATGGCTTTGTCCACCAGAAGGTCCAGGACCCAACCCCACACCTCAAGGGCCCTGTGGCCAGAGACCCTGGGACCTGGCTCCACCCACCAGTGAATCAGCACTAAACCTGGGCCTACAAGGTCCTGGGCCCTACCCACCAGCAGGACAACAGCAGCTCTGAGACCCTCAGACCCTGGACCCCAAGACGCTGGACCCTGACATTAATCACAAGGGGCCTGGCACTATCCCTGGGACCAGCCTCACACATCAATGTGCAGACACCAGTCCCAGGACCACCACATCCCCACAACATACTGTGGCAGAATTTAACCCTACCACCAGCAGTCTGGCACTAGCCCTGGACAACCTGGGCAATGGCCGTGCTGCTCACCAGCAGGTGAACACCAGCTCTGAGACACCTTGGGCCCCCAAGCCAGTTTCCCTGGCATCTGACCACACCCACTAGTGGGCTAACATGAGCTTCAGGAGCCCAGAGCCAGCTGTGTAAGAAACTGGCACCAACCACCAAAGGCCAACACTAGCTCTGGGACCGCAGAGCTCTGCAGCCAGAGATCCCAAGACCTGACTCTGGTCACTAGTGTGCCAGCAATAGCCCTGAAACCATTTGGGTCTTGGCCCCACCCACCAGTTGTCCAACACCAGCTCTGGGAATCCCGAGCCCTGCAACCAGAGATGCCAGGACCCAGCTCTGCCTGTCAATGACACAGCACTATCTCTAGGACCCAATTCACCCACTGGTGGGTGGGAATCAGCTCCTGGGAGGGTCCCTGGGGCCCCAGTTTCACCTACCAGGAGGACAATACCAGCTCCAAGATAACTTAGACTCCTCAGAAAGCCTCACCAGGAACCAGCCCCATGCATGAGAGGGCCAGCACCAACTTTGGGACACCCCAGAACCCACAGGCATATCAGAAACTGGCCCAACCCACCAGCAGACAGACACTAGATATGGAAACCGTGGACTCATAACCACCCATCCCAGAGCCCAGATCAGCCCAACAGTGAGCCAGCACTAGGGCTGGGACCTCCTGGGGTTCTGCAGCCAGAAGCCTCATTATCCAGCCCCAACAACCAGTGGCTGGCAGCCTCTGCAAAAGGCAGAGCCAGGCAACCAACTGGACCAGACACCAGTCATGCCTACCAGACTGCTTACAGTAGTGAGTCTGACACAACAGAAGGACCCACACAACACACATAGGGGGCATCCTTAGAGCATATAGTTCTGGTTGACCAGAGGAGAGTGTGCTATTGGGATATACAAGACATCTACAAAAAAGCACTCCTCCAAGGTCAGGAAATGAAACCAACCTACCAGACACATAAAAATAAAAAACAGCAAAGTAGGCAAATTGAGACAACAGAGGAACACTTTTCAAATGAAGAAACAAGATAAAACCCCAGAAGTAAGTGAAGTGGAGATGAGATGAGCATTTACCCAATGAAGAGTACAAGGTAATGATGACAAAGATAATCAAAGAACTCAGAGAAGAATAAATGAACAGAGTGGGCAATTAGAAGTTTTTAACAGAGTTAGAAAATATTAAAGAACCAAACAGAGATGAAGAATGCAATAACTAAAATTTAAAAATACACTCAAAGAAATCAAGAGTGGATTAGATAGTAGAGAGGAACAAATTAACAAGCTGGAAGACAGTGTAGTGGAAATTACTGAAGCTGAATAGAAGAAAATAAAAATAATAAAAAGCAATGGGGACAGTTTAAGAGACCTTTGGGACAACACTAAGCATACTAACGTTTGCATTATAGGGGTCTCAGAAGGAGAAGAGAGAGATAAAGGAACAGAGAATATGTTTGAAGACATAACAGCTGAAAACTTCCCTAACCTGAGAAAAGAAGCAGACATTCAAGTCCAGGAAGCACAGAAAGTCCCAAACAGGATTAACCCAAAGAAGATATATTGTAATTAAAATAGCAAAATTTAAAATTAAAGAGAGAATATTAAAAGCAGCAAGGAAAAAGCAATAAGTTACATACAAGGGAACTCCCATAAGACTATAAGCTGACTTTTCAACAGAAATTCTGCAGGTCAGAAGGGAGTGGCATAATATATTTAAAGTGTCTAAAGTAAAAAATCTACAATGAAGAGTACTCTACCTGGCAAACATGTCATTCAGATTTGATGGAGAGATCAAAATTTGTACAAAAAAGCAAAAGGTAAAAGAGTTCAGCATGACTAGCACAGCTCTATAATAAATGTTAAAGGAATTTCTCTAAGCAAAAAAACAAAAGTTCACAACTAGAAAAATGAAAATCACAAAAAAAATTATTGATAAAGGCAAATATACAGTGAAGGTAGTAATTCAACCATGAACAAATCTAATAGCAAGACTAAAAGACAAAAGTAGTAAAATCTTCTTTATCTGCAATAAGTAGAGAAGGGATACACTAAGCCAAAAGATGTAAAATATGATGTCAAGGACACTTGTTTGGGGAAGAGGCTAAAAATGAAGGGTTATTAAAGCCCATTTGAACTTGAGACCAGCAACTGAAAATAATCAAATAAATATATGGATTGCTATATATAAACTTCATGGTAACCACAAACCAAAAATCAATAATAGATACACACACACACAAAAAGAGAAAAATTAGTCATCAAATCACAAGGGAAGACAGCAAAATAAGAAGAAAAGAACATAACATAACTACAAAAACAACCAGAAAACAATTTTAAAAATGGCAGTAAGAACATACCTACCAATATTTAATTTAGACTCCCTCTTGTGAGAACACCAGAATCACAACTAACTGCTTAACAATCGCCGACAGGAACTCACTGGAACTCACCAAAAAACATACCCCACATCCAAAGACAAAGGAGAAGCCACAATGAGATGGTAGGATGGGCGTAATCGAAATAAAATCAAATCCCATAACTTCTGGGTGGGGGATTCACAAACTGGAGAACATTTATACTACAGAAGTCCACCCACTGAGGTGAATGTCCTGAGCCCCACGTCAGGCTTCCCAACCTGGGGGTCTGGCAACGGGAGGAGGAATTCCTAGATTATCAGACTTTGAAGGCTAGTGAGATTTGATTGCAGGACTTCGACAGGACTGGGGGAAACAGAGACTTTACACTTGGAGGGCACACACAAAGTAATGTGTGCATCGGGACACAAGGGAAGGAGCAGTGACCCCATAGGAGACTGAACCAGACCTACCTGCTAGTGTTGGAGGGCCTCCTGAAGAGTTGGGGGGTGGCTCTGTCTCAACGTGAGGAAAAGGACACTGGCAGCAGAAGTTCTGGGAAGTACTCCTTGGTGTGAGCCCTCCCAGAGTCTGCCATTAGCCCCACCAAAGAACCCAAGTAGGCTCCAGTGTTGGGTCGCCTCAGGCCAAATAAAACAGAGAGGGGACCCAGCCCCACCCATCAACAGACAAGCAGAATAAAGTTTTACTGAGCTCTGCCCACCAGAGAAACAGCCAGCTCTACCCACCACCAGTCGCTCCCATCAGGAAACTTGAACAAGCCTCTTATTTAGCCTCAACGATCAGAGGGCAGACAGAAGAAGCAAGAAGAACTACAATCCTGCAGCCAGTGCAACAAAAACCACATTCACAGAAAGATAGAAAAGATGAAAAGGCAGAGGGCTATGTACCAGATGAAGGAAAAAGATAAAACCGCAGAAAAACAGCTAAATGAAGTGGAGATAGGCAACCTTCCAGAAAAAGAATTCAGAATAATGATAGTGAAGATGATCCAGGACCTCAGAAAAAGAATGGAGGCAAAGATTGAGAAGATGCAGGAAATGTTTAACAAAGACCTAGAAGAATTAAAGAACAAACAAACAGAGATGAACAATACAATAACTGAAATGACAAATACACTAGAAGGAATCAATAGCAGAATAACTGAGGCAGAAGAACGGATAAGTGGCCTGGAAGACAGAATGGTGGAATTCACTGCTGCAAAAGAAAATAAAGAAAAAAGAATGAAAAGAAATGAAGACAGCCTAAGAGACCTCTGGGACAACATTAAATACAACAACATTCACATTATAGGGGTCCTAGAAGGAGAAGAGAGAGAGAAAGGACCAGAGAAAATATTTGAAGAGATTATAGTCGAAAACTTCCTTAACATGAGAAACGAAATAGTCACCCAAGTCCAGGAAGCGCAGAGAGTCCCATACAGGAAAAACCCAAGGAGAAACACGCCGAGACACATAGAAATCAAATTGGCAAAAATTAAAGACAAAGAAAAATTATTGAAAGCAGCAAGGGAAAAATGACAAATAACATACAAGGGAACTCCCATAAGGTTAACAGCTGATTTCTCAGCAGAAACCCTACTAACCAGAAGGGAGTGACATTATATACTTAAAGTGATGAAAGGGAAGAACCTACAACCAAGATTACTCTACCCAGCAAGGATCTCATTCAGATTTGTTGGAGAAATCAAAAGCTTTACAGACAAGCAAAAGCTCAGAGAATTCAGCACCACCAAACTAGCTCTACAACAAATGCTAAAGGAACTTCTCTAAGTGGGAAACAGAAGAGAAGAAAAGTACCTACAAAAACAAACCCAAAACAATTAAGAAAATGGTAATAGGAACATCCATATCTATAATTACCTTAAACGTGAATGGATTAAAGGTTCCAAAGAAAAGACACAGGCTTGCTGAATGGATACAAAAGCAAGACGCATATATATGCTGTCTACAAGAGAGCCGCTTCAGACCTAGGGACACATACAGACTGAAAGTGAGGGGATGGAGAAAGATATTGCTGTAGCAATACTCATATAAAGAATGTTACAAGAAACAAGGAAGGACACTACATAATGGTCAAGGGATCAATCCAAGAAGAAGATATAACAATTATAAATATATATGAAACCAACATAGGAGCACCTGAATACATAAGGTAACTGCTAACAGCTATAAAAGAGGAAATCGACAGTAACACAGTAATAGTGGGGGACTTTAACACCTCACTTACACTGATGGACAGATCATCCAAACAGAAAATTAATAAGGAAACACAAGCTTTAAATGACACAATAGACCAGATAGATTTAATTGATATTTATAGGACATTCCATCCAAAAACAGCAGATTACACTTTCTTCTCAAGTGGGCACGGAACATTCTCCAGGATAGAGCACATCTTGGTTCACAGATCAAGCCTCAGTAAATTTAAGAAAATTGAAATCATATCAAGCATCTTTTCTGACCACAACACTATGAGATTAGAAATCAATTACAGGGAAAAAACCTTAAAAAGCACAAACATATGGAGGCTAAACAATACGTTGCTAAATAACCAAGAGATCACTGAAGAAATCGAAGAGGAAATTAAAAAATACCTAGAGGCAAATGACAATGAAAACAAGATGATCCAAAACCTACTGGATGTGGCAAAAGCAGTTCTAAGAGGGAAGTTTATAGTAATACAAGCTTACCTGAAGAAAAAAAAAAAAAAATCTCATTTAAACAATCTAAACTTACACCTAAAGCAATTAGAGAAACTAGAACAAACAAAACCCGAAGTTAGCAGAAGGAAAGAAATCATAAAGATCAGAGCAGAAATAAATGAAATAGAAACAAAGAAAACAATAGCAAAGATCAATAAAACTAAAAGCTGGTTCTTTGAGAAGATAAACAAAATTCATAAACCATTAGCCAGAGTCATCAAGAAAAAGAGGGAGCAGACTCAAATCAATAAAATTAGAAATGAAAAAGGAGAGGTTACCACAGACACCTCAGAAATATAAAGCATCATAAGACACTACTACAAGCAACTCTATGCCAATAAAATGGACAACCTGGAAGAAATGGACAAATTCTTAGAAAGGTATAACCTTCCAAGACTGAACCAGGAAGAAACAGAAAACATGAAGAGACAAATTACAAGTAATGAAATTGAAACTGTGATTAAAAATCTTCCAACAAACAAAAAACCAGGACCAGATGGCTTCACAGGTGAATTCTATCAAACATTTAGAGAAGAGCTAATACCCATCCTTCTCAAACTCTTCCAAAAAGTTTCAGAGGAAGAAATACTCCCAAACTCATTCTATGAGGCCACCATCACGCTGATACCAAAACCAGAGAAAGATACTACAAAAAAAAGAAAATTACAGAGCAATAAAATTGATGATTATAGATGCAAAAATCCTCAACAAAATACTAGCAAACAGAATCCAACAACACTTTAAAAGGATCATACACCATGATCAAGTGGGATTTATCCCAGGGATGCAAGGCTTCTTCAATATATGCAAATCAATCAATGTGATACACCATATTAAAAAATTGAAGAAGAAAAATCATATGATCATCTCAATAAATGCAGAAAAAGCTTTTGAAAAATTCAACACCCATTTATGATAAAAACTCTCCAGAAAGTGGGCATAGATGGAACCTACCTCAACATAATAAAGGCTGTATATGACAAACCCACAGCCAACATCATTCTCAATCGTGGAAAACTGAAAGCATTACCTCTAAGATCAGGAACAAGACAAGGATGTCCACTCTCACCAATATTATTCAACATAGTTTTGGAAGTCCTAGCCACGGCAGTCAGAGAAGGAAAATAAATAAAAGGAATGCAAATCAGAAAACAAGAAGTAACACTGTCACTGTTTGCAGATGACTTGATACTTTACATAGAGAATCCTAAAGATGTCACCAGAAACCTACTAGAGCTAATCAATGAATTTGATAAAGTTGCAGGATACAAAATTAATGCCCAGAAATCTCTTGCATTCCTGTACACTAATGATGAAAAATCTGAAAGAGATATTAAGGAAACACTCCCATTTACCACTGCAACAAAAAGAATAAAATACCTAGGAATAAACCTACCTAGGGAGACAAAAGACCTGTATGCAGAAAACTATAAGACACTGATGAAAGAAATTAAAGATGATACAGACAAATGGAGAGATATACCATGTTCTTGGATTGGAAGAATAAATATTGTGAAAATGACTATACTACCCAAAGCTATCTACAGATTTAATGTAATCCCTATCAAATTACCAATGGCATATTTTACAGAACTGGAAGAAAAAATCTTAAAATTTGTATGGAGACACAAAGGACCCCGAATAGCCAAAGCAGTCTTGAGGGGAAAAAAAACAGAAATGGAGGAGTCAGACTCCCTGATTTCAGGCTATACTACAAAGCTACAGTAATCAAGACAATATGGTACTGGCACAAAATCAGAAATATAGATCAATGGGACAGGAAAGAAAGCCCAGAGATAAACCCACGCACCTATGGTCAACTAATCTATGACAAAGGAGGCAAGGATATAGAATGGAGAAAAGACAGTCACTTCAATAAGTGGTGCTGGGAAAACTGGACAGTTACATGTAAAAGAATGAAATTAGAGCACTCTCTAACACCATACACAAAAATAAACTCAAAATGGATTAGAGACTGGACACTATAAGACTCTTAGAGGAAAACATAGGAAGAACACTCTTTGACATAAATCACAGCAAGATCTTTTTTGATCCACCTCCTAGAGTAATGGAGATAAAAATAAAAATAAACAAATGGTACCTGATGAAACTTAAAAGCTTTTGCACAACAAAGGAAACCATAAAAAAGATGAAAAGGCAACACTCAAAATGGGAGAAAATATTTGCAAATGAATCAATGGACAAAGGATTAATCTCCAAAATATATAAACAGCTCACGCAGCTCAATATTAAAAAAAACAAACAACCCAATCCAAAAATGAGCAGAAAACCTAAACAGACATTTCTCCAAAGAAGAGATACAGATGGCCAAGTGACACATGACGACCTGCTCAGCATCACTAATTATTAGATAAATGCAAATCAAAACTACAATGAGGTATCACCTCACACCAGTTAGAATGGGTATCATTAGAAAATCTACAAACAACAAATGTCGGAGAGGGTGTGTAGAAAAGGGAACCCTCTTGCACTGTTGGTAGGAATGTAAATTGATACAGCCACTATAGAGAACAGCATGGAGGTTCCTTGAAAAACTAAAAATAGAATTACCATATGACCCATCAATCCCACTACTGGGCATATACCCAGAGAAAACCATAATTCAAAAAGACACATGTATCCCAATGTTCATTGCAGCACTATTTACAATGGCCAGGTCATGGAAGCAACCTAAGTGTCCATCAACAGATGAATGGATAAAGAAGATGTAGTATATATATACAATGGAATATTACTTAGCCATAAAAAGGAATGAAATTGGGTCATTTGTAGAGACGTGAATGGATCTAGAGACTGTCATACAGAGTGAAGTAAGTCAGAAAGAGAAAAACAAATATCATGTATTCACACATATATGTGGAACTTAGAAAAAGGGTATAGATGAACTGGTTTGCAGGGCAGAAATTGAGACACATGTAGAGAACAAATGTATGGAAACCAAGGGTGGAAAGTGGCGGGGGGTGGGGGTGGAGGTGTGATGAATTGGGGGATTGGGATTGACATG
Organism: Balaenoptera acutorostrata; assembly: GCF_949987535.1. Taxonomy (NCBI): domain Eukaryota; kingdom Metazoa; phylum Chordata; class Mammalia; order Artiodactyla; family Balaenopteridae; genus Balaenoptera; species Balaenoptera acutorostrata. Next base: position 34,010,017 of record NC_080076.1, on the reverse strand, counting down.
TATACACTGATGTGTAAAAAATGGATGACTAATAAGAACCTGCTGTATAAAAAAATAGCAAAATAAAATTCAAAAATTCAAAAAAAAATCATTACTTTAAATTTAAATGGACTAAATGCTCCAATCAAAGACATAGAGTAGCTGAATGGATACAAAAACAAGACTGGTACATATGTTGCCTACAAGAGAGTGACTGCAGATCTAAAGACACACACAGACTGAAAGTGAGGGGATGGAAAAAGGTATTCCATGCAAATGGAAATCAAAGAAAGCTGGGGTAGCAGTACTGATATTAGACAAAATAGACTTTAAAACAAAGACTACAAAATAAGACAAAGAAGGAAATTACATAGTGATCAAGGGGTCAATCTAAGAGGAAGATACAACAATTTTATAACAATATATAAGAATATATTTACAATTGTAAATATATATGCACCCAACATAGCACCTAAATACATAAAGCAAATATTAACAGATATAAAGGGGTAAATTAATAGTAATACAATAATTATAGGGGTCTTTAACACCCCCACTTATATCAATGGACAGATCATCCAGACAAAAAATCAATAAGAAAATACTGAACTTAAATTACACATTAGACCAAAAGGTTTAGTATATACATATAATTTTTTCATGTTTATATATATTTGTATGTTTGCACTGCATACAAAAGCAGCAGAATACACATTATTTTCAAGTGCACATGGAACACTCTCCAGGATAGATAAAATTCTAGGCAACAAAACAAGTTGTAATAAATTTAAGGAAATTGAAATTATATCTAGCAACTTTTCTGACTTTTATGCCATGAGACTAGAAAATAGCTACAAAATAAAACTGGAGAAAACACAGACACATGGAAGATAAACTATATGCTAGTAAACAAACAATGGGTCACTGAATAAATTAAAGAAGAAATCAAAAAATAACTTGAGAAAAATAAAATTGAAAACACAATGATCCAAAATTTATGGGATGCAGAGAAAATTTTATAGTGATATAAGCCTACCTCAGGAAACAAGAGAAAAACAAATAAAAAACCTAATCTTACACCTAAAGGAACAAGAAAAAGAAAAATAAACAAAAGCCAAGGTTAGTAGAAGGAAGAGACTCATAAAGATCAGAGCCAATATAAATGAAATAGAGACTAAAGTAACAATAAGGATCAATGAAACTTAGAGTTAATTCTTAGAAAAGATAAACAAAATTGATAAACTTTTAACCAGACTCATCAAGAAAAAAAGAGAGAGCCTAAATCAATAAAATCAGAAGTGAAAATGGAGAAGTTACAACCAACACCACAGAAATACAAAAGATCATAAGACATTACTACAAACAGCAATATACCAATAAATTGGAAAACCCAGAAGAAATGGATAAATACCTAGAATATACAATCTCCCTGGACTAAACCAGGAATAATTAGAAAATATGAGCAGACAAATTACTGGTAATGAAACTTAAACAGTAATTTAAAACTCCCAACAAACAAAAGTCCAGGACCAGATGGTTTCAAGGGTGAATTCCACCACACATTTAGAGAAATGTTAGCATCTATCCTTCTCAAATTAGTCTAAAACATTGCAAAGAAAGGAATGCTTCCAAACTCATTTGGTCATCATCACCCTCATCTCAAAACCAATCAAAGATATCATAAAAAAGAAAATTTAAGCCAATAAAACTGAAGAAATAGGTGCAAAATTCTCACCAAAATATTAGAAAACAAAATTCAACAATATATTGAAAGTATCATACAACATGATTAGCTAGAATTTATCCCAGGGACACAAAGATGGTTCAATATCTGAAAATCAATCAATGTGATATACCACATTAACAAATTGAAGAATAAAGATCATATAATCATCTCAATAGATGGAGAAAAGGCTTTTTATAAAATGCAACATTCATTTATGATAAAAACTCTTCACAAAATGGATATAGCAGGAACATATATCAACATAATAGAGCCCATATAGGACAAAAGCAGAGCTAACATCATACTTAATGGTGAAAAGCTAAAAACATTTTCTCTAAAAACAAGAACAAGACAAGGATGGCCACTCTTACCACTTGTATTCAACATAGTATTGGAAGTACTAGGCACAGCAATCAGACAAGATAAAAAGACCCCAGATTGCAAAGGAAGAAGTAAAATTTTCACTGTTTGCAGATGACATAATACTATGCATAGAAAATCCCAAAGACACCACCCAAAAACTACTAGAGCTCATCAATTAATTCAGTAAAGTTGCAGGATATAAAATTAATATACAGAAATCTATTGCATATCTATAAACTAATAATGAAAGAGAAATTAAGTAAACAATACTATTTACAATCACATCAAAAGAATAAAATACCTAGGAATAAATCTAGCTAAGGAAGTAAAAGGCCTGTACTCAAAAAACTATAAGACATTGATGAAAGAAAATGATGATGACACAAATGGAAAGATAAACTGTGTTTATGGATTGGAAGAATTAATACTGTTAAATTGACTATACTACCCAAGGCATTCAGTGCAATCCCTATCAAAATACCAAGGGCAAAAAAAAAAAAAAAAATTACCAAGGGCATTTTTCACAAAACTAAAACAAATCATTTAAAATTTTCTATAAAAGCACAAAAGGCCTTGAATAGCTAAAGTAATCTTGAGAAAGAAGAACAGAGTTGGAGGTGTTACACTCCCTGACCTCAAACTATACTAGAAAGCTATAGTAATCAAAACAGTATGGTACTGGAACAACAACAACAAAAAGACACAAAAATGTATGGAACAGGACAGAGAGCCCAGAAATTAACCCATATGCTTATGGTCAATTAATCTACAACAAAGGAAGCAAGAATGTACAATGAGGAAAAAATGCACTCTCAATAAGTCATTTGTTACAGGTAAAATAATGAAATTAGAACATTTTCTCACACTGCATAAAAAATAAACTCAAAATTGATTAAAGACCTAAATTTAAGGCCAGAAACCATAAAACTTCTCTAAGATAAGATAGGCAGAATTCTCCTTGGCATAAGTCATAGCATTGTTGCTTTTTTTTTTTTTTTAATCTTTCTCCTAATGCAAAGGAAATAAAAGCAAAGGTAAATAAATGGGACCTACTAAAATTTAAAAACTTTTTATAACAAAGGAAACAGTTGACAAAATAAACGGACAACTACTACATGGGAGAAAATATTCTCAAATGATATGACAGATAAGGGGTTAATATCAAAAATATATAAACAATTCAATATCCCCAAAACAAACAACCCAATTAAAGAATGGACAGAAAACCTGAATAGACATTTTTCCAAAAAAGACATACAGATGGTCAATAGACATATGTAAAGATGCTCAACATCACTAATCATCAGAGAAATGCAAGTCAAAATCACAATATCACCTCATACCTGTCAGAATGGCTACCATCAAAAAGACCACAAATAAAAGGGATTCCTTGTATACTGTTGGTGGGAATGTAATTGGTACAGCCACTGTGCAAAACAATTTGAAGTTTCCTTAATAATCTAAAAATAGAACTACCATATAATCTAGTAATTCCATTCCTTGGTATATAACTGAAGAAAATGAAAACATTAATTTGAAAAGATTCATGCACTCTAATGTTCGTAGCAGCATTATTGATAATAATCAAGATTTGGAAGCAACCTGAGTGTCCATCAACAGATGATTGGGTAAAGAAGATGTCATACACACACACACAATAGAATACTACTCAGCCATATAAAAGAATGAAATTTTGCCATTTGCAACAACACGGTTCAACCTGAAGTGTATATTATGTTTAGTGAAGTAAGCTAGACAAAGAAAGACAAATACTGTATGTTATCACTACTTGTGGAAAATAAAACAAATGAGTGAATATAACAAAACAGAAACAGACTCACCCATATAGGGAACAAACTATTGTTTACCGGTGTGAAGAAGGTAGCCGGTAGGGGTAAGATAGGGGTAGAGGATTAAGAGATACAAACTACTATGTACAAATAAATAAGCTACAAGGATATATTTTATAACATAGGGTGTATAGCCAATATTTTATAACTTTAATTGGATTATAGTCTATAAAATGTTTAATTACTATATTGTACACCTAAACCTAACATATTTTAAATCAACTATACCTCAATAAAAATGAAAAACAAAGAGCTTAAGTGACCTGCTCAAAGTCAAATTCTGTTAAGACAAATAATTAAAAACAAAGTTATGCCTTTATGTTACAAGCATTACTCAGCACTTACCATGTGCCAGGCTTTGTTATAACTGCTCTATAAATAGCAGTCATTGCAGTATCTATTATTGTTATTCCTTATTCACAGGTGAGAAAACACAAATCTGTATTTGCTAGGATGTTAAAGCCTCCAGTTCACATTATTCTGTCATAATTTCTATGCTGAGGCCTTATGCTGAAGATCAAGGATAGATTAAGAACATGGGATGGTGAGTGGCATAGTAGACAGTGTTAAGGACCTGGGATTTGGAGGTGACTAAGATCTGCCCAGACACAGATTCTGTGTTCCTGAGCAAACTGCTCACCCTCTTCAAGCCTCACTTTACTCATCTGTGAATTATGGATAATCACCACAAATATGCTTAGCATTTTTGTGAGGATTCAATGAAATAATGTACATAAAGCACTTTGAACAGGGTCAGACATATGTATGACTCAAAGATGTGGGTTCTCATTCTGCTTTTCATTGGGGGAAGAAATTAAAAGACAGAGAAATAGTTTAGATAAAACAACAATCATTCCTCCTTGTGAGTGCACAGAGATTTATATACACGACATGTACTCTGACATAATTGTTTCTCATTTTAAAGCATATTAAGAGGAACTATGTGGTAATAAACTATCTAAGGTTTTCTTGTCCATTCAGTTAGTGACTACCCAAAGAATCACTTCCCTATTCAAGCAGTCCACTGAATAAAGGCCTCTGCAACTTATATAACCAGTTAAAAGTCCTTGTCTGGTGTGCCATTGTGAGACAACAAATTTTCTATAAAATTTCACTACAGTTTAGTTAAAGATTTTTTTTCCTGGGATTCTGAACTGTGTGTATCCTCTGATTCCCACCACAATACAACATCCCCAGAGAAAACATCATCCTCAACATACTCCAGCATAATCCATCCTTCACACACACTCTAGGGAGAATCTGGCACATACTTCTATCCCTCTAATATACTTGGTAGTGGCAGGATTGAAGTACCTGAGAGTGTGGAGAAAAGAATAGGTCATGTTTCAATGATAATGTTATTGTGTCAGCTGGAGTAGGGTTATAGCAAGCAGAAAGGGCAGAACAGATTACCTGGCACGTTGCCAGTAACAGCACTTAGCTGATGCCTGCTGATGAACCAGAAGAGCAGGTAGCACTGTTTGGTGACAGTCATCAAAGAGCTGACATTTATGAACAAAGCCTGAGTGACTGAGTTGAGATCATTGATGGGCTTTGCAAATAACAGCCAAATTCAGTGATAAGAGAATTTCTTACATGCTTGTAAGCAATGCAGAGGACTGCCGCCTATCAGTGTATACAGTCACAATTCCACCACTGCAAAGACATACACACTCAAAAAGAGTCACCATAAGCAGCCTAAACTCCAACTAGGAGAAGCAGATTTTATGCTGGTTTATGGGAGGCAGCATGATCTAATGGGAAAAAAAAAAAAATCCATGATCCAGGAATTTCAGAGTCTTCTGGTCCCAATGCTATGCCTGAGCAGCTGAGCAACCTGTGGTAGGTAACTAACTTCCTGAGCCACAGTTTGCATTGCTTTCAAAATACCACGTATACATCTCTATCTTTGTGCCTACCCCACTGCATTATAATTCTCTATTTATACATCCTTTTTATCCCACTGGACAGGGTGAGGATTATGTCTAATTCTTGGTAACAGTTCAGGGCCTTTCAAGGTCTGGGCACACACACAGACACACCACAACCCTTAATCTTGTTAAATAAATGGAGAGGGAATGTATTTTCTATTTGTGACCTATAGTTTCTATCAATTACTCTGTAATACACACACACACACACACACACACACACACACACACACACACACACACGGGGATTGAGAGAGAGAGAGAAAGAAAGAACACTGTCCCTGTAATAGATGAGCACCTAGTAGACCTTGTTTACTTTCTTCATTCGTATGATCACAGACTTTAATAATTTCTTTTTATTACTGGGTTAGTACTTGATTTTCTCAAATTGAGAAAATTATCATCCCTTCTCTATGTGGTCAAGGCCTCCAGGGGTCCCTGAATGGACCAGAACATAATGTCTTTAATCCATACATGTTGAAATGCTTGGTCAGACCTTCCCATACTTTCCCCTGCCCCACCTAATAAAGGTAACACTCCATGTTGTTTGCATAGAAAATTTAAAATTTTCAAGTATTTTGGTGTACATGATTTTGTCTGATGTCTAAAATGTATCTATGAAGATTCAGCTGAATTAGAAATCAGGTTCTTTGTATCATATCCTCAAGAAATAAAATAAAATTTCTTAGGGTGGGAAATGAAAATAGTGTAACCATTGAACTTAGACATGTATGTGTAGGCACCTCAGGACCATCATTTAATATCTCTGTCTCTGGGCATATTACTTTTTTTTTTTTTCTGTGGGCCTCAGTTTCCTCACATACAAAGTGTAGGCATTTATGCTTACCTCACAAGATCAAATTAGGGAATAAATGGGGGCCAGGTGAATTTGAGAGACCTTTAGCCATTGGGACACCAGAGTAAATGTGTGACTGTGAAGGAGCCCAGCAACATGTGGGTAGTCAGGGACCGATACAAGCATATCCATCTCCAGGCCCTTTCTCTGATAAAGACATCGCTGTACTAACTCCTTTTTTAAATCAATTTAAAATCTATAGAGTGCATATAATCTTAGGCATATTATCAGTCAATATCTTTTACATGAATTATACTTTCAATCATTACTTCAGTGGGTAGGCACCAATTTGCTTTACTACTGAGCCTTATTTGGACTTGGATAATTCTTGTTGACAATATTGCAAGTGAGTGATGATCTACGGTGTAATTAAAGTGGTGACAATTAAGGGTGACAGCAGAGGGCTCACTAAGTCTTGAAATACTTTCATTTTTCCCGTGTTTATTCTTTTGTCTTTGCAATTCAGAGCGTTCAAATAACACATGGTCATGATTTGACAATTATTCACCTTTGTCAGATCCAAAGTTCTACTAATGAGGTAAAATACAGTGCCTTAGGGAAGTGATTGATGCACTTGGTTGTTGGCCTTGATTTAATTCATCAGATAAAGTCTTTATCTTCTACCTTCTTATACCAATTCTTTGTGGTTGAAGGATTGGCTTTGTGCTGCTTTCCATTTACAGCAGAAAATATCCCTATTGCTTTCATTTTATAGAATCCTGCTACACAAAACTCAATGTAAAAAAGAGCTAAATTGAAGAAAGGTGTGGGGCAGAGTATGATTACTTACATTACAAATGAGTTTTCCCATTACAAAAAAATCCACAACGGATGCATTCTAATAAATTCTGAGTTCCCTAATAAGTTATATGCTTTCAGTTTGTTTTGTTTTGTTTTAGTTTTCAGTTTTCCTAAGATAGATTTTAAGCAAATCTCAGGAGAGGTTTTTTCAACTGCCCCAAAAGACATCAAGCTATCAAGATCACTTCATAAAAAATTGTAACTAACTCTCGCATTCCTTTTTGTCTTTGCATGCTCTGTTACCATTAAATTCTCATCCTCTCCAACCCCAGCACTCCCTTTACTTTCTGTTCTCAACCTCAAGAAATACTTCTCATCCTTTAGTACACAATTCAAATATCATCACTGCTGTGATTCCTTCTTAACTTTAGCATGCAGATTTAGCACCCCTTACCCTGAGTTTCCACAGCTCTTATGTCAGAGGCCTAATGCAAACTTATCATTTTGTAATATACATTATTATTGTAGTATACATTATTTTCTCCCATGAGATGGTGAACTCCTAGAGGGAAGGGGTCATGTCAGGAACAGTATGTAGGAATAACACTCTCTCCCTGCCCAATGACTTGTATAATATTTCATACATACTTTACACATGACAAAATTTTATCAAGGTAATTTCAAGATGTGTCCCAGAACTAGAGAAGAACATGTAGATCTCATCTGATATTTGGATATTTCTCTACTTTTCTCATGAAATTTGGTGGAGAAACAATTTATTGTTAGAAAACTTGAATTCCTTTCATAGTTCTTACTTACCTCTGTGTACTCCTGAACAAATCTGTTAACATTTCTGGACCTCAGATGTCTCATCTGAACATAGGGAATAGATCATTTATTTGCCTTCTCAAATAAGATTATAAAATCTTATTTTATAATAAGACTTACCCTCTTTATCCTCAAATAAGAGTAAAAAACAAAATACATAAAATGCATTTTGGAAAGTAAAATCTTATAATTACTGGGTAAGATTTGCTGAAAAACCTGAGTCTGCACTGGAAGAACCAGATGTGAATGCAGGGAAAGTAAGCAGACACTAATCATGCTCTATCACTGAGGAACAGCCTTTATATATCAAACCACAAACACATAGAAAGATCAATATTTAAAACAGTTATGGGGTTTTTTTTTAAACTCCATTTAAATCTGAAAGTGTACCTGTGAGATTTTACTTTTGTTTTGTTTTTTGAGCAAGGGGAAGCGATGGTAGGCAGTGGAACAAAGAGAGAAAGCTAAGAATGGGCCCAAGTTACATGAAATTCATTGGATAATTGGTTCAACTTTTATTTAGCTTACCCTGTGTAAAAATTTATGTGTAGTAGAGAAACAGCTTAAATGGGGGTCATGAAGTCTTCATTCTAAATGTGACTCTGATACTACTGTGTACATGAATTTGGCAAGTCCCTTCAACTCCTGGGACCTCAGTTTCACCATCTTTCAAATACAGTGGGGACTTTGGTTTATCCTGTTTTCTCAGCACTTATAGAATTCTTAGATAATATTAGGTGTAATGTTTCATATATAAAACAAAATAAATACATTTTTATTTATATAGGATATAATACATAATGTTCAATTATATTAATTTAAATATTAAAAAGGCATGAATGTATAAAAGAGAGAGTTAGTTCAGATGGTTTAGATCTCTTCTAAATATAACCTTCAGGATGTAGAGAATGAAATACCAACAGCCCTATTTTCTTCTTTATAGTGGCTAGTAGAACTCTTTCCTCTTCCTCTCCAGGGTGTTAAAAATAATGTAAAAGAGTTAGATAAAATCTCACAGAATTCTATAAATTATTACCTCCATGACACAAGTTATTACTTCCAGGCACAAGTTTTTGCCCTGGGCTTCAGTTTTTCCATCTATAAAATGAGAACAACTAGTCAGATTGTGATGAGGATTGAATATATGCATGAAAACCACATAGCTAATACCTGCTACACAGTGGTGTTTCATAAATATTCACTTCCTTCTTGTTTCCCCTCTATAGTAACTAGTACAGGACCTATGCATAGTGTGTACTGAATAACTTGCTGATCAATTACTTGGGTTTTGAAATTTCTCACACACAGTTTATTTATTTACCTATACATTTTAAATCTTGTGAGAATTTGTGCTCCAATAAAGTTGCAAATCCTTTCAAAATTCCCTACTCACAAAACTATATCTTAGTAAAATATAGATAGAAAAAAACCTTAATTTCTTAGTAAGCATGGAAAATCTCCAAGATTTTGTTCATTTAGAACATATGGTCCCAGTAAATTGAGTTTCTCATTCATGTTAAGGCTGACATGGAACTAACTTAGGATTTGAAATAGATAAATCTTCTTTAGATTCTTCAGAAAAGCAGCCTTCTTGAAATCCCTTCAAATAACCCACTTCAATTAGCATGTGCAGTCCTTTTGCATAAGCACTCAAATTGTGGGAAGGAAAGTAAATTGTACCTGTATTGATACAGATCTTCAGCAATACAAAAAGTGGCTTTATAATTTTAAAAATATTTTATCAACAGTTCATTTGAAAGGAAACATTTTAACCTTCAAAAGAATGTTATATTGAGAATCAACACTTGAACATTTATATACTGGTAACATCAAATGCATCATAGGGGCAAAGCCAAAGGATAAGATATGATTCCATCACTCTGATTCCAAACATATAGCCATCAGGACAGCATTTTCCAGGCCTGGAACTGTACTATGAATTATCTGTGAAGTTATAGCCAAGTATGTTATTTATAAAATCAGTACAACTGAACTATTTACGCTCTGTAATTTTTTTTTAACATCTTTATTGGAGTATAGTTGCTTTACAATGGTGTGTTAGTTTCTGCTTTATAACAAAGTGAATCAGTTATACATATACATGTGTTCCCATATCTCTTCCCTCTTGCATCTCCCTCCCTCCCGCCCTCCCTATCCCACACCTGTAGGTGCTCACAAAGCACAGAGCTGATCTCCCTGTGCTATGCAGTTGCTTCCCACTAGCTATCCATTTTACGTTTGGTAGTGTATATGTGTCCATGCCACTCTCTCTCTTTGTCACAGCTTACCCTTCCCCCTCCCCATATCCTCCAGTCCATTCTCTAGTAGGTCTGTGTCTTTATTCCCATCTTGCCACTAGGTTCTTCATGACCTTTTTTTTTTTTTTTTTTTTTCCCTTAGATTCCATATATATGTGTTAGCATACTGAATTTGTTTTTCTCTTTATGACTTACTTCACTCTGTATGACAGACTCTAACTCCATCCACCTCACTACAAATAACTCCATTTCGTTTCTTTTTATGGCTGAGTAATATTCCATTGTATATATGTGTCACATCTTCTTTATCCATTCATCCAATGACGGACACTTAGGTTGCTTCCATGTCCTGGCTATTGTAAATAGAGCTTCAATGAATATTTTGGTACATGACTCTTTTTGAATTATGGTTTTCTCAGGGTATATGCCCAGTAGTGGGATTGCTGGGTCCTATCGTAGTTCTATTTTTAGGTTTTTAAGGAACCTCCATACTGTTCTCCATAGTGGCTGTATCAGTGTACATTCCCACCAACAGTGCAAGAGTGTTCCCTTTTCTCTACACCCTCTCCAGCATTTATTGTTTCTAGATTTTTTGATGATGGCCATTCTGACCGGTGTGAGATGATATCTCATTGTAGTTTTGATTTGCATTTCTCTAATGATTAATGATGTTGAGCATTCTTTCATGTGTTTGTTGGCAATCTGTATATCTTCTTTGGAGAAATGTCTATTTATGTCTTCTGCCCATTTTTGGACTGGGTTGTTTGTTTTTTTTGTTATTGAGCTCCATGAGCTGCTTGTAAATCTTGGAGATGAATCCTTTGTCAGCTGTTTCATTTGCAAATATTTTCTCCCATTCTGAGGGTTGTCTTTTTTATTTATTTATTTTATTTTTGTTTTTGGCTGTGTTGGGTCTTCGTTTCTGTGCTAGGGCTTTCTCTAGTTGCGGCGAGCGGGGGCCACTCTTCATCGCGGTGCGCGGGCCTCTCACTGTCACGGCCTCTCCCGTTGCGGAGCACAGGCTCCAGACGCGCAGGCTCAGTAGTTGTGGCTCACGGGCCCAGTTGCTCTGCGGCATGTGGGATCTTCCCAGACCAGGGCTTGAACCCGTGTCCCCTGCATTGGCAGGCGGATTCTCAACCACTGCGCCACCAGGGAAGCCCCCTGAGGGTTGTCTTTTGGTCTTGTTTATGGTTTCCTTTGCTGTGCAAAAGCTTTGAAGTTTCATTAGGTCCCATTTGTTTATTTGTGTTCGTATTTCCATTTCTCTAGGAGGTGGGTCAAAAAGGATCTTGCTGTGATTTATGTCATAGAGTGTTCTGCCTATGTTTTCCTCTAAGAGTTTGACAGTGTCTGGCCTTACATTTAGGTCTTTAATCCATTTTGAGTTTATTTTTGTGTATGATGTTAGGGATTTTTCTAATTTCATACTTTTACATGTGCCTGTCCAGTTTTCCCAGCGCCACTTATTGAAGAGGCTGTCTTTTCTCCACTGTATATGCTTGCCTCCTTTATCAAAAATAAGGTGACCATATGTGCATGGGGTTATCTCTGGGCTTTCTATCCTGTTCCATTGATCTATGTTTCTGTTTTTGTGCCAGTACCAAACTGTCTTGATTACTGTAGCTTTGTAGTATAAGCTGAAGTGAGGGAGCCTGATTCCTCCATCTCCTTTTTTCATTCTCAAGATTGCTTTGGCTATTCGGGGTCTTTTGTGTTTCCATACAAATTGTGAAATTTTTTGTTCTAGTTCTGTGAAAAATACCAGTGGTAGTTTGATAGGGATTGCATTGAATCTGTAGATTGCTTTGGGTAGTAGAGTCATTTTCACAATGTTGATTCTTCCAATCCAAGCACATGGTATATCTCATCATCTATTTGTATCATCTTTAATTTCTTTCATCATTGTCATAATTTTCTGCATACAGGTCTTTTGTCTCCTTAGGTAGGTTTATTCCTAGGTATTTTATTCTTTTTGTTGCAATGGTAAATGGGAGTGTTTTCTTAATTTCACTTTCAGATTTTTCATCATTAGTGTATAGGAATGCAAGAGATTTCTGTGCAAGAACTTTGTATCCTACTACTTTACCAAATTCATTGATTAGCTCTAGTAGTTTAAATAAAAAAGAAATGAAGGAAACAATAGCAAAGATCAATAAAACTAAAAGCTGGTTCTTTGAGAAGATAATCAAAATTGATAAACCAGTAGCCAGTCTCATCAAGAGAAAAAGGGAGAAGACTCAAATCAATAGAATTAGAAATGAAAAAGGAGAAGTAACCACTGACACTGCAGAAATACAAACGATCATGAGAGATTACTACAAGCAACTCTATGCCAATTAAATGGACAACCTGGAAGAAATGGACAGATTCTTAGAAATGCACAAACTGCCGAGACTGAACCAGGAAGAAATAGAAAATATGAACAGACCAATCACAAGCACTGAAATTGAAACTGTGATTAAAAATCTTCCAACAAACAAAAGCCCAGGACCAGATGGCTTCACAGGCGAATTCTATCAAACATTTAGAGAAGAGCTAACACCTATCCTTCTCAAACTCTTCTACAATATTGCAGAGGGAGGAACACTCCCCAACTCATTCTATGAGGCCACCATCACCCTGATACCAAAACCAGACAAAGATGTCACAAAGAAAGAAAACTACAGGCCAATATCTCTGATGAACATAGATGCAAAAATCCTCAACAAAATACTAGCAAACAGAATCCAACAGCACATTCAAAGGATCATACACCATGATCAAGTGGGGTTTATTCCAGGAATGCAAGGATTCTTCAAAAAATGCAAATCAATCAACGTGATACACCATGTTAACAAATTAAAGGAGAAAAACCATATGATCATCTCAATAGATGCAGAGAAAGCTTTCGACAAAATTCAACACTCATTTATGATAAAAGCCCTGCAGAAAGTAGGCATAGAGGGAACTTTCCTCAACATAATAAAGGCCATATATGACAAACCCACAGCCAACATTGTCCTCAATGGTGAAAACTGAAACCATTTCCACTAAGATCAGGAACAAGACAAGGTTGCCCATTCTCAGCACTCTTATTCAACATAGTTTTGGAAGTGTTAGCCACAGCAATCAGAGAAGACAAAGAAATAAAAGGAATCCAAATCGGACAAAAAGAAGTAAAGCTGTCACTATTTGCAGATGACATGATAGTATACATAGAGAATCCTAAAGATGCTACCACTCTTTCATTCTTAACCATCTCTAAGGTAAGCTGACTACTCCTCTCTTTATCACATTAGAAGAGTTTGCTCAAGTATTTAATTATGAACTGACTTCTTTGGTATATAGTGAATTTGAGAGTAACCCAGGTCCCACTGCTGGACAATTTGTTATGTTAACAATTTTCAGGTGATGGAATGGTGACACTGATCAGTCAGTACAATTAATACTGAGGCGGGGTCAAAATAGAAAATATCACCTCCAGGGTAAGTATATTGCTGAAGGATGCTCCTATCCAACATCTCTCCAAGTTCCATTTCCCTGGAATAAATGACTGAAAACTAGTCACTCTATCCCCACGTCTCCCAAGCTCCTGGTGAAACAAGAAAATACCAAGCCAGCAAAAAAAGTACTACATGGGCACATTATAGGACCCACACAGCACCTCTCTGACCTCACATACTGCTCGTGACAATTCTGTTGATTAGGCTGTCACCTTTTTCTTAGATCTTTTTCTCTCTCATCTCTCCATTTTATTTTCATATTGTTCTTCCTCATTGAGTCAGACTTACTATATTCTTTCAAAACATAGTTTTATTTTATATGGATTATATTCTTTTTATCCTTCATCCTTGCCTCCCTCCCTAATCCTTACCTATTTTGATTCGTTCTCCTTCAAACTATTACATCTTTTTAAAGGAAAGCTTTTAGAAAATTCCTCATTCACATACAGTTGTGAAGTTTTTCACTTCACACTGACGAACATTTAGTGATTGACCATATCCAGATCTACCTATTTCTTTTCTTTTTACTTATCCCTGTGTTTTTTTTTGTTTTTGTTTTTGTTTTTGGGTGGGGCTGGAAGTGTGTTGTGTTTAATTTTGTGTATTTTGCTACTGTTCCAATCTCTTTACCTTTGCTGTCTGCTAAAGGAATATTCCCTTTTCCTCTTCTTTATGGATCAATTTTCTTATCACCTGTGGACCCACCACAAAAATAATCAGCTTTTTGGGGATTATACTATTCTTTGTTATGCCAAGAATGTTGCCTTGACTTTGAGTCCTTTTGTAAATCACTAAAACTATTGAGTCTTTTGTATATATCTTTTCCATGCTAACTCTAATATTTCTCCTTTCTTTTGGCATCCCCAAAGATATATCCCCCATGGGGGTCTTTTTATATTTATATAAAAAGTTATATTTACCTGTTTATTTTCTAGTGATATCCATAACCTCAAGATAGTCAACATTTAATCACCTCAAAGCCTACTACATATCTATTTCTTTATTTAAAAAATTTTTAATATATATTGGAGCACAGTTGATTAACACTATTGTGTTAGTTTCAGGTATACCGCAAAGTGATTCAGTTATACATATATATGTATCTATTATTTTTCATATTCTTTTCCCATTTAGGTATTTACAGAATATTGAACAGCATTCCCTGTGTTATGCAGTAGGTCCTTGTTGGTTACCTATTTTAAGTATAGTAGTGTATACATGTCAATCCTAAACTCCTAATCTATCTCTCCCCCACACCAACTCTTCACCCCCCGGGTAACCAAAATCTCATTCTCTAAGTCTGTGAGTCTGTTTCTGCTTTGTAAATAAGTACATTTGTATTATTTCTTTTTGTAAGCAATATCATAAGATATTTGTCTTTCTCTGTCTGACTTACTTCACTTACTGTGATAATCTCCAGATACATCCATGTTGCTGCAAATGTCATTATTTCATTCTTTTTAAAGGCTGAGTAATACTCCATTGTATATATGTACCACATCTGTATCCATTCATCTGTTGATGGACATTTAGGTTGCTTCCATGGCTTGGCTTTTGTAAACATCCCTGCAGTGAACATTGGGGCACATGTATCCTTTCAAACCATGTTTTTCTCTGAATATATGCCAGGAGTGGAATTGCTGGATCATACGGTGGCTCTTTTTTAGTTTTTTAAGGAACCTCCATACAGTTCTCCATAGTGACTGTAACAATTTACATTCCCACTAACAATGTAGGAGTATTCCCTTTACTCCACACCGTCTCCAGGATTTATTGTTTGTAGATTTTTTGATGATGGCCATTCAGACTGGTGTGAGGTGATATCTCTTTGTAGTTTTGATTTTCATTTCTCTAATAATTAGTGATGTTGAACATCTTTTCATGTTCCTTTTGGCCAGCCAAGAAATTCTGTTTAGGTCTTCTGCCCATTTTTTGCTAGGTGTTTTGTTTTTCTGATATTGAGCCACATGAACTGTTCATAAATTATGGAGACTAATCCCTTGGCAGTCGCATCATTTGCAAATATTTTCTCCCATTCTGTAGGTTGTTTTTTTGTTTTGTTTATGGCTTCTTTCACTGTGCAAAAGCTTTTGAGTTTAATTAGGTCCCATTTGTTTATCTTTGTTTTTATTTTCATTACTTTAGGAGGTGGATTGAAAAAGATCTTGCTATGATTTATGTCAGACAGTGTTCTGCTTATGTTTTCCTCTAAGAGTTTTATAGTATCTGGTCTTACAATAGGTCTTTAATCCATTTTTACTTTATTTTTGTGTACAATGTGAGGGAGTGTTCTAATTCATTCTTTTGCATACAGCTGTCCAGTTTTCCCAGCACCACTTATTGAAGAGACTGTCTTTTCTCCATTATATAGTCTTGCCTCCTTTGTGGTAGACTAATTGACCATAGTTGTGTGGGTTTATCTCTGGACTCTCTATACTGTTTCAGGGATCTATATGTCTGTTTTTGTGCCAGTACCATACTGTTTGATGAATGTAGCTTTGTAGTATAGTCTGAAGTCAGGGAGCCTGATTCCTCTAGCTCCGTTTTTCTTTCTCAAGATTACTTTGGCTATTTGGGGTCTTTTGGATCTGCGTACAAATTGTAAAATTTTTTGTTCTAGTTCTGTGAAAAATGCTATTGGTAATTTGATAGGGATTGCATTGATTCTGTAGATTGCTTTGGGTAGTATAGTCATTTTCACAATATTGATTCTTCCAATCCAAGAACATGGTATATCTTTCCATCTGTTTGCATCATGTTCAATTTCTTTCATCAGTGTCTTATAGTTTTCAGAGTAAAGGACTTTTGTCTCCTTAGGTAGGTTTATTCCTAGGTATTTTATTCTTTTTGCTGAAATGGTAAATGGGATTGTTTCTTTAATTTCTCTTTCTGATCTTTCATTTTTAGTGTATAAGAATGCAACACCAAAGATTTCTGTGTATTAATTTTTATCCTGCCACTTTACCAAATTCATTGTTGATCTCCAGTATTTTTCTGGTAGCATCTTTATGATTTTCTATGTATAGTATCATGTCATCTGCAAACAATGACAGTTTTACTTCTTCTTTTCCAATTTGGATTCCGTTAACTTTTTTTTTTTTTTTTTTCTTCTCTGATTGCCATGGCTAGGACATCCAAAACTATGTTGAATAAAAGTGGTGAGAGTGGCTATCCTTGTTTTGTTTCTGATCTAAGAGGTTTTTTTTCAGTTTCTTACCAGTGAGTATGATGTTAGTTGTAGGTTTCTCATGTATAGCCTTTATTATGTGGTGGTAAGTTCCCTCTATGCCCACTTTCTTGAGAGTTTTTATGATACGTGGGTGTTGAATTTTGTCAAAAGCTTTTCTGTATATATTGAAATGATCATAACATTTTTGTTCTTCAATTTGTTGATGTGATATATCACATTGATTGATTTGTGATTATTGAAAAATGTTGCATCCCTGAGATAAATCCCACTTGATCATGGTGTATGATCCTTTTAATGTACTGCTGGTTTCTATTTGCTAGTATTTTGTTGAGGATTTTTGTGTCTATGTTCGTCATGATATTGGCCTGTAACTTTTTTTGTGTGTGTGATATCTTTGTCTTGTTTGGATATCAGGATGATGTTGACCTCATAGAATGAGTTTGGGAGTATTCCTTCCTCAGCAATTTTTTGGAAGAGTTTCAGAATGATAGGGGTTAACTCTTCTCTAAATATTTGATAGAATACACCTGTGAAGCCATCTGGTCCTGGACTTTTGTTTGTTGGAAGCTTTTAAATCTCAGTTTCAATTTCAGTACTTGTGTTTAGTCTATTCATATTTTCTCTTTCTTCCTGGTTCAGTCTTAGAAGGTTTTACCTTTCTAGGAATTTGTCCATCTCTTCTAGGTTGTCCATTTTATTACTGTATAGTTGCTTGTAGTAGTCTCTGATGATCCTGTGTATTTCTGTGGTGTCCACTGTAACTTCTCCTTTTTCATTTCTAATTTTATTGAGTCTTTTCCCTTTTTTCTTGATGACTCTGGCTAAAGCTTTATAAATTGTGTTTATCTTTTCAAGGAACCAGCTGTTAGTTTCATTGATTTTTTCTATTGTTTTCTTTGTCTTTATTTCATTTATCTCTGCTCTGGTCTTTATGATTTCTTTCCTTCTTCTAACTTTGGGTTTTGTTTATTCTTCTTTCTCTAGTTGCTTTAGGTGTAAGGTTAGGTTGTTTATTTGTGATTTTTCTTGTTTCCTGAGCTAAGATTGTATATCTATAAACTTCCCTCTTAGAACAGCTTTTGCCACGTCCCATAGATTTTTGGATTGTCATGCTTTCATTTTCGTTTGTCTCTAGGTATTTTTTGATTTCTTCTTTGATTTCTTCAGTGATCCATTTGTTGCTTAGTAGCATATTGCTTAGGCTCCATATATTTGTGTTTTTCACAGTTTTTTTTTCCTTGTAGTTGATTTCTAATCTCATAGCATTGTGGTTGCAAAAGGTGCTTGACATGATTTCAATTTTCTTAAATTTACTGAGGCTTGCTTTGTAGCCCATCATGTGATCAATCCTAGAGAATGTTCTTATTTTTGTATCCATTCAGCCAGTCTATGCCTTTTTGTTGGAGCATTTGATCCATTTACATTTAAGGTGATTAATACATGTGTTCCTATTGCCATTTTCTTGATTTTTATGGATTTGTTTTTGTCAGTCTTTTTTCTTCCCTTTCTTTTTTGTTCTCTTCTCTTGTGATTTGATGACTAACTTTAATGTTGTGTTTGGATTTTTTTTATTTTTTGTGTGTGTATCTATTGTAGATTTTCATTTTGTGGTTACCATGAGATTTTGATATAGCAGTGTATACATAAACAAGATTATTTTAAGATGCTGATCTTTTGATTTCAAATGCATTTCCATATTCCTGCATTTGTGCTCTCCTTTTTCTCACAATTGCTGGTATTGATATCATATTTGTGTGCAGATAATTTTCTACCTTTACTGTATATTTGCCTTTACTGGTGAGCTTTTTCGTTCATAATTTTCTTGTTTCTAGTAGTGGCTTTTTCTTTTCTGCTTAGAGAGTAGAGAAGAAATTCCTTTAGCATTTGTCACAAAGCTTGTCTGGTGGTGCTGAATTCTCTTAGCTTTTGCTTGTCTGTAAAGCTTTTGATTTGTCCAACAAATCTGAATGAGAGCCTTGCTGGGTAGAGTATTTTTGCTTGTAGGATCTTCCCTTTCATCTTTTTAAATACCACTCACTTCTGGTCTGCAGAGTTTCTGCTGAGAAATAAGCTGATAAATTTATGGGAGTTCCCTTGTACGTTATTTCTTTATTTTCCCCTGTTGCTTTCAATATTTTTCTTTGTCTTTAATTTTTTTTTTTTTGTCTTTAATTTTATCAATTTGATTACTCTGTGTATCAGTGTATTCCTCCCTGGGTTTATCCTGCCTGGGACACTCTGTGATTCCTCGACTTAGGTGACTGCTACCTTTCCCATGTTAGGGGATTTTTCAGCTATTATCTCTTCAAATATTTTCTCAGGCCCTTTATCTCTCTCTTCTCCTTCTGGGACCCCTATAATGCAAATGTTGGTGTGTTTAATGTTGCCCCAGAAGTCTCTTAGAGCGTGTTCATTTTGTTTCATTCTTTTTTCTTTATTCTGTTCTGCAGCAGGGATTCCCACCATTTTGTCTTCCAGGTCACTTATTCATTCTCCTGCTCAGTTACTGTGCTTTTGAGTCCTTCTAGTGTATTTTTCATTTCAATTATTGTATTGTTTATCTCTGTTTATGTGTTCTTTAGTTCTTCTAGGTCTTTGTTAAACATTTCTTGAATCTTCTCTATTTGTGCCTCCATGTTTTTTTCTGATATCTTGGATCATCTTCACTATCATTACTCTGAATTCTTTTTCTGATAGATTGCCTGTGTGCACTTCACTTAGTTGCTCTCAGGTTTCATCTTGTTCCTTTATCTGGGACATATTACTCTGCAATCTCATTTTGTCTAACTTTCTGTGATTGTGGTTTACATTCTGTACACTGCAGAACTGTAGTTCTTCTTACTTCTGCTGTCTGTCTGCTTGTGGATGAGGCTGTCTTAGAGGCTTGTGTTGGCTTCCTGGTGAGAGAAACTGGTTCCTGCCCACTGGTGGGTGGAGCTGGATCTTGTCCCTCTGGTGGGTAGGACTGTGCTCAGTAAGACTTTAACTAGCCTCTCTGTTGATGGGTGGGGCTGTGTTCCTGCCCTGTTGGTAGTTTGGCCTGAGGCATCCCAGCACTGGAGCCTACTGTTTGTTAGGTGGAGTTAGGTCTTGGGGAGGAAATGGTTGCCTCGAGGAGGGCTCATGCCAATAGGTACTCATCAGAATTGCCACTGCCAGTGTCTTTGTCCCTGCAGTGAGTCACAGCACCTCCCCCCATCTCTGCAGGAGACCCTCCAATACTAGCAAGTAGGTAGTTGGCCCAGTATCTTAAGAGGTCACTGCTTTTTTCCCTGAGTCCTGGTGCACAAGGGACCTTATATGAACCCTCCAAGAGTGGAGTTTCTGTTTCCCCCAGTCCTGTGGATTCCTGTGATCAAACCCCACTGGCCTTCAAACCCAGATTCTCTGGGGGCTCCTCTTCCCATTACCAGACTCCCAGGCTGGGAAGCCTGACATGGGGCTTAAGACTTTCACTCCTGTGGGAGAACTTCTGTGGTATAATTATTTTCCAGTTTGTGGGTCACCCACCCAGCAGGTATAGGATTTGATTTTATAGTGATTGCACCCCTTCTACTGTCTTGTTGTGGCTTCTTTTTGTCTTTGGGTGTAGGGTGTTGTTTTTGGTAGATTCCAGCTTTTTTTTTTTTTTTTTTTTTTGTCAATGGTTGTGCAGCAGTTAATTGTGATTTTGATGTTTTTATAAGAAAGTATAAGCTCACGTTCTTCTACTCTGCCACCTTGCCAGCCAATCCTATTTCTTTAATTTGTTATACTCAGCCTTGTAAGCCCCTCCAGAAACCCAACCACTGACAACTTCTGTTTCTTATGTATCAAAAAAAAAAAAAAAAATTACCAGTCTTTACTTTCATTAATACCCTGTATTTCTTTATTCTTGTAGATTTCTCTTTTAATTCAGTTAACCATAAAATTTGGTTTGATCCCCCTGCATAGGTCCCACAATGAATATAATTTCTTAAACTCCTGTAACTTTCTAAAAACAACTTTCCTTTCAGTATCCAAAGTCCACACATACTATGTCAGATCACAGATAAGAAAAAGGAGACAGGAAATTCCTAATCAAAGAAACAAACACGACAATCAGCAATGATATGTGTGTCTGTGTTTGTATATATATTTCATTGACTATTCATAGCACTTCTTTCTTTATGTGAGCATTTTTGAGATCAGGAGCACATTTTTCTCATACCATGGCTATTTCATAAATATCATATTAATATTTTTTAATAGACATATAAATTAATATCAAATGTCACCCAGCAGGAAGACAAAGGAAAAAATGATTTTCTTAAAGTTTTATATGTTGTCACCTGCTATCTCTCTATTCTCCATCAACATTCCTTTTACAGTTCCTATGCTTTTAAACATTTTGCCAAATACTTGGTATTTAACAGCCACAGCCAACTAACCTCTGGCAGCATCAGGATTGTTGTTTTTGTTGTTGTTATTATTATTATTCACTCTATAGGGTTGCCTCTACAGAGATCCCTCCTTTCCCATCATTTGGTATTAAAACTCACTGCTTTTACCAACTCCTCCTGCTCCCAGCATTACCTCTGTGTACTCTCTGGCCCTGACTGATGATCTGCTGGGGGAGCAGCTGGCTTCATTTTCTACCTCCATCTTACCAGAGGAATCAGAGGAGAAAAAAGAAGAAAAATGTTGCCCCTCTGGTTATCTGTCCCACCATTTTGCTACTCTGACTATGTCAGCCATTCTGATTTGGTGGTAAAGCACACAAATTGCCATGTCAGTTGTGTTCTTGATGCTTTTATTTCTCTGGTATACTTATTTCAATATTGGTTAAGAGAAAGGAGTACATTGAAATGTCCTTTTACAGTAAATAAATGAATGGCTTGCCAAATATCAATGGACACAGAGAGGAAAATTTAACTAGTGAATTGGCTTTAATCTCAATGTTTAATGTATCTGTTCATATTCCTCAAATGGAAGTAAAGAAGATTTTCCCCTATTTACACGGAAGATGAAGAACGTAAAGTTCAAGGGGACTTTCCTAGCTACAAAGTCCTCTTTATCTGCCTCTGCTTTGAAATTCTATATCACTCTACTCTAGTCCCTTCTTCTAAGTTACTAAGGGCCACAAGACATCCTCATTGACAATGGTTGAATTTTGGAGCATTCTAATGTTACAGAGTTTCAGTTTTATTAGTGAACTTTTGTGAATTTGCATACCTCATGCCTTGACGAGTGCACCCAAGAGTCTGAGAGTATGTGTCTATTTGAGAGAGAGAGAAAAGGGGTGGGGGGGGGGGAAGAGAGAGAGAGAGAGAGAGAGAAGTATCTTCCAGGTGTGTAAATGATGATCGATATGAATCTTTAAGTAACCAAAATCATTACATGGCAGATTGCTTTGCTCTTGGGAAAATTATTAAATGATTGACGTTTGCATTTTCTTCCTCTAACCGACTCTGGCACTTGCCATCCTTTTTTAATGTCACATGATTCCCTTTGAGTGCTCATCTCCATCAGTGAAGACCCAGGTGTTCAGTGTTTATTCAGAGCCACTCAACTCCTTGAGCAGGATCAAAGTACACTCCACCTCAGCTCTGTCAGCTGCTGCTCACCTTTCCAATCCTTCTTAGGGGACAAAAGGAGAAACTAACTTAACAAGCAATTCCTTCAAAGCGAATGTATTAACTCTATTTATATGGATATATTTCTAAACTCCTCTAGGAACTGCTAAGGCATCCAGTCACTGTAAGTGACACCCTACTTCACTGTAGGGGGAAGTTTGGCACATCGAGAGTTATTTTCTCACTTCTTCAGTCACTGATAGGCAGAGCTCATGACACCTGTGTCTACAAAGACATTCTTCTCTTTATTAGAGCATTTACAATCTTTATTACCATGATTTATTTACATTGCAGTTCACCTCACTAAAAAGTGATGACCCTACCTTAATTCATCTTTATCTCTCTAGAATTTAGCACAGTTCCTGGCATGTGCTAGATGACTAAGACATTCTTGTTAAATGAAGGAATTAATTGCACTGAGTGACTGTCTATTTTCACCATTAATGAAATTAACCTTGAAACTGTATTATTTACTATTTATACCCTAATGAAAAGATAAATCAGGGAGGGAAGAAATTGCAACTTAGTTGATAATCTCTGAGTAAATTAATGTTTGTCATGTGCATTCTCAGCATGAAATTTAAGACCTTTGTAAACAAGATGATAGCACAATGACTCATGGCAAAAAGTGAACTGGGGAAAAAAAAGTGAACTGGAAACATCAAAGCCAAGGGATTAACAGAAAAGAGCTAACTTTGTAAATAGGAGGCAGAGTTCCATTTGCATGGTACAGACTTCTCTATCACACTGATCTCATAAGCATATTCAGTAAAATTCACAGTAGGTGTTAATGCCTCTGGTTGTGGAAGGATTCACTTTATTCCAGAAGACTAATTAAGGTTGAAATATCTGAAAAGTGGAATCTTACATGAGATCTAAATAAGCTGTATTCGTTCATTTATTCATTCAACATAGATTCATTCATAAAATATGGATTAATTTGCTCATTCTCAAAATAATTTATTCAAATGTGTTAGGGTTTTTAGAAAAATAAAGGAATACACAATATAGTCCATGAGCTCAAAGTGATTATACCCTCGTGTGGGAGAAAGACACCTGCATACCAATCACTGGAATAAGCCAGAATGTCTCAGGTAATTGAATAAATGAATGAGCAGAGTCTGATAGGAACACAGGGGAAGGAGAGACTGATTACAAATAGGAAGACAAGGTAAGATGCCAGGAAGGGGGAGTACAGTACCTCAGGCTAGATTTAAATTAGGAATTCAAACGGATGAAATTACTAAACACAGGGATATTGAAAGTTTAGAGAATAGGGTGCTTGGTGAACTGCAAGTTAATGATATGTGGTTGGTGCATAAAAACATAAAAACATAGAAACATAGTCTAAAAGTTGGATTACAGATGAATCACAAAGAACTTTAAATTATTGCATACAGTGTGAATTTCTTTTTTATCTATCTATCTATCTATCTATCTATCTAAGCTTTAGCAAAGCACGATGTCCAATTTGAAGTAGAACAGTGAATGACATAAGCTTCTGATTAAAAGAAAATCTTTAACTGAAGCTACTTTTCTTCTATTAAATTTTGGGGGCTTTCTCAAATTCCTGTGATATGGAACTAGGTGAAATTTCTATATATTTATTATTTTTGAGGTCACTAATTTGACACTTAGCATTCTCAACTCCTCTCTATAGCTTGTCAGTATTACAAAGAGAAACTATGGTGCAAAGCTAATGGTTTGAAATGATATCTAGCAAAAAGCCTAGAAATAACGTCTCCAAAATTCTAACCAACATACTTATCAAGACGTAGAAAACAGAGAAACAATCACACTGAAGACAAAGCCAAGGAAAAATCAGGCTAACTAGAAAAAAAAAAAAAAAAAAAAAAAGATCACTGACATTTTTGGACTTGGCTTGATGAAATCAACCAGTCTGCTGTCTTAAAAATCAATATGGAAAATTGTGAAACCTCCTGCAATCTCCCCCCTGGCTTAGAGATGAGGGTGTGAACCAAACATGAAATTGTAAGTGGATTATTCCACTTTCCTACTCCTGTTTTTTGAGATGATCAGAAGCCCACTTTCCCATCACCATTAATAAAATCTATATATAATTGCAACTCACAGAAAATGGCAGTGTGTCAGGTACATGAGAGGGGCATAGATAGTTAAGTACTGCACTCTGGAAAGTTAGTCTCAAAAAAACCAGAAAAATGAATAGCCCTAGAAAGAAGACATGCTAGATATTGTGGATTACATAAGTACTCCTGTTCAGGAAACTAAGAGTGAAGCCCAAGCAGTCTTATCGAATAAGCCTAGATAGATCTACACATTTGAGGAATAGTAATCAGAAAGGGAGTTTTCTAAAAAATTATGTGGCAAAAGTAAAAGAAATGCTATCACAATGACAAAGAGAAAAATCAGATCTATGAAAATCTTCAAATTCTGTAATTTTTGCTCCAAAAAATATTCACAAATTCTTAAGAGTATGCTAGAACATGGGCTCTATGGAAAAGTAGAAAGCTTAAAAAGAGAAAAGTCTTTATACAAAAGTAGTATATATGATGCACAAAGAGATAGAACTCAGATTAAAATACAGTGGTAGGAGATACAATATAACAATTATAAAGTGATGCAAGTTACTTTAGTACCAAACACCAGAACTGGCACATAGTGGGTTCTCATTAAATATCAGCTCCTGTATGCAACAACAAGAGACCGATAAAAAATAGTAGAAAGTAGTATTGAAAAATGAAAAGAAACGTGTTTCAATAACGGATTTTAAACCCAAACTGAAGGTAAAATCATATTTGACATTATTAAAACTAAAATCAGTGTAGTGGGGGAAAAAGTTAAGATGCAGAGGAAAAGGAAGTTGATGACAATGATGAAATAAATGGTAGAGAGGGAGGACATGGGACTTTCACCCAATTCATTTTTCTTACTATTCCTCTTAGAGAAGTGGAGAATGAATACACTGTGTGTAGTGTTAGTTTTGATGCAACACAACAGTTAAACGATAAGGTCAGAAACCAGCTGCTGCAGGAACAGGTGGAGGGCAGATAATTTTTTTTTTTTTTTTTTTTTTTTTGCAGTTAACTGCTACATGTGTTCCCTGGGGAAGAAATATAAGGAATGGCATCTTGGAAAGAAATCAAAACAGAAGCCAGAAGTGGTTAGTCTGAGGAAAGAGTTTGACATCACACCAGTACTGTGGAAACAAAGAAATATCAGGAAAAACAAAAAAACAAAAGAACCCAAATCAGACACTGGGGGGATCCAGCCAGGAGATATTTCCTGAACTGAAAAATTCATGTCTAATTAGATGTCTTCACATGTTATATGGGAAATAGCTCTTCCAGGGGCCAACCTTACCTAGAGAGGATCTGATTTCCAGAAAATATGTTATTTATATCACTCCAAATAAGTAATTAATGTGTCAGGTTTTGAGCCCACATGAGAGGTCTTATTTTGCTACTGAGCACAGTTCATTAAGATGCCTTTATTTATATGATCTAAATAAAGATGTATGAAACCTAAAGAGTGAAATGGGAGTCAGTGGTGAAAGAGTTTCCAGAGCCTCAGTCCATGTACCTTGTCAGATCAAGAGCCTCTGTTTGTGATGAGGAGAACTTGAAACCAAGCATGACCTGTGGGAACTTCCTTGGAACATGCTCCCATGTCACTCGCCTCATTTTTGTAGAAAAACTTTAGCCTCCAAGGCCTCCCCTGAGTTCTGAAGAGCAAATTTAATCAGAGAAGTGAGAAAATCCAGAAATAAAAGAAACCAGTCAAGGCAAAACAATGAGTTTAGCCATAAAACAAAATCAAGGACCTTTAGTTCCTCCTCAAGGGTTATAGATAATATCCTGAGCCACATCCTTGAGCTGCTTTGCAGACACTAAAATACCTACTAGGTGGAAGAAGTTAACTGCATGCTGACTACCAGCAAATAGACCCCAGAACAGTCAGAACAAGAAGGTTGATGATTGAGATTCCTGAAACATCACTCTGTTACCTCACCATCAACCAATCAGAGAATTGTGCATGAGCTGATCAAGCACCCTGTGACACTTTCCATCACACCGTCTTTAAAAACATTTCCCTGAAGGTCATTGGGGAGTTTGGATCTTTTGAGCACAAACTACTCTTTCTACTTGCTTGGCACTATGCAATAAGCATTGTACTTTCCTTCACCACAACCTGGTGTCAGTAGATTGTTTGACTGCTTCACATTGGGCGAGTGGACTAAAGTTTAATTCAGCAATTAACTTAAGAGCCATTAGAGCCTGCAGCTGCCTTAAGCACCTTGTATCATGTTAATTCTGTGCCTATTGAGCAGAATTCTGGTTTAAATTTGACCTTCCAGGAAGATAATCTGAGTCATGAACTCCAGAATAGAAAGACTTTTTCAGTTGCCTAGACCTAAGTCCGCATCTTAACATCCTCCTCCACATCCCAGATTTGCATTTATGTAGCTTTGCCTCAATACTTCAGAGATTTGGAGCTCAGGGTGAACTAATTCAGTGTTTTAACATCGTGATTATGCAAAAAGTTGATTTATATTGAGTTGAACTCTTTCTCTTGATATCTTCTACTTATTTTAGTTCTGCTTTTGGAAGTGAGTTGGTAACAGTGTAGTCCCACTTTGATGAGAAAGCCCTTTGCACTCTTTAGCACATTTACTGTGTCCTCTTTTGCTCTTCTTTCTAGGCACAACACCACAGGTTTCTGTAATGGTTTTGTGATATGGATTAAAGACTTCAGTATCCTACTTACCCTCATATAAAAGGCCTCTTCTAAATTCTTCCTGTTGCTTTATCTTAGAAAATCTATATAATGTCTGTCTGTCCACCCAGATAACTAACATAAATATGATCCTTCTAAAGTGAGTCTGGAAGAAATGATAAAAATCACATGCAATTGTAGTATCCAACAAACCTTCAGTATTGTTCTATATGGCCCCAAATCCCAACTGCAGTAATTCTTGGGTTTAATTGCTGTTTTATATATATATATGGCACAGCCTCCATTTTTTTCCAAATGTGGATTTGTGCTTAGATGCACAAATGCCTCAACCAACTTCTTGAAAAGCAGAAGCCATGATATATTCACTAGCTGTGCATTTCTTCTTGCTTGCTGATGCACTTAGTACATCTCATAAATACCCCAAAATAGACCAGGAATATAAAGTGTAGTGGATTTTTGTGGTTAATCTCCAATTGGGAACTCTAAGGAAATAATGTGAGCTAAATGTTAGACAAATTAAAAATAAGACAAAGTCCTTACTAAGATTGGTAGGTGTCTCTAAGTACACACATTAAACCTTTTAAAGGATCAAAAATATTGCTGAGGTATTATTGAGTTTGCAGAAGAAAGATCAGGATACATAAGGGAAAGGATTACTCTTCACCTAGCCTTCAGTTCTTTGCAGTCTCAGAAAAGAATGAGGTTGGCTAAGAACTGAGGCAGAAATATCAGTAGATATGTGATATATGCTTAAAATAGAGAGTAAGAGTCTTCAAACTTGAAGCCCAGCTGGGCTTTTTTTTACAGACAGGAGTTCTCAGAAAATTAGATTTTCAAACAAGAAAAGGATCAGTTGAAAATAACATATCTAAGTCATTCTTAGCAATGAACAAGTTTAACAGAAATAGTCTTATGAAGATTCTACAACTAATAAAAAGAAGTCTTAGAGCTGCAGGAGTGTTGAGAGTTTGTCCCAGCAAAATTTGCCACTTAATTAGGGACCCCCACAGATGGTCCTGCTGTTTCTGCTTGAATCCCTTCAGTGACAGCAAACCTAGTCTTCAGCATGAATCCAAGGTGCCAGTGATAGCTCAGTTAGGGACCTAGAACCAAAAGACATGATTTAATTCTTAACTCTGCCATTTAGGGCAAGGATGAAGCACTATGCTTTAGAATTTCTATATATATATATATATATATATATATATATATATATATATATATATATATATATATATATATATATATGAAAATAGAAATAACATCCACCACAGACTATAAAAATATAGCTGGGTTTTGTTTATTACAAAATGTAAAACAAACATATGGTATATGATTCTTTCATTATTAGTTCTTTTTGAGGACTATAATATATTGAAGTAAAATTAGTTTCTTTGTAATTTCTTCCCATTTGCTTTGGTTTTACTGTGTGCAACAGCAGGGAGCAAATACATCCTTCTCAAAAATAAATGGTCACATGTTTGGAGGTAGTTATTTTTCTCCAGATTAGATTTGCCTTTTGGAGACAAGTACCCTGTTACTACTAGGGTTTCTCTTGACAGACACACTCTTTATTATACTACTTACCTTCCTCTGTGCATATCTTATCCAGTTTCTCAGAGTTGCTCTTATAATGGTGGGCTAAAAATTAGCATAACACTTCCAGTATCACTGAGCACTTCTGGATACAATGAGATGACTCAGAACCAGGATTCTATGCTTTTATTTAGGCATCTTTAGCTGTGCACTTGTTAAAATAATTTTCTTTTTCTTTGCATATGCATGTTCATTCAAATCCTCCCTTTACTTTTGTGAGGGTTACTGATTTCACTAAATGGATGGTCAAACATTTAAATATGGAGATTATTCCTCTGAAACCCTAATGGCACCTGGCATAGTGCTGGGCTCATATATTAAACTGAGTTAAATTAAACTGTACTTGAAACTTCAACAGACCGCAACCTAGTTAATGTCTCAGCACCCTCCTAGAATTATTTATTTGAATATTCTTCTCACACAAGGTAAGAACACTTGAATCACAGGAAAGAAGAAAAGGGGAGGGGGGCTGGCAAAGATCACCTTCCTCCAATGCAATTAACCTGTGTTCAATGAAAGCCTGCACTGTGAATATTCAGTGTAATATTCATGTGTAATCCACATAATAATATTCCCATTGCATCACATGAACTCTTAGGACAGGCTGGCCTCTCTTTAAAAAATGAACACACCTCAGTAAAAACTTGCTAATACGTTAGCAAATTATTGTTCCCTTTAACAAGTCCACCTTGCAAAGTGTTTCTTAATAGCATCCCAGTCTCCCAATACGTTTGTCTCCAACCATTTGATTGAGAAGCCATGGGGAATGAGGAGAAGGGGAAGTGAAACTTAAAGCTAAAGTGTTTGGAGCCACTCTTAATTGAAGGTCAATCAGAAAAATATTGAGTATGCTGCTCTCCCAGATCCTATATTTTAAAAAGAAGGAAAGAAATCAGTTATACATGCAAACAGGCTTAATGGAGTTCTCCTTCCCTGTCATTTTTCTTTGTAAATAAAATTATTAGTTCTTTATGCAATAAAAATTAAAATAAAAGTTATACTTGTTCACAGTTTACAGATTCTAATAAGCCCAGAAAAGCCAGGATAAAAATTAAAACTTAAACAAAAACTTAAATTTTGAAGAGGAACTGGGAATCAACAACACTAGATATGACAGAAGTAAACTGACAGTCAGGTTGGAAAAATCCACTTCACACTTCAAATCAGCATATGCCACAGGTGAATGATCTTATTTTAGTTTAAATGCTTCATTACCATTTCCAAAACACCAGTTGATATAACCCACATTTTAAGTTGGATAGAAAATAGGAAATTTTGAATAGAAAATAAGAAAAAATTTACTGTGATGTACAAAGTATGCCAAATTTTGATTACCAATTTGCAGATGAAAAATAATTCAGGTACTTTTTCTGATTATATTTAGAAACCATCTCTCTTAAAGACATTTCTTAAACACTTTGAATGTGTACAGCATGGTTTTTCTGTGATATTGCTTTAGATATCAACTTCTGTCTCGATCCACTCATATAATGAGTTTGCATAAAATACTTAGGGCTATCTATTAGCTGAGATTGCATGGGGATCTTGTGTAAATTGGTCTCACAATATAAGCACAGTGTATGGTCAACTTTATGATGAATTTGAGAATACTAGGAAGAGAATCTTACCTTCAAATGTACCTAAATGTGAGTTTGCTGTTGGTGCCTGCCAGAGGCCAGGGATGGTTTGGAAACTGAAGGCTGGCCCAGTTCGCAAAGGCGGAGGAGGTGAAAAGACACCCAGACCAATTGAACTGCACCATCTAAACACATTATTGTAGACCAACTACAGCTAATGAGAAAATATCAAATCAAACTATTGTAGCTTTCTTAAGACTATGGATTCTCTGATGATGTCCTTTCCATTTTGATCATCAATCTCCCTTCCCTGACTCTTCAGTCTTTAGAAAAAGCTATGCTATAAAGAACATGAATGCCAAGGTGAAGAAGCTGGATCCATTCACATGCCAATTCTAGAGTGGAAGTAGGTTTCCTGCATGTTGAAGTGTAGTCCAGAGGTACATGGCATAGGCAGGCCCTGGAAGCTACTTATCAGGTGTGTAAGTGCTTATTTTTCCTTCTTTTTTTAATAATGAAGCATTCCTCCCTCAAATCTAATTTTATTAAGTGCATTATAATTGTGCTTTGTTTGATATTTAATATAAAATATCATGACTGATCAATGTAAATGGGAACATGAATAAGCTAATTTTTAATGGGTCAGAAGTAGATTGATTAGCGACAGAATGATAACCTGGCTGACAAATGCACTGGATTTGTCGAGTCGGTGAAGGTCAGAAAGAAACAAGAAGGACTGAGGAACTGAGCTGGGAAATAGAAAAAGAAATAGCAGAGGAGATTTAAATAAATTTGGCAGGGGCTATTTTTTTCCCTCAGTTAATATGTACTTCTCCAACCTTGTCATTTCACCAATGAGGAACACAGGCTAGATGAAGAAGTGAGTGAGGACTGGCTGTGGGCGTTATGAGAGGTAGGAGGAACTAAGTTACAAGTATGTATAACACATGTGAGGCCTGTTGCCAAGGAGTTAACAACCCACAGAGGAAGATGGCCATGCAAATAAACAACTCAAAAGAAAGTAAACCTTGATAATACTGTGAAGAGACTAGTGATTGGCCTTCCAAGAGAGAACCCCTTAGACTTCAGGGAAACAAAAAATGCACACTAAAAGAAACTAAAGGAAAGTTAGTCCAAACATAGAACTTGAAAATAGTGGTAATATTATGCCCACTTGGATCTTGGACAGATACTACATTTACTATCATTTAATCCTCACTTAAGTGTACATGAGGTAAGGATTAATATTGCCACTTGTCAGTGAGGAAGCCAAGGCCTATGGATATTTAGTAACACACACAGGATCACCATGATAGGGACAGGATTCAAAATTTCATCTGTAGTCTTTCATTTAGGCCTTGGGACTCCTCACTCATTTCTTCATAGGTATATTATAAAAAGCAAATAAAGATTGCACACTTTCTGAAGTTTTCTGTTTTGTGCTATGGCATTATAGGGGTATATTCCTGCAGGGACCTTGCCCAGAACTTGAAGGAGAAACCAGTAACATTGTATTCACGGGATCTCTCTACTCACTAAGACACAATCCTTCCCCATGAGTCTGGCACCAATTCTTGTAGCTGAGAGGGACTTCCACTTTCTCAACCAAAGGAAATTAATTTTGAACACTTCAATATACTTGTTCTTCTGTTATAGACGCCTATTTTTCATACCATCTCTCATTTTGCTCCTAATTAAGATGCATATAAATTCAAGATTTATATATCATGTCAGTATAGTAAGGAAAAGAAGCGTTGGATATAATCTTAAGTTCACGAATTTAAACTTCAGAAATTCCAAGACAGTTGCTTTCAAGTTTTAGTTGGTCAAAGATGTCAGTGTTAAGACTGAAAAACAATACAAAGGGAAAGTGTCCACACAATCACCAAGTATATGGAGACTCAGGATGGTCAAATTATATTCCATTCTGCCATATTCCATTCTTTATTACCCTGTTGATAGAGACCAAAATGACAATTAATGAATTTAAAAAGTGCTTCTAGACCGGGATGAAGGGTACCTAGTCCATGTGATCCCTCATGGGTTCTCCATCCTCTGCTCCCCATTCTAGCCCCTGGCATCATTATTTAGTGTAGCACCTTGTGGAAGTTTTCCAGATACCTTTTCTAATATACAATATTTTGTCTCCTTTGTGATAGATTAGATGACCATAGGTGTGTGAATTTATCTCTGGACTTTCTATCCTGTTCCATTGATCTATATTTCTGCACATCTAGGGTCACCTAACCTATGACAAAGGAGGCAAAAAATATACAATGGAGAAAAGAAAGTCTCTTCAAGAAGTGATGTTGGGAAAATGGACAGCTACATGTAAAAGAATGAAATTAGAATACTGACTAACACCATACACAAGAATAAACTCAAAATGGATCAAATACGTAAATGTAAGACCAGATACTACAAAAATCTTAGAGGAAAACATAGGCAGTAAACTCTGACATAAATCACAGCAACATCTTTTTCTATCCACTTCCTAGAGTAATGAAAACAAAACCAAAGATAAACAAATGGAACCTAAAGACACTTAAAACCTTTTGCACCGCAAAGGAAACCATAAACAAAATGAAAAGACAACCCTCAGAATGGGAGAACATATTTGCAAATGAAGCAACTGATGAGGGATTAATCTCTAAAATATACAGACAGGGGCTTCCCTGGTGGCGCAGTGGTTGAGAATCTGCCTGCTAATGCAGGGGACACGGGTTCGAGCCCTGGTCTGGGAAGATCCCACATGCCACGGAGCAGCTGGGCCCGTGAGCCACAATTGCTGAGCCTGCGCGTCTGGAGCCTGTGCCCCGCGACGGGAGGGGCCGCGATAGAGAAAGGCCCGCGCACCGCGATGAAGAGCGGTCCCCGCACCGCGATGAAGAGTGGCCCCCGCTTGCCGCAACTGGAGAAAGCCCTCGCACGAACCGAAGACCCAACACAGCCAAAAATAAATAAAATAAATAAATAAAATCAAGTAAAATATACAGACAGCTCATGGAGCTCAATATCAAAAAAACAAACCACCCAATTAAAAAATGGACAGAAGATCTAAACAGACATTTCTCCAAAGAAGACATTCAGATGGCCAAAAAGCACGTGAAAAGATGCTCAACATCACTAATCATTAGAGAAATGCAAATCAAAACTACAATGAAGTATCACCTCACGCCGGTCAGAATGGCCATCATCAAAAAATCTACAAACAATAAATCCTGAAGAGGATGTGGAGAAAAGGGAACCCTTCTACACTATTGGTGGGAATGTAAATTGGTACAGCCACTATGGATAACATTATGGAAGTTCTTTAAAAAACTAAAAATAGAGCTACCACTTGATCCAACAATTCCACTCCTGGGCATATATCTGGAGAAAACCATAATTAGAAAAGAAAAGATACATGCACCCCAATGTTCACTGCAGTACTATTTGCAATAGCCAGGACATGAAAGCAACCTAAATGTCCATCAACAGAGGAATGGATAAAGAAGATGTGGTACATACATACAATGGAATATTACTTAGACATAAGAAAGAGTTAAATAATGCCATTTACAGCAACATGGATGGACCTAGAGATTGTCATAACTGAGTGAAGTAAGTCAGACAGAGAAAGGTAAATATCATAAAATATCCCTTATATGTGGAATCTAAAACAGGTGTACAAATAAACTTATCTACAAACCAGAAATAGTTACAGGTATAGAAAACAAACTTATGGTTACCAGGGGGTAAAGGGGGGAGGGATAAATTGGGTGGCTGGGATTAACATATACACACTACTCTATATAAAATAGATAACTAATAATGACCTACTGTATAGCATACGGAACTCTACTCAGTACTCCATAATGGCCTATATGGGAAAATAATCTAAAAAAGAGGGGAGATATATATATATATATATGTATAATTGATTCACTTTGCTGTACCCCTGAAATTAACACAACACTGTAAATCAACTATACTCCAATTTAAAAAAATAAAATAAGTAAATAAAATTTTGGCATTTTGATGTTGCAACCAAATTTAAAATCATTCAGTTTTAAAAATTGCAATTATCTTAGTTATAAGAAGACTATGAATACTTCTTTTGCCTTTTAATATGGGGAAAATTATTTATAAATTGAAAGGAAAGATACATTATGTTTTTCAAAAAACGTATAATTATCTGCATCTCAATCCTATAGGCTCATAATTACAGTACCTGATGTGATTTTAAATTAATGGAACTGATATTTTTATGAGTAGATTAAAACTTATGCACTCCGGTGAACGTTATTATTTAAAACACTCACTGTATGACACTGTTATAGTTTTGTAGCTATTCACAAGGGGCTCAAATATTACAGCAACTCTTCTTTTGGGCTTATCTTCAGATCCAGTTCACAAAATGCGAAAAACATAAGTCTCATGAATTTACTGTGTTTCAAATTGTTAATTAAGCAATCCAATGACCATATTCCAAACAATGTACCTCAGGCTTTATGGAAATTCCCAAGGAGAATATCTAAGATTGTTTTCAGCAAAACAGCATCTTTGGTCTAAGTATATAGAGTAGTAGGCCCATTGGTACCCATTAAGAGCATCTAAGGTAAGGAGACTGATAAAAACAGTTCAGAGGAAGGAGATCTGAACAAATTTTGAAACTTATATAAGATCAAATTAACATTCTTTATCTCCTGACATAGTGCAACATTCCTGAATTTAGTCTTATTCCTGGACTTTGTGGTTACAAATTCTCTAGAAAACTCTGTAGACCTCTTTGAATTTCTGTTTACTGAGACTCATGACCCTTTCCAGACCTGGCCTCTTTGAGTTGCACATAGCCTGTATCCTTCAGCATGCTGGTACTGCTCTGTATCATTGCTCTTCCAATTTCCTTCTCAGCATTCCAGGAATGATGTGTAGCTTGCCATGGTCCTCATTTGGAAAAAAAGGAAAAATAACTTTCATTAGGTTACATAATTCCAGTGTTTGTTTAAAACTTAGTCGCATTACTTGGAACCACTAATAATTACTTGTCTCAAGAGTTGTAGTGCAATTAAATTCATTTTCCAAAATAAACATCACCTTAATCATACGAACAGAGTGCCAAATTATGTCAGAGTATGAACTAAGTAGGTGTCAATGAAGACAATTCATTCTGTTCTTCTGTTTAGAACACTGTCCCCAAAATCTTACCCTTAAAAGCCCCATTCAAGATATCCCTCCTGTCAGAGCTTCCTTGGACCATGCTGCCACACAACCACCTCATTCATTATCTACGACACTCATTTCACAATTAGTCATCCACTTATCTGTAACTTCTGCTATGTTGTCAGCTGAAACATCTATTTAAAACATTTAAGTTTTCTTAATTCCTTCACTTGTTCGTCTTGTTCTCTCTAAATACCCTGATTAGAATATTTGTTCCTTTAGAGTTTGAATCATGTCTAGCCCTCTCCTATACCATGAATAGCTTTAATGTTACTTGTTGATTATTTTGATGAGAATTCCTTACATGGACTTGCTTATTTTATAGGTGTAAAAATCCCCTTTCTGAAAGTACTGCAATCTTTATTAATACTCTCTTTCTTTCATTTTACTTTCTCTGGGAATAATTAAAATTTTTGTCAAAAGCTCTGCATTTAGGAGAAAAGGACAGGCCTCAGTTCTTGAAGCATCCCTTTAGTCTGTACCTGACTTGAACTGAAACACGACTGTTAGGCCTAAATTCTTTAGGGAAGGTTAAGAGCAAGTCTGTGGGAGGAAAGCATTATGCTATGACTATTGACAATGAAGTACTGAAGGGCTTCATTTTATTTGAAATTACAGTAGATGACAATTTTCTATGATATTTGTAATTAGAGTTTGAGGTTAAGTCCTTGAAATCCTAGGATCATAAATGTACAACACCTGCGAATAGTAAATTCAAGCCCAAAAGACAAGTTGAAATTTAACAGAAGTAATGTTAAATCTTCTACCTAAAATTTTTAAAGTATCTATCTAAAAGTATTTTTCAGCAGATGAGACTGAAAACAAATTTCAAGATTTTTGTTGACAAGTTACATGATATGAGTGCTATGAAAATCAACATTGGTTTATCTTAAAAAAAAAATACTGTCTATATCACACTTTCCTGTATTCTACACTTATCAGCTCACACCTAGAATACAGTAGTCAGTTCTACATAAAATATGTAAAAGAATTACCGATACATTAAGGCAAATCTGCAGCAGAATGGCCAGGGTGATAAGAAGCTTAGAAACCAAGTTACATGATTAACATTTACAGCAGGTGGTAATATCAATAAAAGAGAAAGCTAAGAAAAATAAGATAAAGAGGAGTTCTTAAAATGTCTGAAATAATAATATATAGACAGAGCATTGTTTATGTTGTAAAAACTATTGCTAATCAGTGTATATTAAGAGAAGATTCGGCCAAAGAGAGAGGTTGCCTGACAAATTGAACTATGCACAATGGGACCAGATGACTCCGTGGGTAGGACCCCCACTTAGTGTGCGGTTCAAACAGGTATTGAAGAAACACGTAAGAATCCTTACAAGGGATTATATTTCTGCAAATAAGGTAGACACTGAGGTTGTTTCTCCTTATCCTGAGGTATAGATGCAAAAATAAAGGACTAAGAAAGTGGACTTCACTTCCAAAATGAAACTTAAGCTTATCATTAAAATAGTCAATGCTTTTGAGACATTCTAATTCTTAATATGTTTAAAAAATGTTTGTGGAGATCGGCACACACTATAGAGCTAACTTTCAATACAGAGCAAAAACTATTATTCTCTTCCTATGGAGCGTTTGACCTCACTATGTAGTAGCTATAACTCAACTTTTGGCTATAGAGGACAACCTGGACACTGAGATAATTGTCAAGGAGGTTTTTAAAATGTACTGGTGTGGGATTAATACTTATGTTTCTTTCCTTTTTCACATGTTGTGCTAAGCACATGCCATCAAGGCCAGGGAGATAAAGTGAACTGTATTACTTGAAATCACAAGCAACATTAATTCTCATATAGCTCCTGAGAATGATGAGAGAAACCTATCATTTCCCACATTTGTTTTTACTTTAGAAAAGTTCATCTAATTTAACTGCCACCTGACTTCTTTTTTCCTTCATGAAGGGGTGTCAGATATGAAAAGGATTCAATAAGTCAAAAGCTGCTTTCAGTCTCATTGTCTCTTTTATATTAACAAAGCCTCATAAAGGCAGATGGATAGCCCAGGCCAACTTCTTTCTATGATCAACCAAAGATAAATACTCTGTGCCTTATCAGCTGAAAAGGAAATTCTTCATTTTTATCAGAGACTGTAGTTGCTTAGTTTGAAACAAAAAATGATGGCTCCATTTGACATTTTTTAATTTTTTTTTTAATTAAAGCAGAGAGAAAATAGATCTCCCAATTATTTATCTCCTACATAAACTCTGAGTTAAACAGCAAATGCTAACTCTTAGCTAACAAACTGAATAAAGATTGAAGTATAGAGTCTATAAAAGTTATCAGGAATTTTAATGAGAACATAAAACTAAATGTCCTCATTATAATAATTTCAAATAAGTCATAAAAAGTTTGTATCCCAAGTGTATACCCAAAGACTTACCTAATATAATTCACTTTACTAGCTCACACTGTACTTTTTGCCAGACCTCAGCCCATTGCATCCTTTACAGACTCCTCAGATCCTATACTCCTTACCTCAGTTCATAGTAATCTCCTATCCTCTTAGTTTTTATATTTTTAT
This sequence comes from Balaenoptera acutorostrata, assembly GCF_949987535.1. Taxonomy (NCBI): domain Eukaryota; kingdom Metazoa; phylum Chordata; class Mammalia; order Artiodactyla; family Balaenopteridae; genus Balaenoptera; species Balaenoptera acutorostrata. The sequence goes on along the minus strand of NC_080076.1, from coordinate 33,971,575 downwards.
ACCAGTCATTTGAGAATCACATATTGTATTGTCCTGGTATTTAACTTTTTTTTTTTTTTTGAAATAAACCCTTGTGTTTTATTGAAATTATTGAATTCAGCTGTTACATTATTGAAATGAGAGAGAATTTTACAAATAGAGATATCACTGCCAACACCTTAAAAAAATCAATTAAGGAAAAATTTTCCTTGCAGAAGTGATAATAATATTTAATAAGAGAAATCCTTGCTTTTGAGAGTCTTAACAAGCATAGATAAACAATTATTGTGCCAACAAAAGGCCCTGCATTAAATCAATTAATGGTAAGTTTACTCTGACTTTTTTTTCAAACATCTTTATTGAAGTATAATTGCCTTACAATAGTGTGTTAGCATCTGCTTTATAACAAAGTGAATCTGTTATACATATACAATATGTTCCCATTTCTCTTCCCTCTTGCATCTCCCTCCCTCCCACCCTCCCCATCCCACCCCTCTAGGTGGTCACAAAGCACCGAGCTGATCTCCCTGTGCTATGCGGCTGCTTCCCACTAGCTATCTATTTTACATTTGGTAGTGTATATATGTCCATGACACTCTCTTACCCTGTCACATCTCACCCCACCCCCTCCCCATATCCTCAAGTCCATTCTCTAGTAGGTCTGTGTCTTTATTCCCGTCTTGCCACTAGGTTCTTCATGGTCTTTTTTTTTTTTTTTTCCCTTAGATTCCATATATATGTGTTAGCATACTGTATTTGTTTTTCTCTTTCTGACTTACTTCACTCCGTATGACAGACTCTAACTCCATCCACCTCATTACAAATACCTCCATTTCATTTCTTTTTATGGCTGAGTAATATTCCATTGTATATATGTGCCACATCTTCTTTTTTTTTTTTTTTTCAAACATCTTTATTGAAGTATAATTGCCTTACAATAGTGTGTTAGCATCTGCTTTATAACAAAGTGAAACTGTTATACATATACAATATGTTCCCATTTCTCTTCCCTCTTGCATCTCCCTCCCTCCCACCCTCCCCATCCCACCCCTCTAGGTGGTCACAAAGCACCGAGCTGATCTCCCTGTGCTATGCGGCTGCTTCCCACTAGTTATCTATTTTACATTTGGTAGTGTATATATGTCCATGACACTCTCTTACCCTGTCACATCTCACCCCTCCCCCTCCCCATATCCTCAAGTCCATTCTCTAGTAGGTCTGTGTCTTTATTCCCGTCTTGCCACTAGGTTCTTCATGGCCTTTTTTTTTTTTTTTTTCCCTTAGATTCCATATATATGTGTTAGCATACTGTATTTGTTTTTCTCTTTCTGACTTACTTCACTCTGTATGACAGACTCTAACTCCATCCACCTCATTACAAATACCTCCATTTCATTTCTTTTTATGGCTGAGTAATATTCCATTGTATATATGTGCCACATCTTCTTTATCCATTCATCTGTCGATGGACATTTAGGTTGCTTCCATGTCCTGGCTATTGTAAATAGAGCTGCAATGAACATTTTGGTACATGACTCTTTTTGACCTATGGTTTTCTCAGGGTATATGCCCAGTAGTGGGATTGCTGGGTCGTATGGTAGTTCTATTTCTAGTTTTTTAAGGAACCTCCATACTGTTCTCCATAGTGGCTGTATCAATTTACATTCCCACCAACAGTGCAAGAGTGTTCCCTTTCCTCCACACCCTCTCCAGCATTTATTGTTTCTAGATTTTTTGATGATGGCCATTCTGACCGGTGTGAGATGATATCTCATTGTAGTTTTGATTTGCATTTCTCTAATGATTAATGATGTTGAGCATTCTTTCATGTGTCTGTAGGCCATCTGTATATCTTCTTTGGAGAAATGTCTATTTAGATCTTCTGCCCATTTTTGGATTGGGTTGTTCGTTTTTTTGTTATTGAGCTGCATGAGCTGCTTGTAAATCTTGGAGATTAATCCTTTGTCAGTTGCTTCATTTGCAAATATTTTCTCCCATTCTGAGGGTTGTCTTTTGGTCTTGTTTATGGTTTCCTTTGCTGTGCAAAAGCTTTTCAGTTTCATTAGGTCCCATTTGTTTATTTGTGTACTTATTTCCATTTCTCTGGGAGCTGGGTCAAAAAGAATCTTGCTGTGATGTATGTCATAGAGTGTTCTGCCTATGTTTTCCTCTAAGAGTTTGATAGTGTTTGCCCTTACACTTAGGTCTTTAATCCATTTTGAGTTTATTTTTGTGCATGGTGTCAGGGAGTGTTCTAATTTCATACTTTTACCTGTTCCTGTCCAATTTTCCCAGCACCACTTATTGAAGAGGCTGTCTTTTCTCCACTGTATATGCTTGCCTCCTTTATCAAAGATAAGTTGACCATATGTGTGTGGGTTTATCTCTGGGCTTTCTATCCTGTTCCATTGATCTATATTTCTGTTTTTGTGCCAATACCAAACTGTCTTGATTACTGAAGCTTTGTAATATAGTCTGAAGTCAGGGAGCCTGATTCCCCCAGCTCCATTTTTCGTTCTCAAGATTGCTTTGGCTATTCGGGGTCTTATGTGTTTCCATACAAATTGTGAAATTTTTTGTTCTAGTTCTGTGAAAAATGCCAGTGGTAGTTTGATAGGGATTGCATTGAATCTGTAGATTGCTTTGGGTAGTAGAGACATTTTCACAATGTTGATTCTTCCAATCCAGAAACATGGTATATCTCTCCATCTATTTGTATCATCTTTAATTTCTTTCATCAGTGTCTTATAATTTTCTGCATACAGGTCTTTTGTCTCCTTAGGTAGGTTTATTCCTAGATATTTTATTCTTTTTGTTGCAATGGTAAATGGGAGTGTTTTCTTAATTTCACTTTCAGATTTTTCGTCATTAGTGTATAGAAATGCAAGAGATTTCTGTGCATTAATTTTGTATCCTGCTACTTTACCAAATTCATTGATTAGCTCTAGGAGTTTTCTGGTAGCATCTTTAGGATTCTCTATGTATAGTATCATGTCATCTGCAAATAGTGACAGCTTTACTTCTTCTTTTCCGATTTGGATTCCTTTTATTTCTTTGTCTTCTCTGATTGCTGTGGCTAGGACTTCCAGAACTATGTTGAATAATAGTGGTGAGAGTGGGCAACCTTGTCTTGTTCCTGATCTTAGTGGAAATGGTTTCAGTTTTTCACCATTGAGGACAATGTTGGCTGTGGGTTTGTCATATATGGCCTTTATTATGGTGAGCAAAGTTCCCTCTATGCCTACTTTCTGCAGGGCTTTTATCATAAATGGGTGTTGAATTTTGTCAAAAGCTTTCTCTGCATCTATTGAGATGATCATATGGTTTTTCTCCTTCAATTTGTTAATATGGTGTATCACATTGATTGATTTGCGTATATTGAAGAATCCTTGCATTCCTGGGATAAACTCCACTTGATCATGGTGTATGATCCTTTTAATGTGCTGTTGGATTCTGTTTGCTAGTATTTTGTTGAGGATTTTTGCATCTATGTTCATCAGTGATATTGGCCTGTAGTTTTCTTTCTTTGTGACATCTTTGTCTGGTTTTGGTATCAGGGTGATGGTGGCCTCGTAGAATGAGTTGGGGAGTGTTCCTCCCTCTGCAATATTTTGGAAGAGTTTGAGAAGGATAGGTGTTAGCTCTTCTCTAAATGTTTGATAGAATTCGCCTGTGAAGCCATCTGGTCCTGGGCTTTTGTTTGTTGGAAGGTTTTTAATCACAGTTTCAATTTCAGTGCTTGTGATTGGTCTGTTCATATTTTCTATTTCTTCCTGGTTCAGTCTCGGCAGTTTGTGCATTTCTAAGAATCTGTCTATTTCTTCCAGGTTGTCCATTTTATTGGCATATAGTTGCTTGTAGTAATCTCTCATGATCTTTTGTATTTCTGCAGTGTCAGTGGTTACTTCTCCTTTTTCATTTCTAATTCTATTGATCTGAGTCTTCTCCCTTTTTCTCTTGATGAGTCTGGCTAATGGTTTATCAATTTTGTTTATCTTCTCAAAGAACCAGCTTTTAGTTTCATTGATTTTTGCTATTGTTTCCTTCATTTCTTTTTCATTTATTTCTGACCTGATCTTTATAATTTCTTTCCTTCTGCTGGCTTTGGGGTTTTTTTGTTCTTCTTTCTCTAATTGCTTTAGGTGCAAGGTTAGGTTGTTTATTCGAGATGTTTCCTGTTTCTTGAGGTAGGCTTGTATTGCTATAAACTTCCCTCTTAGCACTGCTTTTGCTGTGTCCCATAGGTTTTGGGTCGTCGTGTCTCCATTGTCATTTGTTTCTAGGTATTTTTTGATTTCCCCTTTGATTTCTTCAGTAATCACTTCGTTATTAAGTAATGTATTGTGTAGCCTCCATGTGTTTGTATTTTTTACAGATCTTTTCCTGTAATTGATATCTAGTCTCATAGCATTGTGGTCGGAAAAGATACTTGATACGATTTCAATTTTCTTAAATTTACCAAGGCTTGATTTGTGACCCAAGATATGATCTATCCTGGAGAATGTTCCATGAGCACTTGAGAAAAATGTGTATTCTGTTGTTTTTGGGTGGAATGTCCTATAAATATCAATTAAGTCCATCTTGTTTAATGTATCATTTCAAGCTTGTGTTTCCTTATTTATTTTCATTTTGGATGATCTGTCCATTGGTGAAAGTGGGGTGTTAAAGTCCCCTACTATGATTGTGTTGCTGTCAATTTCCCCTTTCATGGCTGTTAGTATTTGCCTTATGTATTGAGGTGCTCCTATGTTGGGTGCATAAATATTTACAATTGTTATACCTTCCTCTTGGATCGATCCCTTGATCATTATATAGTGTCCTTCTTTGTCTCTTGTAATAGTCTTTATTTTAAAGTCTATTTTGTCTGATATGAGAATTGCTACTCCAGCTTTCTTTTGATTTCCATTTGCATGGAATATCTTTTTCCATCCCCTCACTTTCAGTCTGTATGTGTCCCTAGGTCTGAAGTGGGTCTCTTGTAGACAGCATATGTATGGGCCTTGTTTTTGTATCCATTCAGCCAGCCTGTGTCTTTTGGTGGGAGCATTTAATCCATTTACATTCAAGGTAATTATCGATATGTATGTTCCTATTCCCATTTTCTTAAATGTATTGGGTTTGTTATTGTAGGTGTTTTCCTTCTCTTGTGTTTCTTGCCTAGAGAATTTCCTTTAGCATTTGTTGTAAAGCTGGTTTGGTGGTGCTGAACTCTCTCAGCTTTTGCTTGTCTGTAAAGGTTTTAATTTCTCCATCGAATCTGAATGAGATCCTTGCTGGGTAGAGTAATCTTGGTTGTAGGTTTTTCTCCTTCATGACTTTAAGTATATCCTGCCACTCCCTTCTGGCTTGCAGAGTTTCTGCTGAGAGATCAGATGTTAACCTTATGGGGATTCCCTTGTGTGTTATTTGTTTTTTTTCCCTTGCTGCCTTTAATATGTTTTCCTTATATTTAATTTTGGACAGTTTGATTAATATGTGTCTTGGCATGTTCCTCCTTGGGTTTATCCTGTATGGGACTCTCTGTGCTTCCAGGACTTGATTAACTATTTCCTTTCCCATATTAGGGAAGTTTTCAACTATAATCTCTTCAAAAATTTTCTCAGTGCCTTTCTTTTTCTCTTCTTCTTCTGGTACCCCTATAATTCGAATGTTGGCACGTTTAATGTTGTCCCAGAGGTCCCTGAGACTGTCCTCAGTTCTTTTCATTCTTTTTTCTTTATCCTGCTCTGTAGTAGTTATTTCCACCATTTTATCTTCCAGGTCACTTATCCTTTCTTCTGCCTCAGTTATTCTACTATTGATCCCATCTAGAGTATTTATAATTTCATTTATTGTGTTTTTCATCATTGCTTGGTTCCTCTTTAGTTCTTCTACATCCTTGTTAAATGTTTCTTGCATTTTTTCTATTCTATTTCCAAGATTTTGGATCATCCTTACTATCATTATTCTGAATTCTTGTTCAGGTAGACTACCTATTTCCTCTTCATTTGTTAAGTCCAGTGTGTTTTGAGCCTGCTCCTTCATCTGCTGTGTGTTTTTCTGTCGTCTCATTTTGCCTATCTTACTGTGTTTGGGGTCTCCTTTTCACAGGCTGCAGGTTCGTAGTTCCCGTTGTTTTTGGTATCTGTCCCCAGTGGCTAAGGTTGGTTCAGTGGGTTGTGTAGGCTTCCTGGTGGAGGGAACTAGTGGCTGAGTTCTGGTGAATGAGGCTAGATCTTGTCTTTCTGGTGGGCACGTCCACGTCTGCTGGTGTATTTTGGGGTGTCTGTGGCCTTATTATGATTTTAGGCAGCCTCTCTGCTAATGGATGGGGTTGTGTTCCTGTCTAGCTAGTTGTTTGGCATAGGGTGTCCAGCACTGGAGCTTGCTGGTCGTTGAGTGAAGCTGGGTCTTGATGTTGAGATGGAGATCTCTGGGAGATTTTTGCCGTTTGGTATTATGTGGAGCTGGGAGGTCTCTTGTGGACCAGTGTTCTGAAGTTGGCTCTCCCACCTCAGAGGCACGGCCCTGATGCCTGGCTGGAGCACCAAGAGCCTTTCGTCCACACGGCTCAGAGTAAAAGGGAGAAAAAATAGAAAGAAAGAAAGAAAGAGGCTATACTATAGTGAAGTAAAATAAAGCTATTGTAAAGCAAAGCTATACAGACAAAATCTCACCCAGAAGCATATACATATACACTCACAAAAAAAAGGAAAAGGGGAAAAATTAATATCTCCTGCTCCCAGAGTCCACCTCCTGAATTTGGGCTGATTCGTTGTCTATTCAGGTGTTCAGCAGATGCAGGCACATCACGTTGTTTGTGGAGCTTTAATCCACTGCTTCTGAGGCTGCTGGGAGAGATTTCCCCTTCTCTTCCCTGTTCGCACAGCTCCTGGGGTTCAGCTTTGGATTTGGACCCGCCTCTGCGTGTAGGTCGCCTGAGGGCGTCTCTTCCCCGCCCAGACAGGACGGGGTTAAAGGAGCAGCTGCTTCGGGGGCTCTGGCTCACCCAGGCCGCGGGGAGGGAGCGGTACGGAGGAGGCGGGGCGAGCCTGCGGCGGCCGAGGCTGGCGTGACGTTGCACCAGCTCGAGGCGCGCAGTGCGTTCTCCCGGGGATGTTGTCCCCGGATCCCGGGACCCTGGCAGTGGCGGGCTGCACAGGCTCCCGGGAGGGGAGGTGTGGAGAGTGACCTGTGCTCACACACAGGCTTTTTGGAGGCGGCAGCAGCAGCCCCAGCGTCTCACGCCCGTCTCTGGGGTCCGCGCTGATCGCCGTGTCTTGTGCCCTTCTCTGGAGTTCGTTTAGGCGGCGCTCTGAATCCCCTCTCCTTGCACGCAGCGAAACAAAGAGGCAAGAAAAAGTCTCTTGCCTCTTCGGCAGCTGCAGACCTTTTCCCGGTCTCCCTCCCGGCTAGCTGTGGTGCGCCAACCCCTTCAGGTTGTGTTTACGCCGCCAGCCCCAGTCCTCTCCCTGCGATCCGACCGCAGCCCGAGCCTCAGCTCCCAGCCCTGCCCGCCCCGGCGGGGGAGCAGACAAGCCTCTCGGGCTGGTGAGCGCCGCTCGGCGCCGAGCCTCTGTGCGGGAGTCTCTCCGATTTTCCCTCTGCGCCCCTGTTGCTGTGGGATCCGCGCTGATAGCCGCGGCTCGCGCCCTTCTCTGGAGTTCGTTTAGGCGGCACTCTGAATCCCCTCTCCTTGCCCGCCGCGAATCAGAGGCAAGAAAAAGTCTCTTGCCTCTTCGGCAGCTGCAGACTTTTTCCCGGACTTCTTCCGGGCTAGCTGTGGTGCACTAAACCCTTCAGGCTGTGTTCACGCCGCCAGCCCCAGTCCTCTCCCTGCGATCCGACCGCAGCCCGAGCCTCAGCTCCCAGCCCCGCCCGCCCCGGCGGGGGAGCAGACAAGCCTCTCGGGCTGGTGAGTGCTGCTCGGCGCCGAGCCTCTGTGCGGGAACCTCTCCGCTTTGCCCTCCGCACCTCTGTGGCTGCGCTCACCTCTGTGGCTCTGAAGCTTCCCCCCTCCGCCCCCCGCAGTCTCCGCCCGCGAAGGGGCTCCTAGTGTGTGGAAACCTTTCCTCCTTCACGGCTCCCTCCCACTGGTGCAGGTGCCGTCCCTATTCTTTTGTCTCTGTTATTTCTTTTTTCTTTTGCCCTACCCAAGTACGGGGGGAGTTTCTTGCCTTTTTGGAGGTCGGACGTTTTCTGCCAGCGTTCAGTGGGTGTTCTGTAGGAGCAGTTCCACGTGTAGGTGTATTTCTACTGTATCTGTGGGAAGGAATGTGATCTCCGCGTCTTACTCTTCCGCCATCTTCTCTCCCCCCCCCCTGGTATTTAACTTTTGACATAGGCCATCCTATTTCTTTGAATAGACTGAAATATTCTCAAGACTGGAAGCCATGTTTTGCTCCTAGAGGTGTTCTATAAATGAGCAAATAATACTAAAAGCAATGAACACATTTGCAAAACTTTGTATTCCAATGTAGTGGGAGACTCAGCTTTAGAATCCAAGTTGCCTGACTCGTGAGGCCAGATTCTTTCTCCTTTATTACCTGTATCCATTGCCTCTCACTCCAAGTTATTGTTTACTTTAGGGAAGGTCTGAAAAGATATTTAACCTGTACAATGCCTTAATTTCTCCCTCTTCCTTATTCTTTACATTTTTAAAAGAGGTAGGGAGAGAAATGCATCATATTCTGGAAAAAAGTTAATAATGAAATTTCAGGCATTTAGTTATTGGGGAGATGTCTTTGATCAAATAGGACCTTTTTCAAATATCATAAGTTGTGTAAAAATATAAACAGCTACCATTTATGCTTATGTAAAGCCAGTATCTCTAAGGAGTTTGCTGGGATAGTGTTAATGCTATAGTCTAAGTGTACTGGACTCCTCTGCCTTCAGGGCATTCATGCTGGACATAAAACGTATTTCGCCTATATCATGTTCACCATCATTTCTCCTAAAGCTGACAGGTATATTCTGGCTTTCTAACCCCTGCATTTTCATATTATCCAATGTAATATAGTGAAAGAGAAACTATAAACATAAAGAGAAAAATAATCAAATTCTTTAAGTCTTATTGATGCAATAGTTATAATTTCTAATTACAGTCTAAATTAATAATGTGGAGATATTAGTAATTTTTTAAATGTTCATAACAATTTCCTGTCTAATCACTTCCTGTGGTTTTGTAAGCACAATTTGTGCTGGAGCTCTCTATTCAACAACGTAAGAGATCCAAGAAGGAATGGAAAGGGAGCATGAGAAAATGCCCAGTCTCTAGGAAATGATAAATGTGGGGAAATCCCATGGCTGTAAAATACATGAGACAGATGAAAAAGGAAGCTTCTATACACAGTTGTGTATATGTATAATAAAACAAGAGTAGTTCAAACATAGGAGTTTGCTAACTAAAACAATTAGTGATAATTAATGAAATATATCTTAGAAGACAAATGTCTCAGCTGTCACTACTATTCAATTTCAATCCAGTTTCTTTCTATAATGATTTTCTTAAATATTGGTAGTAATGTAATAATAACAATTATAGTTGTATAATTGATAGCTGGCTTATTTGGAGCTTACTATGTATGACTGGCACTGGTCTATGTGCTTTACATATATTAAAAGGTTTAATTTTTCACAATAACCCTATGTATCAAGTACTTTATTAGGTCCACTTCACAATGAGGAAATTGAGGCAAAGAGGTGTTAAGCAACTTTCCTGTGGTCTCTGAGCTATTAAAACTCATGGTCCTCACCCACTATACAATATTGCCTCTTTCATCTATCCATTATTTCCCTTTTTATACATATAAATTTAATGTGTATCTAACCATTCTTTTTTGTATTCATATCCTGTTAGCCAAAAAAACCTGAAGAAATGTAAAAGGCCAGTTTGAAATGAACTTAGAACTTATTATCAGACATTAAACCATTATAGTACAAATAGCCTAGTTTTATCAATGACTAATTATAGAGTCAAAGATTCTGCCAGGAACCAAGGTTCACATGCATGAGGTCTTGCCAGCTTGATTGCCAGAAATTAGCCTATTCAAATGGTTCCCAGTTTTCTGTAGGTTCAAGAACAAGCTCCTGATATCAATATGTTTTTGCTGCTTCCTATTGTGATTACGACCCTCTTAAAATGACTTTATCCTGGACACAACTATCCTTCAGTTATCACTCTGTGCTGCCAACACCTTAATCAGTCCATAGGCCTAGAATTACTAGATCATTCTATTAATCTGATAACTTTTTGTAAAATCATGCTAAGGAAAGAAGGTATAATATAAAGAAGTATTCATGCTAATTGAAATGGCAGTAGTATTTGGACATTCCAAGGCTGGAATGGAGTATTTCTATCCAATATTCTACTTCATGCAAACTCAGCTTACACCTACAAAAAATGCTGAGGACCCATCATGCCCTGTAACCCAGGCCCAACTGACGTAATGTCTCAGAAAGAAGACAATGTTTCTTCTTCACCTTGGGGCAAGGTCCATCTTCCACCTTCTAATGTCCTTTAATAGAACCAATTCCTTCTGCTGCTGATGAACAGTAAAAAGAAAACCCACTTCTATGGTTTACTGTATCAGTGTAGAATCTTCATTAGGACAATTTAAATTACATCAAAATATAATGAACTATTCTCTTATATTCAGTACATTATAAATTAATCAGTTGTGTAATGTATCACATCATTTGTCCAATACAGCTACTTTTTCTGACTTCTCCCATGTGAGGTGAAACTCATGACTTTTTACAGGCTGGAGGGACTGGGTTGGATGAGCAGAGATGTCAACTCTTTTCCTGGTCAAGCAAATAAGAACTCACATGCATTGCTAAGGCACAGACAAGAAAGAGATGGAACACTCAAAGAAGGTAATTAAAGAGTATTTAATAAAGACTATTTATAATGTTGAGCAATACTAAAGGAGACTGACAAGGAATGGTAAAGCTAGTGACAGCAAGGGACCAATTATAAGTGAAGACTGCTATTATGGACCAAGTGAGACCCATAGGTAGGAGATGCTCACACCACAGAGGATAGAAACTCAGCCACTGCTGTACAATCACCCACCAACAAGAGAGAGAATTAAGGGAATAAATACTCTAAGTTCTTTTTTCTCCCTCCTTCTTATCTCTTGCTAATACTGATATAGCACCTGGCTGAACCCAGCCAGAAGCAAAGTGTAAGGGACCCCGTTGATGAAGTCTATAAATGTCGGCACTGAAAGAAGAAAGGAGAGTATATCTGCAGTAACCAACAGAGCATGTCCACTAAAACACATTACTTCTTCCTTTTCGATTTGGATTTCTTTTATTTCTTTGTCTTCTCTGATTGCTGTAGCTAACACTTCCAAAACTATGTTGAATAACAGTGGTGAGAGTGGGCAACCTTGTCTTGTTCCTGATCTTAGTGGAAATGGTTTCAGTTTTTCACCATTGAGGACAATGTTGGCTGTGGGTTTGTCATATATGGCCTTTATTATGTTGAGGAAAGTTCCCTCTATGCCTACTTTCTGCAGGGTTTTTATCATAAATGGGTGTTGAATTTTGTCGAAAGCTTTCTCTGCATCTATTGAGATGATTATATGGTTTTTCTCCTTCAGTTTGTTAATATGATGTATCACATTGATTGATTTGCGTATATTGAAGAATCCTTGCATTCCTGGGATAAACCCCTCTTGATCATGTTGTATGATCCTTTGAATGTGCTGTTGGATTCTGTTTGCTAGTATTTTGTTGAGGATTTTTGCATCTATGTTCATCAGTGATATTGGCCTGTAGTTTTCTTTCTTTGTGACATCTTTGTCTGGTTTTGGTATCAGGGTGATGGTGTAAAGCTGTCACTATTTGCAGATGACATGATACTATACATAGAGAATCCTAAAGATGCTACCAGAAAACTCCTAGAGCTAATCAATGAATTTGGTAAAGTAGCAGGATACAAAATCAATGCACAGAAAGCTCTTGCATTTCTATACACTAATGATGAAAAATCTGAAAGTGAAATTAAGAAAACACTCCCATTTACCATTGCAACAAAAAGAATAAAATATCTAGGAATAAACCTACCTAAGGAGACGAAAGACCTGTATGCAGAAAATTATAAGACACTGATGAAAGAAATTAAAGATGATACAAATAGATGGAGAGATATACCATGTTCCTGGATTGGAAGAATCAACATTGTGAAAATGACTCTACTACCCAAAGCAATCTACAGATTCAATGCAATCCCTATCAAACTACCACTGGCATTTTTCACAGAACTAGAACAAAAAATTTCACAATTTGTATGGAAACACAAAAGACCCCGAATAGCCAAAGCAATCTTGAGAACGAAAAATGGAGCTGGGGGAATCAGGCTCCCTGACTTCAGACTATATTACAAAGCTACAGTAATCAAGACGACAGTTTGGTACTGGCACAAAAACAGAAATATAGATCAATGGAACAGGATAGAAAGCCCAGAGATAAACCCACACACATATGGTCACTTTATCTTTGATAAAGGAGGCAAGCATATACAGTGGAGAAAAGACAGCCTCTTCAATAAGTGGTGCTGGGAAAATTGGACAGATATATGTAACAGTATGAAATTAGAACACTCCCTGACACCATGCACAAAAATAAACTCAAAATGGATTAAAGACCTAAATGTAAGGACAGACACTATAAAACGTTTAGAGGAAAACATAGGCAGAACACTCTATGACATACATCACAGCAAGATTCTTTTTGACCCAGCTCCCAGAGAAATGGAAATAAGAACACAAATAAACAAATGGGACCTAATGAAACTTAAAAGCTTTTGCACAGCAAAGGAAACCATAAACAAGACCAAAAGACAACCCTCAGAATGGGAGAAAATATTCGCAAATGAATCAACTGACAAAGGATTAATCTCCAAGATCTACAAGCAGCTCATGCAGCTCAATAACAAAAAAAGAACAACCCAATCCAAAAATGGGCAGAAGACCTAAATAGACATTTCTCCAAAGAAGATATACAGATTGCCAACAGACACATGAAAGAATGTTCAACATCATTAATCATTAGAGAAATGCAAATAAAAACTACAATGAGATATCATCTCACACCGATCAGAATGGCCATCATCAAAAAATCTAGAAACAATAAATGCTGGAGAGGGTGTGGAGGAAAGGGAACACTCTTGCACTGTTGGTGGGAATGTAAATTGATACAGCCACTATGGAGAACGGTCTGGAGGTTCCTTAAAAAATACAAATAGAACTACCATATGACCCAGCAATCCCACTACTGAGCATATACCCTGAGAAAACCATAGTTCAAAAAGAGTCATGTACCAAAATGTTCATTGCAGCTCTATTTACAATAGCCAGTACATGGAAGCAACCTAAATGTCCATCAACAGATGAATGGATAAAGAAGATGTGGCACATATATACAATGGAATATTACTCAGCCATAAAAAGAAATGAAATGGAGGTATTTGTAATGAGGTGGATGGAGTTAGAGACTGTCATACAGAGTGAAGTAAGTCAGAAAGAGAAAAACAAATACAGTATGCTAACACATATATACGGAATCTAAGGCAAAAAAAAAAAAAAAAAAAAAAAAAAAGGCCATGAAGAACCTAGTGGCAAGACGGGAATAAAGACACAGACCTACTAGAGAATGGACTTGAGGATATGGGGAGAGGGTGGGGTGAGATGTGACAGGGTAAGAGAGCATCATGGACATATATACACTACCAAAGGTAAAATAGATAGCTAGTGGGAAGCAGCCACATAGCACAGGGAGATCAGCTCGGTGCTTTGTGACCACCTAGAGGGGTGGGATGGGGAGGGTGGGAGGGAGGGAGATGCAAGAGGGAAGAGATATGGGAACATACTGTATGTGTATAACTGATTCACTTTGTTATAAAGCAGAAGCTAACACACCATTGTAAGGCAATTATACTTCAATAAATATGTTTAAAAAAAAAAAAAAAAAAACACATTACTCAGTGTGGCCAGTAAATAGTCTATAATATAAAGGAAGTGTGGACAAATGCATATGTTGCTTTCTATCCTGAAAGCTTCATTAAAGACCAGAGAGGCAAAACTCTGCTAAAAGGCTTTCTGAGAATAAAAGGCAATAATTTATCTTAAAGATAAATTCTATTTTATATTTAAATTTAATTTGCTTAAGAGTACAAAGATGTTTGCACATTTTAATTACAGTTTTTATTAATGTGTTTTGTATTATTATGTTTTTTATCAGGTTTCACAAAAGGATCTTAGATTTAACACCATATTCTTGCAAAAGTACAAAGAGAGAGCCATAACTGAATGGGTGTGGTAATTCTAACAGAAAATTTCAGCTAGGGACACTTGTTGAAATTGGGCATGGATTTGAGTTCAAAGCATCCTGGAAAACCAGAAATCTGGTGAGTTATTGATCTCACACTATAGTAAGAGAATTAAGGTGTCATGAGAAACAGACTTTACTTGAATAAAATAAATAAAATCCATTTGTCTGAAACAATGAGGTTAAAATATTTTGAAAAAATAAAAATTAATAAAAGGGGGTATTTTTACTCAATACTCAAACAACAATCTAAAAATTGATAGATTATTGGAATAAAACAGATACTGTGCCATGTCTATGTCTGTATATATATATATATATATATATATATATATATATATATATATATATATATATATATATAAAGAAATACAAGCAAGGCAAGAGAAACATCACATTATTTACTACCTAACACATTATTTACTGCCTAACACATTATTTAGAGGAATAATCAAGTTATCAGCTCATCTTATACCATATTCTAAAAGATTTTGAGATGTTAAAAAATTAAAGTAAAAAATAATAATAAAATACAGAGAAAAATGCAAGTGAATATTTAATGTGCTTATTCTTAATGGTTCACATTAACCCAGGGCCACTGTGAAACAGGACTGAGTTTCACAAATTACTTTTTACATTTTTAATTTCAATTTTTGCTCTGGATTATAGCATGAGAAATAAGCAATCTGTAAGAATTATGACCACTAAGGGGAAAGACATAAAATATTCTTAGATGTCTAAAACATTATATTCCTTTTGTATAAACCCATCAAGAAACCTAAATCATTTGTAGTTGAGTTTTCAGAAAGATTTCAACCATCAAATTTTCCCCAAAATGGAGTGACCAAATTTAGAGCTTGACAAAGTCAAGTTCCTTTGGACTTATTGCTGTTATTTTACTGAAAAAACATTTTTTCCCCTGAAACTTTCTTAAACTCCTTAAAACTTCACTTTCAAATGAATATGTTACTCACTGATTTAAATTTTAAAAATTATTGAACCACCATGTGCAAGGTTCTGAATTAGTTACTGGTGCTATGTAAATAAACATCTAAAAATCCTTTCCGCAAATGATCTTAAAATCCTGGGAGAGTTTTTACTCTGAGACCCTGTCCAGAAAATCACTGATATCTCCTTGGGCATCCGAAGTAATAGAGTGAACACAACTTCTAAACAATCCTTTCTTTCAGTTCAGCTTTAGAAACAGTCTCATGGCACCTTAAATAGACAACCCAGACCTACTGAATTCTCACAGTCATACACTTATAAGCCCCTCTTCCATGGCAAAACCCCCTAAAACTGCTCCTTTGTGAAGTTTTCTGTCCTCACTAAAATAATCTCAGTGTTTATCAGTGTCTTACATCTTTAGGGTGACAAAACCTCAACACTGTGCCCACACTACCATTTTATCCAGCAGTAAATGTCATTTTAATGATGATACAGGAAATTTTATTTAGTCTACAAATTTCTGGGCATGATCTTGGCCTACCTTCTCAAATCATCTAGTCTTAACTATAATTGTTGACAATAGTAATCATAAGCTATTATGTTTCAACTCTATGTATATGTTGTCTTCACCCATTAGCCAACTTCGCATTTATCTATCTATATGATCTTCCATGTTACAGTCTTTTATATATTTACTATTCATAAACAGCTAAATCAGTATTAGACTTTTTAAAAGTGTATCTTTTTTGACTTTCCAAAAGTACAAAATCTGTATCTTACCAGAAAAGACAGTGAAACAAGATTGCAAATGACTGTTCATCAGTGGAAACAGGAAAATTAGAGGTACTGAAGACTGGAGTTTCATTTCTTAGTAATATCCAACCTTGACACTTACTTTGTCTTTTTTACTAAGGACTCTTTCTTTTAAAATTGCTTAAGTTGAAATTTTACCCATCATTTCAATGATGAATGTGGCTATAGGAGTAAATGTCCCAATTCTACTAAATATTTTTCAAATAATTTCATGATCATATTCTGCTGGTGAGAATGGCGTGGTAGAATGACTGAAGAAGAGATACATAACACTAAGGAATTACCTAGTGCCCATGAAAATGTCTAATGACCTTTGGATTTTAACGACAATGAGTATGAAAGTTCTTATATACATAGTCTTAAGATGGAAGAAAATTAGTAAAGACATTTATATTTCAAGGCAAATACAAAAATACCACAAAAGTGGTTGTTAGTATTAAAAAACACTATTCAACAGATATTAACTCCAATAAGTTGTTTATGTTTAGTCTAGTTATGTTTAGTCTAACATGAAATCATATTTAATTTAAGAGTCGTATTATTATTTAATTTCACAAGTATATGATTAATTAATCTGCCAAGTGATGGTTAAGTCCGGGAATAGAGTGTAGAGGAGGAAAGAGGTAACCTCTCCTCTGGTATAACTTAGTGTTGGTTTTCATGGTATTTGTCCTGTTTTAGATGGCAAATTTTCTGAGAGGCAAAACTTGCTCTTACTATTTTTTATACCTTATGAAGTAGAGAAGATAGCTGCTTAATATATAGATAAACTATAGTAATAAATAAAATCCTCTAAAGTTGCACTAAATCAGGGATCAGCAAAGTTTTTTGACAAGGGCTAGAGAGTAAATATTTTCAGCTTTGCAGAACCACATGGTTTCTGTAACAATCTGCTATCGTATGTGAAAGCAACCATAAATAATTCATAAGTTAATGGGCATAGTTATGTTCCAATAAGACTTTCATTTACTAGAACAGGCAACTGACCCAATTTGGCCCTCAGGTAGTAGTTTGCTGATCTCTTTTCCACAAGATTCTTCTTGTCTTAAGTTGGATTTCCTTGAAACAGAGCCTGAGACAAGAATTTGGGCTCATGAGTAAAACCAAAAGTGAGGAATAAAGCAGGATAGGGAAGATGAAGGAGCAGAGCAAGGATGTGACCTCAGGGAAAGTCTAGCCTTGCCTCATCTATTGTGGGGAGGGGGGAACCTCTGGAGTACAACCCTGTAAGGTTATTTCCTCTTTAGGCAGAGGAACAGGTTTCTGTATCCCCCTCCTCCCTCAATCAGTAATTTGCTATAGGCGGCTGGGAGGAGGAAGTGGAGTACAGGACATCCTTAAACTCCCTGGCCAGAAGGCTCCTGTCAGCCAAGAATAATTCTCTAAGAAAGGGTATAGCTTGCACATTGTTGGTGAGCAAGAATTTGTGTAAATATGTTGAAGCACAATTTTATTACATAAAAATTAAAATTTACAAATCCTTTTATCACCATTGAGGAATGTATGTCACGTGTGATCACAAGGCTTCTTTACCTCCATGTGGCCTCTCCAGCAGGGTAGTTCAACTCCTTGTATGGAGGTTCAGGGCTCCCCAGAGCACCACTAGCAGAAACTTGTAGGCCTGTTAGGGATATAGGCCCAAAAGGTCACTTCTGTCACAGTGTATCTATTAATCTGTGCCCAAGGCCCAGACAGCTTCAGTGTGGAAGGGTATGAGTCCCCATCCTCCAAGTAGACTTGGTTACTGGGGTCTCCTTTGGAGATAAAGTAGTACAGGTGACCTTCCAGCATTTGTGTGATCTGGTCCGTGGCCACCCTGGCCTTCATCTCCACCTTGCTCAATCCAGCACCACCACTCTGCTTTGATGAGCCAACAGTGTTCCTGAGGCATTGCACTTACACTTGCCAGTCTCTCTGTGGGAACAAATCTTCCCTAAACACCAGATGATTAAGTGTTCACTTCATCCAGGTTACTGCTCAAAGCTCACCTAAAGTGATGCTCTCCCTTGTCAACTTTATGTCAACAGCCTACTTTCTTTTTCTTCATAGCACATTTCCTTTCTTGATTTAGTATGTATCTGTTTATTGTCTCACCCCCACTAGAATGTAAACACCACAAGAGCAGGGAGTTTGACTGTATGTGGTTTGTTGCTGCATCCTGAGTGTAGAAGATTCTTGGCTTATCATAGTTGATCAATGAACATTTGTCAAAAGTAAATAAATTTAAAATTGTCCATAGTATTTTATACAGAAAAAAATTAATTATAAGCATTTATCTTCAGAAAAGAATAAAATAAGTACTTGTGTACATGCAGATATTAATATTGATGTTATATATACTGTATCCTTCATTTACAATAGGAGTTTATTTATTGGTATCTCCAATGATGAAATAATCACTAACTAAACAAATTACTTATTGAAATTGAAAGCTACATCTCCAAGATGTACTTTAGAATAGAAAAGGCACATCAAAAAGGATCATGTATAATACTTCTATATAATTTTCACATACACATGAACATGTGTGAGCACGCGCACACACACACACACACACACACACATGAAGGGAGAAAAGCCTGGAAATTTGTTTAGCAAACTAGTGATTAACTCTGTGTGATGGATTTTGGGTGATTTTTACTTTCTCTATGTTTGTTTTCCTTGCTGATTTGATTTTATTCTTGAGTATATAATATGCCATAAAATAGAGACAACAAATACATTTTATTTATTTAACTTGTACTTTATTGATGAAGCCTATTGTCACTTAGATCATTTTCAAACAATTTAATAATTGACTGCTTGTTCATTGTCATTTATGTCTTTTGGTTTTTTTTTTTTTTTTTTTTGGTCTAAAATAAAGCCTTGTACTTATAGATTGTTATATAATTTACAATGTTCCCTAATTTGCTGAAATTTACCCTTTCTCTAGGATTAAATAGTGAAAACTTGGATATTTACTAGAGCAATAGATAAAACGGACCATGAAAATTTATTTTATTTTTTTAATTGAATTATATGTATATTTTAACATCTTTATTGGAGTATAATTGCTTTAAAATGGTGTGTTAGTTTCTGCTTTATAACAAAGTGAATCAGCTATACATATACATATATCCCCATAGCTCCCCTCTCTTGCGTCTCCCTCCCACCCTCCCTATCCCACCCCTCTAGGTGGTCACAAAGCACCGAGCTGATCTCCCTGTGCTATGTGGCTGCTTCCCTCTAGCTATTTTATATTTGGTAGTGTATATGTGCCCATGTCACTCTCTCACCTCGTCCAGCTTACCCTTCCCCATCTCCGGTCCTCAAGTCCATTCTCTACATTTGCATCTTTACTCCTGTCCTGCCCCTAGGTTTTTCAGAGCCATTTTTTTTTAAGATTCCATATATATGTGTTAGCATGCGGTATTTGTTTTTCTCTTTCTGACTTACTTCACTCTGTATGATAGACTCTAGGTCCATCCACCTCACTGCAAATAACTCAATTTCGTTTCTTTTTATGGCTGAGTAATAATCCATTGTATATATGTGCCATATCTTCCTTATCCATTCATCTGTCGATGGACACTTAGGTTGCTTCCATGTCCTGGCTATTGTAAATAGAGCTGCAGTGAACATTGTGGTACATGACTCTTTTTGAGTTATGGTTTTCTCTCTGTATATGTCCAGTAGCGGGATTTCCGGGTCCTATGGTAGTTCTATTTTTAGTTTTTTAAGGAACCTCCATACTGTTCTCCATAGTGGCTTATCAATTTACACTCCCACCAACAGTGCAAGAGGGTTCCCTCATGAAAATTTATTAACTATCAACTTTTTTATTAAAGGAAGACTCATCATTTACTTTAGCTTTTACAAAGTGCCGGATAGAAAAGCATAATGGTGTCATGACTTACAGAAAGTTTTTTTTTTTTTTTAATCTTTATTGGAGTATAATTTCTTTACAATGGAGTGTTAATTTCTGCTGTATAATAAAGTGAGTCAAATATATGTGTACATATATCCCCATATCCCCTTCTTCTTGTGTCTCCCTCCTACCCTCCCTAACCGACTCCTCTAAGCGGTCACAAAGCACCGACCTGATCTCCCTATGCCATTCAGCTCCTTCCCACTAGCTGTCTATTTTACATTTGGTAGTGTATATACGTCCATGCCTCTCTCACTTCGTCCCAGCTCACACTTTCTCCTCCCCGTGTCCTCAAGTCCAGTCTCTAGGTCTGCATCTTTATTCCTGTCTGGCCACTAAGTTCTTCAGAACAATTTTTTATTATTTTTTTTAGATTCCATGAAAATGTGTTAGCATACAGTATTTGGTTTTCTCTTTCTGACTTACTTCACTCTGTATGACAGAATCCAGGTCCATCCACCACACTGTAAATAATTCAATTTTGTTTCTTTTTATGGCTGAGTAATATTCCATTGTGTATATTATATATATATGCCACATCTTCTTTATCCATTCATCTGTTGATGGACAACTAGGTTGCTTCCAAGTCCTGGCTATTGTAAGCACTGCAATGAACATTGAGGTAAATGACCCTTTTTGAGTTATGGTTTTCTCCGGGTATATTCCCAATGGTAGGATTGCTGGTTTATGTCATAGTTCTATTTTTAGCTTTTTAAGGAACCTCCATACTGTTCTCCATAGTGGCTGTATCAATTTACATTCCCACCAACAGTGTAGGAGGGTAAAACTCCACACCCTCTCCACCATTTATTGTTTGTAGATTTTTTGAATGATGGCCATTCTGACTAGTGTGAGTTGATACCTCACTGGACTTTTGATTTGCATTTCTCTAATGATTAGTGATGTAGAGCATCTTTCATATGTTTGTTGGCAATCTGTATATCTTGTCTGCAGAAATGTCTATTTAGGTCTTCTGCCCATTTTTGGATTGGGTTGTTTGTTTTTTTCATATTGAGCTGCATAAGCCGCTTGTATATTTTGGAGATAATCCTTTGTCATTTGCTTCATTTGCAAATATATTCTCCCATTCCGAGGGTTGTCTTTTCATTTTGTTTACGGTTTCCATGATGTGCAAAAGCTTTTAAGTTTCATTAGGTCCCATTTGTTTATTTTTGTTTTTATTTCCATTTCTCTAGGAGGTGGGTCAAAAAGGATCTTGCTGTGATTTATGTCATAGAGTGTTCTAAGTTTTCCTCTAACAATTTTATAGTGTCTAGCCTTATATTTAGGTCTTTAATCCATTTTGAATTTATTTTTGTATATGGTGTTAAGGAGTGTTCTAATTTCATTCTTTTACATGTAGCTGTCCAGTTTTCCCATCACCGCTTATTGCAGAGTCTGCCTTTTTTTCATTGTATATTCTTGCCTCCTTTATCAAGGATAAGGCGACCATATGTGCGGGGGTTTATCTCTGGGCTTTCTATCCTGTTCCATTGATCTATATTTCTGTTTTTGTGCCAGTTATCATACTGTCTTGATTACTGTAACTTTGTAGAATAGTCTGAAGTCAGGGAGCCTGATTGGTTTTTCTTTCTCAAGATTGCTTTGGCTATTTGGAATCTTCTGTGTTTCCATACAAATTGTGATTTTTTTTTGTTCTAGTCTGTGAAAAATGCCATTGGTAGTTTGACAGGGATTGCATTGAATCTGTAGACTGCTTTGGGTAGTATAGTCATTTTCACAATATTGATTTTTCCAATCCAAGAACATGGTATCTCTCTCCATCTGTTTGTATCATCTTTAATTTCTTTCATCAGTGTCTTATAGTTTTCTGCATACAGGTGTTTTGTCTTCTTAGGTAAGTTTATTCCTACATATTTATTCTTCCTGTTGCAGTGGTAAATGGGAGTGTTTCCTTAATTTCTCTTTCAAATTTTTCATCATTAGTGTATAGGAATGCAAGAGATTTCTCAACATTAATTTTGTATCCTGCTACTTTACCAAAATCATGGATTAGCTCTAGTAGTTTTCTGGTAACATCCTTAGGATTCTCTATGTGTAGTATCATATCATCTGCAAACAGTGACAGTTTTACTTCTTGTTTTCTGACTTGGATTCCTTTAATGTCTTCTTCTTCTCTGATTGCTGTGGCTAAAACTACCAAAACTCTGTTAAATAATAGTGGTGAGAGTGGACAACCTTTTCTTCTCCCTCATCTTAGTGGAATTGATTTCAGTTTTTCACCATTGTGAATGATGTTGGCTGTAGGTTTGTCATATATGGACTTTATTATGTTGAGGTAAGTTCACTCTGTGCCTACTTTCTGGAGGGTTTTCATCATAAATGAGTGTTGAATTTTGTCTAAAGCTTTTTCTGCATCTATTGAGATGATCATATAGTTTTTATCCTTCAGTTTGTTAATATGGTGTATCACATTGATTGATTTGCATATATTGAAGAATCCTTGCGTTCCTGGGATAAACCCCAATTGATCATGGTGTAAGATCCTTTTAATGTGCTGTTGGATTCTGTTTGCTAGAATTTTTGTTGAGGATTTTTGCATCTATGTTCATCAGTGATATTGACCTGTAGTTTTCTTTTTTTTTGACATCTTTGGTTTTGGTATCAGGGTGATGGTGGCCTCGTAGAATGAGTTTTGGAGTGTACTTCCCTCTGCTATTTTTTGGAAGAGTTTGGGAAGGATAGGTGTTAGCTCTTCTCTAAATGTTTGATAGAATTCACCTGTGAAGCCATCTGGTCCTGGGTTTTCGTTTGTTGGAAGAGTTTTAATCACAGTTTCAATTTCAGTGCTTGTGATTAGTCTGTTTATATTTTCTGTTTCTTCCCGGTTCAGTCTCAGAAGGTTGTGCTTTTCTAAGAATTTGTCCATTTCTTCCAGGCTGTCCATTTTACTGGCCTATTCTTGCTTGTAGTAATCTCTCATGATTCTTTGCATTTCTGTGGTGTCTGTTGTTACTTCTCCTTTTTCATTTCTAATTCTATTGATTTCAGTCTTCTCCCTTTTTGTTCTTGATGAGTCTTGCTAATGGTTTATCAAATTTTTGTATCTTCTCAAAGAACCAGCTTTTAGTTTTATTGATCTTTGTTATTGTGTTCTTAATTTCTTTTTCATTTATTTCTAATCTGATCTTTATGGTTTCTTTCCTTCTCTTAATTTTGAGGGTTTTTTTTAGTTTAGTTTACTTTAGTTTTTTCTCTCTAATTGCTTTAGGTGTAAAGTTAGGTTGATTATTTGAGATTTTTATTGTTTCTTGAGCTAGGATTGTATTGCTATAAACTTCCCTCTTAGAATGGCTTTTGCTGCATCCCATAGGTTTTATCTCATTGTGTTTTCATTGTCAATTGTTTCGAGGTATTTTTTGATTTCCTCTTTGATTTATTCAGTGATCTCTTGGTTATTTAGTAGTGTATTGTTTAGCCTCCATGTGTTTGTATTTTTTACAGTTTTTCTCCTGTAATTGATATCTAGTCTTATAGTGTTGTTGTCAGAAAAGATACTTGATATGTTTTCAATTTTCTTAACTTTACCAAGGCTTGATTTGTGACCCAAGATATGATCTATCCTGGAGAATGTTCCATGAGCACTTGAGAGGAAAATGTATTCTGTTGTTTTTGGATGGGATGTCCTATAAATATCAATTAAATACATCTTGTTTAATCTGTCATTTAAAGCTTGTATTTCCTTATTTATTTTTCATTTTGGATGATTTATCCATTGGTGAAAGTGGGGTGTTAAAGCCCCCTACTATGATTATGTTACTGTCAGTTTCCCTTTTTATGGCTGTTAGCATTTGCCTTATGTAATGATGTGCTCCTATGTTGGGTGCATAAATATTTACAATTGTTATATCTTCTTCTTTGATTGGTCCCTTGATCATTATGTTGTGTCTTTCTTTGTCTCTTGTGATTTTCTTTATTTTAAAGTCTATTTTGTCTGATATAAGAATTGCTACTCCAGCTTTCTTTTGATTTCCATTTGCATGGAATATCTTTTTCAACCCCTCACTTTCATCTGTATGTGTCCCTAGGTCTGAACTAGGTCTCTTGTAGACAGCATATGCATGGGTCTTTTTTTGTATCCATTTAGCCAGTGTATGTCTTTTGGTGGGGGCATTTAATCCATTTACATTTAAAGTAATTATAGATATGTATGTTCGTATTACCATTTGCTTAATTTTTTGTGTTTGTTATTGTAGGTCTTTTCCTTCTCTTGTGTTTCCTGCCTAGAGAAGTTCCTTTAGCATTTGTTGTAAAGCTGGTTTGGTGGTGCTGTATTCTCTTAGCTTTTGTGTGTCCGTAAATGTCTTAATTTCTCCGTCTAATCTGAATGAGATCCTTGTTGGGTAGAATAATCTTGGTTGTAGGTTTTCCTCTTTCAGCACTTTGAATATGTTCTGCCACTCCTTTCTGGCTTGCAGAGTTTCTGCTGAAAGATCAGCTGTTAACCTTATGGGGATTCCCTTGTATGTTATTTGTTGCTTTTTCCTTGTTGCTTTTAATATTTTTTCTTTGGATTTAATTTTTGATAGTTTGATTAATATGTGTCTTGGCATGTTTCTCCTTGGATTTACCCTGTATGGGACTCTCTGCACTTCTTGGACTTGGTTGACAATTTCCTTTCCCATATTAGGGAAGTTTTCAACTATAATCTCTTCAAATATTTTCTCAGTTACTTTCTGTTTCTCTTCTTCTTCTGGGACCCCTATAATTCAATTGTTGGTGTGTTCAATGTTGTCCCAGTGGTCTCTGAGGCTGTCCTTTACATTCTTTTTCCTTTATTCTGCTCTGCAATAGTTATATCCACTCTTTTATCTTTCAGGTCAGTCATCCATTCTTCTGCCTCAGTTTTTCTGCTATTGATTCCTTCTAGAGAATTTTTAATTTCATTTATTGTGTTGTTCATCATTGTTTGTTTGCTCTTTAGTTTTTCCAGTTCCTTGTTAAATGTTTCTTGTATTTTCTCCATTCTATTTCCACGATTTTGGAATGTCTTTACTATCCTTAGTCTGAATTCTTTTTCAGGTAGACTGCCTATTTCCTCTTCATTTGTGTGGTCTGGTGGGTTTTTACCTTGCTCCTTCATCTGCTGTGTGTTTCTCTGTCTTCTCATTTTGCTTCACTTACTCTGTTTGTGGTCTCCTTTTCACAGGCTGCAGGTTTGTAGTTCCCTTTATTTTTGGTGTCTCCCCCCAGTGGGTAAGTTTGGTTCAGTAGGTTGTATAGGCTTCCTGGTGGAGGGGACTGGTGCCCGTGTTCTGGTGGATGAGGCTGGATTTTTTGTTCTTGTGGGCAGGACCGCATCTAGTGGTGTGTTTTGGGGTGTCTGTGAACTTAGTCTGACTTTAGGCAGCCTCTCTGTTAATGGGTGGGGTTGTGTTCCTGTCTTGCTAGTTGTTTGGCATGGGTTGTCCAGCACTGGAGCTTGCTGGTTGTTGAGTGGAGCTCAGTCTTAGCATTGAGACAGAGATCTCTGGGAGAGCTCTCACCAACTGATATTACATGGGACATGTGGAAACATTTTTATTGAGAAATCAGAGACTGACAGACAAAAAGTTATCAAATTAAAAGGACTATATGAGGAAACATATATTTATCCAATGTCTATCCAATCTTCACTTTGTCCTTATCTTAGAAACATGATTCCCACCTGCTCCTTCCTACCTCTGCTTTTTGACTCATGTACTTTCCCTTATCTCTGCCTTGCACCCCTTGTTTCTCTTACCTTTCTCTCTACAAATATCCCTCTATAGCCTTCTCAAACTACTTGGTCCATGGTGTCATCTCCTTTCAATGAATTTTTAAATTATCACTTGATAGCCACACAGACTTTAACAGTGCTGCTCCCTCAGCAGCATTTTGTAAATAATAGTTGAATTCAGGACCTTCTGTGTATTTTATTCCAGATTTCTGGATAGACTACTGCTCACATTTAAATTAGAATAGCTTTGCAATTTAGCTGTGGAAATGCTTTGTGTTTGAGCCATAGGTATATTTATTACACTGTTTCCAAAATGCAGCTCACTCTTGCATCCTACAGACACTTATGAAATATTCACAGTAATAAAATATTTTATAATTTAAATGAAATAATACATGTGACAGGAAGCTCCCAATAGATGTTGGATATATTTTTTGTTGTTGTTGTTTTTTTGTTTGTTTCTTTTGTTTTTATTTTTATATTTTATTTATTTATTTATTTTTTAAACATCTTTATTGAAGTATAATTGCCTTACAATGGTGTGTTAGCTTCTGCTTTATAACAAAGTGAATCAGTTATACATATACAATATGTTCCCATTTCTCTTCCCTCTTGTATCTCCCTCCCTCCCACCCTCCCCATCCCACCCCTCTAGGTGGTCACAAAGCACCGAGCTGATCTCCCTGTGCTATGCGGCTGCTTCCCACTAGCTATCTATTTTACCTTTGGTAGTGTATATATGTCCATGACACTCTCTTACCCTGTCACATCTCACCCCACCCCCTCCCCATATCCTCAAGTCCATTCTCTAGTAGGTCTGTGTCTTTATTCCCGTCTTGCCACTAGGTTCTTCATGGCCTTTTTTTTTTTTTTTTTTTTTTTTTTTTTGCCTTAGATTCCGTATATATGTGTTAACATACTGTATTTGTTTTTCTCTTTCTGACTTACTTCACTCTGTATGACAGACTCTAACTCCATCCACCTCATTACAAATACCTCCATTTCATTTATTTTTATGGCTGAGTAATATTCCATTGTATATATGTGCCACATCTTCTTTATCCATTCATCTGTTGATGGACATTTAGCTTGCTTCCATGTCCTGGCTATTGTAAATAGAGCTGCAATGAACATTTTGGTACATGACTCTTTTTGACCTATGGTTTTCTCAGGGTATATGCCCAGTAGTGGGATTGCTGGGTCGTATGGTAG
The DNA here is from genome assembly GCF_949987535.1 of Balaenoptera acutorostrata. Classification (NCBI taxonomy): domain Eukaryota; kingdom Metazoa; phylum Chordata; class Mammalia; order Artiodactyla; family Balaenopteridae; genus Balaenoptera; species Balaenoptera acutorostrata. The sequence goes on along the minus strand of NC_080076.1, from coordinate 33,944,681 downwards.
TTCTATTTGTAGTTTTTTAAGGAACCTCCATACTGTTCTCCATAGTGGCTGTATCAATTTACATTGCCACCAACAGTGCAAGAGTGTTCCCTTTCCTCCACACCCTCTCCAGCATTTACTGTTTCTAGATTTTTTGATGATGGCCATTCTGACCGGTGTGAGATGATATCTCATTGTAGTTTTGATTTGCATTTCTCTAATGATTAATGATGTTGAGCATTCTTTCATGTGTCTGTAGGCCATCTGTATATCTTCTTTGGAGAAATGTCTATTTAGGTCTTCTGCCCATTTTTGGATTGGGTTGTTCGTTTTTTTGTTATTGAGCTGCATGAGCTGCTTGTAGATCTTGGAGATTAATCCTTTGTCAGTTGCTTAATTTGCAAATATTTTCTCCCGTTCTGAGGGTTGACTTTTGGTCTTGTTTATGGTTTCCTTTGCTGTGCAAAAGCTTTTAAGTTTCATTAGGTCCCATTTGTTTATTTGTGTTCTTATTTCCATTTCTCTGGGAGCTGGGTCAAAAAGAATTTTGCTGTGATGTATGTCACAGAGTGTTCTGCCCATGTTTTCCTCTAAGAGTTTGATAGTGTCTGCCCTTACACTTAGGTCTTTAATCCATTTTGAATTTATTTTTGTGCATGGTGTCAGGGAGTGTTCTAATTTCATACTTTTACATGTACCTGTCCAATTTTCCCAGCACCACTTATTGAAGAGGCTGTCTTTTCTCCACTGTATATGCTTGCCTCCTTTATCAAAGATAAGGTGACCATATATGTGTGGGTTTATCTCTGGGCTTTCTATCCTGTTCCATTGATCTATATTTCTGTTTTTGTGCCAGTACCAAACTGTCTTGATTACTGTAGCTTTGTAATATAGTCTGAAGTCAGGGAGCCTGATTCCCCCAGCTCCATTTTTCGTTCTCAAGATTGCTTTGGCTATTCGGGGTCTTTTGTGTTTCCATACAAATTGTGAAATTTTTTGTTCTAGTTCTGTGAAAAATGCCAGTGGTAGTTTGATAGGGATTGCATTGAATCTGTAGATTGCTTTGGGTAGTAGAGTCATTTTCACAATGTTGATTCTTCCAATCCAAGAACATGGTATATCTCTCCATCTATTTGTATCATCTTTAATTTCTTTCATCAGTGTCTTATAATTTTCTGCATACAGGTCTTTTGTCTCCTTAGGTAGGTTTATTCCTAGATATTTTATTCTTTTTGTTGCAATGGTAAATGGGAGTGTTTTCTTAATTTCACTTTCAGATTTTTCGTCATTAGTGTATAGAAATGCAAGAGATTTCTGTGCATTGATTTTGTATCCTGCTACTTTACCAAATTCATTGATTAGCTCTAGGAGTTTTCTGGTAGCATCTTTAGGATTCTCTATGTATAGTATCATGTCATCTGCAAACAGTGACAGCTTTACTTCTTCTTTTCCTATTTTGATTCCTTTTATTTCTTTGTCTTCTCTGATTGTCGTGGCTAACACTTCCAAAACTATGTTGAATAATAGTGGTGAGAGTGGGCAACCTTGTCTTCTTCCTGATCTTAGTGGAAATGGTTTAAGTTTTTCACCATTGAGGACAATGTTGGCTGTGGGTTTGTCATATATGGCCTTTATTATGTTGAGGAAAGTTCCCTCTATGGCTACTTTCTGCAGGGCTTTTATCATAAATGGGTGTTGAATTTTGTCGAAAGCTTTCTCTGCATCTATTGAGATGATCATATGGTTTTTCTCCTTCAATTTGTTAATATAGTGTATCACATTGATTGATTTGCGTATATTGAAGAATCCTTGCATTCCTGGGATAAACCCCACTTGATCATGGTGTATGATCCTTTTAATGTGCTGTTGGATTCTGTTTGCTAGTATTTTGTTGAGGATTCTTGCATCTATGTTCATCAGTGATATTGGCCTGTAGTTTTCTTTCTTTGTGACATCTTTGTCTGGTTTTGGTATCAGGGTGATGGTGGCCTCGTAGAATGAGTTGGGGAGTGTTCCTCCCTCTGCAATATTTTGGAAGAGTTTGAGAAGGATAGGTGTTAGCTCTTCTCTAAATGTTTGATAGAATTCGCCTGTGAAGCCATCTGGTCCTGGGCTTTTGTTTGTTGGAAGGTTTTTAATCACAGTTTCAATTTCAGTGCTTGTGATTGATCTGTTCATATTTTCTATTTCTTCCTGGTTCAGTCTCGGCAGTTTGTGCATTTCTAAGAATCTGTCCATTTCTTCCAGGTTGTCCATTTTATAGGCATAGAGTTGCTTGTAGGAATCGCTCATGATCTTTTGTATTTCTGCAGTGCCAGTGGTTACTTCTCCTTTTTCATTTCTAATTCTATTGATCTGAGCCTTCTCCCTTTTTCTCTTGATGAGTCTGGCTAATGGTTTATCAATTTTGTTTATCTTCTCAAAGAACCAGCTTTTAGTTTCATTGATTTTTGCTATTGTTAACTTCATTTCTTTTTCATTTATTTCTGACCTGATCTTTATAATTTCTTTCCTTCTGCTGGCTTTGGGGTTTCTTTGTTCTTCTTTCTCTAATTGCTTTAGGTGCAAGGTTAGGTTGTTTATTCGAGATGTTTCCTGTTTCTTGAGGTAGGCTTGTATTGCTATAAACTTCCCTCTTAGCACTGCTTTTGCTGTGTCCCATAGGTTTTGGGTCGTCGTGTCTCCATTGTCATTTGTTTCTAGGTATTTTTTGATTTCCCCTTTGATTTCTTCAGTAATCACTTCGTTATTAAGTAGTGTATTGTGTAGCCTCCATGTGTTTGTATTTTTACAGATCTTTTCCTGTAATTTATATCTAGTCTCATAGCGTTGTGGTCAGAAAAGATACTTGATACGATTTCAATTTTCTTAAATTTACCAAGGCTTGATTTGTGACCCAAGATATGATCTATCCTGGAGAATGTTCCATGAGCACATGAGAAAAATGTGTATTCTGTTGTTTTTGGGTGGAATGTCCTATAAATATCAATTAAGTCCATATTGTTTAATGTATCATTTAAAGTTTGTGTTTCCTTATTTATTTTCATTTTGGAATATCTGTCCATTGGTGAAAGTGGGTTGTTAAAGTCTCCTACTATGATTGTGTTGCTGCCGATTTCCCCTTTTATGGCTGTTAGTATTTGCCTTATGTATTGAGGTGCTCCTATGTTGGGTGCATAAATATTTACAATTGTTATACCTTCCTCTTGGATCGATCCCTTGGTCATTATATAGTGTCCTTCTTTGTCTCTGGTAATAGTCTTTATTTTAAAATCTATTTTGTCTGATATGAGAAATGCTACTCCAGCTTTCTTTTGATTTCCATTTGCATGGAATATCTTTTTCCATCCCCTCACTTTCAGTCTGTATGTGTCTCTAGGTCTGAAGTGGGTCTCTTGTAGACAGCATATATATGGGTCTTGTTTTTGTATCCATTCAGCCAGCCTGTGTCTTTTGGTGGGAGCATTTAATCCATTTACATTCAAGGTAATAATCGATATGTATGTTCCTATTCCCATTTTCTTAAATGTTTTGGGTTTGTTATTGTAGGTGTTTTCCTTCTCTTGTGTTTCTTGCCTAGAGAAGTTCCTTTAGCATTTGTTGTAAAGCTGTTTTTGTGGTGCTGAACTCTCTCAGCTTTTGCTTGTCTGTAAAGGTTTTAATTTGTCCATCGAATCTGAATGAGATCCTTGCTGGGTAGAGTAATCTTGGTTGTAGGTTTTTCTCCTTCATGACTTTAAGTATATCCTGCCACTCCCTTCTGGCTTGCAGAGTTTCTGCTGATAGATCAGATGTTAACCTTATGGGGATTCCCTTGTGTGTTATTTGTTGTTTTTCCTTTGCTGCCTTTAATATGTTTTCCTTATATTTAATTGTTGACAGTTTGATTAATATGTGTCTTGGCGTGTTTCTACTTGGGTTTATCCTGTATGGGACTCTCTGTGCTTCCAGGACTTGATTAACTATTTCCTTTCCCATATTAGGGAAGTTTTCAACTATAATCTCTTCAAATATTTTCTCAGTCCCTTTCTTTTTCTCTTCTTCTTCTGGGACCCCTATAATTCGAATGTTGGCACGTTTAATGTTGTCCCAGGGGTCTCTGAGACTGTCCTCAGTTCTTTTCATTCTTTTTTTCTTTATCCTGCTCTGTAGTAGTTATTTCCACCATTTTATCTTCCAGGTGACTTATCCGTTCTTCTGCCTCAGTTATTCTGCTATTGATCCCATCTAGAGTATTTATAATTTCATTTATTGTGTTTTTCATCATTGCTTGGTTCCTCTTTAGTTCTCCTACGTCCTTGTTAAATGTTTCTTGCATTTTGTCTATTCTATTTCCAAGATTTTGGATCATCCTTACTATCATTATTCTGAATTCTTTTTCAGGTAGACTACGTATTTCCTCTTCATTTGTTAAGTCTGGTGTGTTTTGACCCTACTCCTTCATCTGCTGTGTGTTTTTCTGTCGTTTCATTTTGCTTATCTTACTGTGTTTGGGGTCTCCTTTTCACTGGCTGCAGGTTTGTAGTTCCCATTGTTTTTGGTATCTGTCCCCAGTGGCTAAGGTTGGTTCAGTGGGTTGTGTAGGCTTCCTGGTGGAGGGAACTAGCACCTGAGTTCTGGTGGATGAGGCTGGATCTTGTCTTTCTGGTGGGCACGTCCACGTCTGGTGGTGTCTTTTGGGGTGTCTGTGGCCTTATTTTGATTTTAGGCAGCCTCTCTGCAAATGGATGGGGCTGTGTACCTGTCTTGCTAGTTGTTTGGCATAGGGTGTCCAGCACTGGAGCTTGCTGGTCGTTGAGTGAAGCTGGGTCTTGATGTTGAGATGGAGATCTCTGAGAGATTTTTGCCGTTTGATATTACGTGGAGCTGGGAGGTCTCTTGTTGACCAGTGTTTTGAAGTTGGCTCTCCCACCTCAGAGGCACGGCCCTGATGCCTGGCTGGAGCACCAAGAGCCTTTCATCCACATGGCTCAGAGTAAAACAGAGAAAAAATAGAAAGAAAGAAAGAAAGAGGCTATAATATAGTGAAGTAAAATAAAGCTATTGTAAAGCAAAGCTATACAGACAAAATCTCACCCAGAAGCATATACATATACACTCACAAAAAAAAAAGAAAAGGGGAAAAAATAATATATCCTGCTCCCAAAGTCCACCTCCTGAATTTGGGATGATTCGTTGTGTATTCAGTTATTCAGCAGATGCAGGCACATCAAGTTGTTTGTGGAGTTTTAATCCGCTGCTTCTGAGGCTGTTGGGAGAGATTTCCCCTTCTCTTCCCTGTTCGCACAGCTCCTGGGGTTCAGCTTTGGATTTGGACCCGCCTCTGCGTGTAGGTCACCTGAGGGCGTCTATTCCCTGCCCGGACAGGACGGGGTTAAAGGAGCAGCTGCTTTGGGGGCTCTGGCTCACCCAGGCTGCGGGGAGGGAGGGGTACAGAGGAGGCGGGGCGAGCCTGCAGCGGCCGAGGCCGGCATGACGTTGCACCAGCCTGAGGCACGCAGTGCGTTCTCCCGGGGAAGTTGTCCCCGGATCACGGGACCCTGGCAGTGGCGGGCTGCAGAGGCTCCCAGGAGGGGCGGTGTGGAGAGTGACCTGTGCTGACACACAGGCTTTTTGGAGGCGGCAGCAGCAGCCCCAGCATCTCACGCCCGTCTCTGGGGTCCGCGCTGTTCGCCGCAGCTCGCACCCTTCTCTGGAGTTCATTTAGGTGGCGCTCTGAATCCCCTCTCCTTGTGCGCCGTGAAACAAAGAGGCAAGAAAAAGTCTCTTGCCTCTTCGGCAGCTGCAGACCTTTTCCCGGTCTCCCTCCCAGCCAGCTGTGGTGCCCTAACCCCTTCAGGCTGTGTTCACACCGCCAGCCCCAGTCCTCTCCCTGCAATCCGACCAAAGCCGAGCCTCAGCTCCCAGACCTGCCCGCCCAGGCGGGTGAGCAGACAAGCCTCTTGGGCTGGTGAGTGCTGCTCAGCGCCGAGCCTCTGTGCGGGAGTCTCTCCGTTTTTCCTCTGCGCTTCTGTTGCTGTGGGGTCTGCGCTGATAGCCGCGGCTCGCGCACTTCTCTGGAGTTCGTTTAGGCGGTGCTCTGAATCCCCTCTCCTTGTGCGCCGCAAAACAAAGAGGCAAGGAAAAGTCTCTTGCCTCTTCGGCAGCTGCAGACTTTTTCCCCGGACTCCCTCCCGGCTAGCTGTGGTGCACTAACCCCTTCAGGCTGTGTTCACGCCACCAACCCCAGTCCTCTCCCTGCAATCCGACCGAAGCCCGAGCCTCAGCTCCCAGCCCCGCCTGCCCCGGCGGGTGAGCAGACAAGCCTCTTGGGCTGGTGGGTGTTGGTCGGCACTGCTCCTCCGTGCGGGAACCTCTCCGCTTTGCCCTCCGCACCCCTGTGGCTGCGCTCTCCTCCATGGCTCCGAAGCTTCCCCCCTCTGCCACCCGCAGTCTCTGCCTGCGAAGGGGCTTCCTAGTGCGTGGAAATCTTTCCTCCTTCACAGCTCCCTCCCACTGGTGCAGGTGCCATCCCTATTCTTTTGTCTCTTTTATTTCTTTTTTCTTTTTCCCTACCCAAGTACGGGGGGAGTTTCTTGCCTTTTGGGAGGTCTGACGTTTTCTGCCAGCGTTCAGTGGGTGTTCTGTAGGAGCAGTTCCACGTGTAGATGTATTTCTACTGTATCTGTGGGAAGGAAGTTGATCTCCATGTCTTACTCTTCTGCCATCTTCTCTCCTCCCTGTTGGATATATTTTTAACTTTTTCTTCCTTCCAGACCAAATGCATCTTATAAAGCATAATTTAAACTGGCTAAATTTTAATACAAATTTCCAGGAGAAGTTTTAAAAAGTACTGGCTCTATTTTTACCAATTGTAACAAAGAACAGAACAAAGATAATAGAAATGCTGTAGCATAAAGAGGTAAATAAGAGAATTAGTTAACAACAAATGTGTATATAAGCTCTTTTGTATATTAAATACAAAGAAACAAATTTGAGGTTGAGTTTTGACAGCTTTTTAGTCACCACAGTAAACGTTCTGGATCTTACTCAACAGTGACATATAATCATCACGTATCACAATAAATATGAACGTATAGTTGAAGATCAGAATGAATGTTACTCCAAGCAACAGTGGTTAAATTGGAAAATTACTTTCCACTATAAATAGAGTAACCTTGGAAAATTGTTGAGCCATAAAACTTGCATCACTAAGACAACTGATACTGAAAAAGGACCCTGCATTAACCAGACAAAGGAGACCATCAGTCTTCCTGATAGATGAGTAGAGATTAATCCTGTTTGCTGGTTCATAGCAAATCATGTAGTGCTTAACTTATCCTACACCAAAATACTACTCCACATATGTCAGAAGTTCTCTTTAAACATAGATTAATATTCTTCCACTTTCTGTGGTTCCTTTTATTCTCATTCTTATTTCAGCTATAATAACCATATCATCTTATGGATATGTCATGTTTAAGGCCACTTTAAAGAGACTGCTGTCTATTAGACTTTAGTACATCTAAGCGAATTGCATTTATAGCTTATTTTTGTTGTTGGCAAATTTATTTTTTCCTCTGATGTATTTGAACAGATTCTATTAAAAATGCTAAGAAATTCATCCCAATATTAGGCTAAACAATAATTATGAACCACCATTTATCTCTAGTTTTATAACATCAAAAAACTATCAAGTTTTTATAAGACACTTATGAAAGAAATCAAAGATGACACAAACATGGTATATGGAGATATATTACATGTTCTTGGATTGGAAGAATCAATATTGTGAAAAAGACTATACTACCCAAAGCAATCTACAGATTCAATGCAATCCCTATCAAATTACCAATGGCATTTTTTACAGAACTAGAACAAAAAAAAAAAAAAAAACTTTAAATTTTTATGGAGACACAAAAGACCCCAAATAGCCACAGCAAACTTGAGCGGAAAAAATGCAACTGGAGGAATCAGACTCCCTGATTTCAGACTATTCTACAAAGCTACAGTAATCAAGGCAGTATGGTACTGGCACAAAAACAGAAATATAGATCAATGGAACAGGATAGAAAGCCCAGAGATAAGCCCACGCACCTATGGTCAATGATGACAAAGGAAGCAAGGGTATACAATGGAGAAAAGGCAGTCTCTTCAATAAGTGGTGTTGGGAAAACTGGACAGCTACAAGTAAAAGAATGAAATTAGAACACTCCCTAACACCATACACAAAAATACACTCAAAATGGATTAAAGACCTAAATGTAAGACCGGACACAATAAAACTCTTAGCGGAAAACATAGGAAGAACACTCTTTGACATAAATCACAGCAAGATCATTTATGACCCACCTCCTATAGTAATGGAAATAAAACCAAAAATAAACAAATGGGACCTAATGAAATTTAAAACCTTTTGCACAGCAAAGGGAACTATAAACAGGACAAAAAGACAACCCTTAGAATGGGAGAAAATATTTTCAAAAGAATCAACAGACAAAGGATTAATCTCCAAAATATATAAACAGCTCATGTAGCTCAATATTAAAAAAACAAAAACCCAATAAAAAATGGGCAGAAGACCTAAATAGACATTTCTCCAAAGAGGACATACAGATGGCCAAGAGGCACATGAAAAGCTGCTCAGCACCACTAATCATTAGAGAAAGGCAAATCAAAACTACAATGAGGTATCACCTCACACTAGTTAGAATGAGCATCATCAGAAAATCTACAAACATCAAATGCTGGAGAGGGTGTGGAGAAAAGGGAACCCTCCTCACCCTCAAGTATTATGACCCATCCATTGTCATAAATAAACATGTGGACTAGCCAGAGAAAATATTTTCACATGTGGGTCCATTTAACTTTGCTCAAAACAGAGAAATTATGTCTTGTGCTTTTTATTTTTTCTAATGTACTGGCCTCCAAACCCAGCAAATAAGGTTACCTAATGTGTTTTTTAGAAAAGAAACAATATTGAAAATTAGAATAGCTTTATTCATTTTTTTTCTCATTGAATTTGGAAGTGCTTTCATTCTTCAATTAATTGTTACTACATAAAAATCTGTAGCATTTATTTGGTGAATCATCACATAAACTATTTGGCATATGTTATGCTGTCTCTAACCAAATGAATGCTGATCTTTAACTTTTCTCATATTCCTACAAATACAAATACAATTTATTATGCAACTTTATAATCATCAAAGATAATTACAATTCAAAACTACAATGAGGTATCACCTCACACCAGTCAGAATGGCCATTATAAAAAATCCAGAAACAATAAATGCTGGAGAGGGTGTGGAAAAGGGAACCCTCCTGCACTGTTGGTGGGAATGTAAACTGATACAGCCACTATGGAGAACAGTATGGAGGTTCCTTAAAAAAACTAAAAATAGAACTACCATATGACCCAGCAATCCCACTATTGGGCTATACTCTGAGAAAACCATAATTCAAAATGAGACATGCACCACAATGTTCATTGCAGCACTATTTACAATAGCCAGGACATGGAAGCAACATAAGTGTCCATCAACTGATGAATGGATGAAGAAGATGTGGCACATATACACAATGGACTATTACTCAGCCATAAAAAGAAACAAAATTGAGTTATTTGTAGTGAGGTGGATAAACAGTGTCTGTCATGCAGAGTGAAGTAAGTCAGAAAGAGTAAAACAAATACCGTATGCTAACACATATATATGGAATCTAAAAAAAAAAAAAAATGATACTGATGAACCTAGTGGCAGGGCAGGGATAAAGATGCAGACATAGAGAATGGACTTGAGGATACGGGATGGGGGAGGGGCAGCTGGGGCAAAATTAGAGTAACATTGACATATATACACTACCAAATGTAAAATAGATAGCTAGTGGGTAGCAGTAGCATAGCACAGGGAGATCAGCTCAGTGCTTTGCAACGATCTAGAGGGGTGGGATAGGGAGGTTGTGAGGGAGGCTCAACAGGGTGGGGATATGGGGATATATGTATGCATATAGCTGATTCACTTTGTTGTACAACAGAAACTAACACAGCTTTGTGAAGCAATTATACTCCAATAAAGATGTATTAAAATAAAAAACAAAGAGGAGGGTGAATTGGCTGACCCCTTGTAGTCCTTTTACCATGTAAGAGAGCTCTCCACACCCCTGGTGAATCCATGTCTCTTAATTGCAAGAGAGATAAATCAACCAAACACCCAAAAAAAGAAAAAAAAAGACAAACAACTGGATTAAAAAAATGAGTAGAGTGTCTGAATAGATATTTTTCCAGAGAAGAAGTATAGATGTCCAACAAGCACATGAAAAGATTCTCAGCATCACTAATCACCATGGAAGTGCAAATCAAAATCACAATGATATGTCTCCTCACACCTGTCAGAATGTCTGTTATCAAAAAGACCACAAATAACAAGTGTTGGCTAGGACGGGAACCCTGGTTCACTGCCGATGGGAATGTAAATTGGTGCAGCCACTATAGAAAACAGTAAGAGTATTCCTCAAAAAGTTAAAAGTAGAACTACTATATGATCCAGCAATTCCATTCCTGGGTATTTATCCAAAGAAAACCAAGACACTAATTAGAAAAGATATATGCACCCTTATGATCATTGCAGCATTATTTACAATAGCCAAGATATAGAAGCAACCTAAGTGCTCATGAATAGATGAATGGGTAAAGAAGATTTGGTGTATATATACAAAGGAATATTACTCAGCCATAAAAAGAATGAAAGCTTGCCATTTGCTTTGGATGGACCTAGAGGGTACTATGATAAGTGAAATAATTTTCAGAGAAAGATAAATAATATATTATTTCTCTTATATGTGAAATAAAAAGGAAAAAAAAGAATAAACATAGCAAACCAGAAACAGAGTTGTAAATACAGAGAACAAAAAGTTGGTTGCCAGGAGTGAGGGAGATGAGGAGAAGAAAGCAATAAGTGAGGGAGGTTAAGAAGTACAAACTTTCAGTTACAAAATAAATGAGTCATGAGCATAAAATGTCCAGTGTGGGGAATATAGTCAATAATTACATAATATCTTAGTATGGTGACAGATCATAACTAGATTTATCATGGTGATCATTTTGAAATGTATAGAAATATTGAATCACTATATTGTGTAATAGAAAATATCATAGTGCTGTAAGTCAAGTATACTTCAAAAACAAACAAACACATAGAAAAAGAGATCAGATTTGTGGTTACCAGAAGTGGGGTCTGGGGGTGAGGGAATTATATGAAGGCATTTAAAAAGTACAAATTTCCAGTTATAAGATAAGTACATAGTAGGGATATAATGGACAACATGATAAATATAATTAACATTTCTGTATGTTATATATGAAAATTGTTAGAGAAAATCATGAGTTGTTATCACAAGGGAAAAAATATTTTCTATTTCTTCATAATTGTATCAGTTTGAGATGATGGATGTTCACTAAACTTATTGTGATAGTCATCTCATGATGTATGTAAGTGAAATTATTATGATGTACGCCTCAAACTTATACAGTGCTATATGTCAATTATATCTTAATACAACTGGGAAAAATAGAAAAATGGCATTCAAAGTCACATCACTAGTTCATGGCTAGACTGACACTTTGCCTTATGATTTCCAAAATCATTCCTTTGATGCCCCACACAGAATTATCGAAAGGATTTTCAAATAACTATAATGCATATCTGTCCCCAACTTCCACCTAGCCATAGAACCAGGAAGGACTAAATAAATAGACTACAAACACCAGCACTGATTTTTCACTTTGCATGTGAGTGCATGTATACAGCAAAATAAGCTTCTATTCACCAATACCCTCAACTAATTGAATTCACCACATTACAATATTGTCCGTAAATGGCAACAACAAAGGTCAGTATTACAAATATATTTGACATCCCATTTGTCGCTTGTGCACACCATTTCTGGGGCATGTGTTGGGCTCTGGGCAGTTCAATCCACGCTACTATAACTCATTTGTTTTCTACTCTCAATCTTTGACAAAGATCTATGACAGATTTCCTTAATCAATAATTAAACCGTATATCTAATGCCAAATTTTTAATTCATGAAAGTGAATACATGCATTTTACAAAGTATTTCAAAGCAGGAAGGGAATTCAGGATAATCATCCACAGACCAGGAAATTCAGGTGGTTGGAACACTCTTCCTTCATCAGTAGCTTTCCAGATATAGAGATTTTATTATAATGTGCTTTACATTTGCTAATGTAGTTCTATTAAAAGTCATACATTCTAAAATGGTATTTTACTCCTCCTATCTTTCCCCAATGCATTAAATGCAATTATACAGAGCCAACTGTGTATACAATACTCAACCAAACTTGGCATTTCTGAAGTAATTTGGAGAGAGATGACAGCAGGTAAAATTGGAATATTCCCAGAAGGTGCTCATTCTGTATTCAGAAGTATCCCAGATATTTTTGAAAATTTTTTTTCTCCAATTTGCATTATTTCTAAATACATTTTACATACTTTTTCCAAGTTTACTAGCTGTACTGCAATATGTACATTAATATTTAAGCTTATGTCAGGCCAACTTAGACATATGAATTAAATGTGGCATAAATTAAGTGCACATTTATTTAACATTCAGTGGATAGTATGTTGTTATGGCTTCTTAGCACTGGAAAGAGAGAAAGGTGCTCAAAGAACTCTTTCTGTGTTGACACTGCCATGCCCTGGACCATTTTTTGCACCACCCTTAAGCTGCTTAGGATAGCCAGTAGACTTCAGTAAATAGAAAAATCCTATTCGTTAATAGTTTAAATCACAAGTATATGTCAGAAAATCATTTGTTCTCAGGGTTGGCAAGCACCCCATCCGCGGCAAAAGAAAATATGTTTCAACCATTCTCTCTCTAAAATGTCGCTAACTGCAGCCCTCAATGTAGTGGGCAATAATAACTTCTGAAATCTACTCATTCTGGCTTTGTACATTTCTAGAGGTTTTTTTGAATATAATATCTATGGTAGATAGATTTTGGGGCTCCATGATCTTATCTCCTCGGTTTTATTCCTGCAGCCATATTATGTTACATGGTAAAGGAACTTTATCATGTAGATGTAATTAGAAGCAGAAAGGGAAGTCAGAGAAAGGTTCAATTTGCCATGCCAAATTCTGCCACCAATCAGAAGGAATTTGGAATTGAATTATTCCTCAGAGTCTCCACATAAGATTGCAGCTCTGTCGACACCTTGATTTCAATCTGTGAGACCCTGGGCAGGAAACACAGTTGAGTTATGCTATGTCCAGACTTCTGGCTCGTGAAATTGTGAGATAATAAATGGGTATTATTTTAAGCAGCAAATTAGTGGCAATTTGGTTTAAAAGAGTAGAAAGACAATGCAGATTAGAAGTATACAGATTCCAAGAGAGCTTCTTGTTCAACACTTTTATTTACTCATAAGGAAAGTGAGCTTTAATGAAAGTTAAACTTTTACCCAAGGTCATAGTTTATAAGTGACTCTATCATTACTATTAAATGCTAGTCTCCTAATCTACTTTATTAATTTGTTGATTTGTTTATTAAAAAAATATTTAATCAACTCTTTTGTAATAAATGAAGAAGGTAGAGAATTTGGGATCCTCCAGAGGGTATATTTTTGAGTTACCACTATATTCTCAGTACTGTTTGATATTTTAAATACGTTATTTATTTTATAAAATTCTAGTATGTAAATGACTTGTTAGAGTTATAACATGCACACAAATAATACTACAAAAATATAAACATCAAACCATATATAGGAGCTATTTGGTAAAAGTGAGGTCACAAAAAAATGTTTGACTTTCAATGGAAGGAATAAAGGAAATTTTCATAGAAGTGTCAACATTCGTCCTGAAACTGAAAGATAATGAAAGTATACTGCATTTCAGTTGCTCTAAGTAGTTCTTGCTGTATATATATTGACTCTGAGCAGCCTGAAAAATGATATGAAGAGCAATGCATGATTGGAATCACAGCATTTGCCCAAGCCATCTTTCTTCAACCCTTTAGAATTCCTTTCATTTATCATTAATTCAATTTTTTTGATCCTACCCAATAGTGTTTGAATTCAGTAACCAAGATTATTACAGCATCTCTGGTTCTTTCCTGATTCCCATCTTTCATGATTTATTCCAATATTTTACCCTCAGTATAATACACCACAACTATAGACAAAGGTATTATTCCTTTCTAGCTAACTTTATATACCACACCTTATACTATATACCACTGGTCCATGAGGGATATCTAAAGATAGAATTTGGATAAGTTCAAACTAAGGAATGCATAAATTCCTAGAGATGTAAATACATGAACCAAATTCAGGATGGCATGAATGGGACCTTTACTATCATAGGTATATTATTCTATTTACTTTGAGTATAGTGTGCCTAAAGAAGAAAAGCATATGTTACCAAGTTATGTTGACATGAGATTAGCAAAAGTTCTTAAATATGAAATAGTGAAATTTGGAGAGATTACTTACTTATTATAGATATTGGGAAGCCTTTGGATAAACTGGCAGAGAAAAACGAATAGTCTAGAGCAAGTTTTTGTAAAGATACTCCTCTGTTAAATATATGTATGATGAATTGTCTCTCAGAGGAAGTCAAAAGAAAGTATATTTTGATTTAGTGAAAGAGAACTGATATTTATTTGCATGTCTATTGTGCAGAAACTGGCAAGCATTTTACTAAACCAATTTTCACTTTTTCTTAAAAAATAAATAATCAGTTAGATGTGGCCATATGATGAAGCTCCAGTCAATGTAATGAATGTAATATTTTGCTTCTTTTCCAGGCTCTTCCCATAAAACCTTCCCATTCTCAATTTGTCATGCTCTTTCTAATCCTGAAATCTTTTAAATTGTAATAAAGGGGACTTTTAAAGACATACACTGAAAAAGTTGGAGCCACAAAATTTTCCCTGAAGCTTCATTTGAAGAAGAGGTCAGCCAGTAATCAGAAATACTTGGTTTGGATTATGTGAATGAAAAATAAACTATTATGTTTGAAACTGAGAAAAAATTTTCCCAAAATTTTTTGCTTCAAACTTATTTTATTTTATTCCACCATCAGACCAACATTTGCTTGAGTTAAAAATTCTTAGTATCAGTTTGTTGAATATAAATGTCTTTTGTAAGAGCATTAAGACTTTTTCACATAGAAATATATTTTGTGTAATAATCCAGACATAAAAAAGATTAATGTAAGATTAACTTCTAAGTATGAGGGAGATCAAGATGATGGAGTATGAGGATATGAAATTCACCTCCCACCATGAACACATCAAAAATACATCTATATGTGGAAAAATTCTGACAGAAAACTAACTGGAAATTGGTATAAAAGCTCCTATACAACCAAGGCTGTAGGAAAGATAAAGACATAATTGGGTAGGATGGGAAGAAAAGCATCAGGTGGGGACTTGTGTCACACTGGGAAGGGAATAAAAGAAAAGGGAATACTACATTGGCAGACCCTCACCCTAGGGAGTGAGCAGGTCAAGCCAGTCCTGGGGTCCTACACATATGAGTCAAGCTCCCTTGAATGTTCAGAGAACCACTGGGACAGATAGAAAGGCTGGAGAAACCTAGACTCCACTTATGAGGTGTGTACGAGTACTGTCTTGCCCCCAGGCAGGGTGGAGAGAGTTCTGCCCTAGCAGCTGCCTCCTTATTGTGTTCTCCAGTGCAAACCAAGCTAACCTGAACCTAGCCCACTCCTTACCATAGCTTGGCCCTGGATCTAGGGCATCCAGGACCTGGGAAAAGACTCAATCTAGGAATACAGAGATGAGCCAGGGACCTAAGGCATAGCCCAGGTGGGGTAGTGGCAGCCATAGTTGGTGCTTACTCAAGGAGCACCCTAGAAACAGCTCAGACTTCTGACAACTGTGGTGGCTCAGAATTCCCAAAACCACCTTGAAGTGCATCCCAGCACAAGCCAGGCAAATGCTCTGGCCCTGCCCACTTCACATGACAGCATAGCCCTAGACCACAACAGGGGAAATGATGTGACAATGGGCTGCGTCTGAGTGGAGATGACTACACAGGCAGAACATTCGACCTCTGTAAGCACATATGCCCCCTTGCTTCAACACTCCCTTCCTTTGGGGCAAAGTCTCCAGTGCAGGGAGAAGAAAAAACACACACCTAAAGGGAACATAGCCAGCTTGAGTCCAAGCTTCAGATCTTCCTCTCCAGCAACTTGGGAATAGACCCTACCCCTGACAGGGTGGTGATGGCCACTGAGCAGAGAGGAAGTCCTATTTCACACTCTGTTCAGGCTCTAGCTCCTCCATCACTAGGCACACCCCCCACCAAGCTGAGAGCAGCCAGCACACCCCGAGGAAAGATGTAACTGGCATCCATACTAAACAAGCCCTCCCATCAAAGGCATTGGGCACACGGAGTCAGCATAGGGAAGCTCCCACATAAGGACACCCTTTCAAGACCACAATAGGTAACTGTGTCATCTAAATTCATAGAGACAGAGAAACTTAAGTAAAATGAAAAGATAGAAGAACTACTCTCATTGAAAGAGCAAGAGAAAACTCCTGAAAAAATAATAAAACAGAAATAAACAATCTACAAGAAAAAGAATCCAAAACATTGGTAATAAAATGCTGAAATAATTAGGGAAGATAATTCATCTAAAAACAGATCATTTAAAAAAGGAACTAGAAACTATAAAGAAGACCTAATCAAAAATAGATAATTCAATATCTGAGATTAGAAGCACTTCAGAAGCAATGAACAGCAGACTAAATGACACAGAAGAACACATAAGTGATCTGGAAGATAGAATAATTGAACTCACCCAATTAGAATAGCAGACAGAAAGACAAATAGTTAAAAAATAAATAAATAAATAAAGGTGCTACATACAAGATCTCTGGGATAATATCAAGCATGCCAATATTCACACTATACGAGTTTCAGAAGAAGAAGAGAGAAAGAAAGATGGAGTTATGGCTGAAAACTTCTCAAACCTAAAGAAGAAAACAGATATCCAGGTACAGGAAGCAAAGAGGGTCCCAAACAAGATAAATCCAAGACACCCACATGAAAACATATCATAATTAAAATGACAAAAGTTAAAAATAAAGGGAGAATACTAAAGGCAAAAAGAGAAACATATAGAGTCATATACAAGAGAATCCCCATAAGGCTATCAGTCGATTTCTCTGCAGAAATTTTGCAGGACACAAGGGAATGACATGATATATTCAAAGTGCTGAAAGGGAAAACCCTGCAACCTAGGATAGTCTACCTAGAAAGATTATCACTCAGAATAGGAGAGAGAAAGAATTTCTCACACAAGCAAAAACTAAAAGAACTCAACAATACTAAACCTACACTTAAAAGAAATGTTGAAGGGTCACCTCTAAATGGAAAAGGTGTAAGAGTATATAGGAAAGGAAAAATCCCAATAGGAAAGGGAAATATATAGTAAGGATTGAACAGCACATAAATAAGTCAGTATGTAGATTTAAAAAAAAAATTGTAAAAGCAACTATAACTACAATCAACAGAAAATGGATAAGCAAGATGTAAAATATGACATCCAAAGTACGAAATGTGGGGAAAAATAGTAAAAAAATGTAGATCTTTTAGAATGTATTTGAACTTAAATGACTACCAGTTTAAATAAAATAGATATAATTATGGGTCAATGTTTACAAATCCCATGGTAACCACAAATCAGAAACCTACAATAGATATGCAAAATTCAGAAAGAAAGGAAATCAGCATACAATAAAAGAAAATCATCAAATCACAACAGGAGAAACAAAAAGAAAAAGAAGTGAACATAGAAGAACTACAAAAACAACTGGAAAACAGGAATAAAATGGCAGTAAGTACATACCTATCAATGATTACTTTAAATGTCAATAAACTAAATTCTCTGATAAAAAGACATAAGATGGCTGATTGGATAGAAAAAGAGAGAGAAAAAAAAAAAAGACCATTCAATATACAGCCTACAAGACATTTGCTTCAGAGCTAAAGATACACACAGAATGAATGTTTTGAAATGGAAAAAGATATTTCATGTGAACAGAAAATCTGCAAGAAATAGAGGGTAGCAATACTCATATCAGACAAAATAGACTTTAAAGCAAAGGCTATAACAAAAAACAAAGAAGGGGATTTTATAATGATAAAGGGATCAATGCAAGAAGAGGATATTATACTCGTTAGCATATATACACCCAATATAGGAGCACGTAAATACATAAAGCAAATACTAACAGATATGAAGGGAGAAGTTGGCAATAATACAATAATTGTAGGGAATCTTAACACACCACTGACATCAATGGACAGAAAAATCAATAAGGCAACAGTGGTTATAAAGACACAACTGATCAGTTGGTTTTAAAAACTATCTATGGGATATTCCATCAAAAAAACAGCAGAATACACATTTTTTCAACTGCACCTGGAACATTCTACAGGATAGATTATACTAGGTCACAAAATAAGCTACAACAAACTTATGGGGTTAGAAATTATATCAAGCATTTTCCCAAACACAATGGTATGAAACCAGAAATCAACTACAGAAAAGTAATGAGAACTATGTATAAAATAGATAATGAATGAGAACCTACTGTATAGCACAAGGAACTCTACTCGGTGCTCTGTGGTGATGTAAATGGGAAGGCATTCCAAAAAAAGAGGGTATATATGTACACATATGGCTGATCCACTTTGCTGTACAACAGAAATTTACACAGCAGTGTAAAGCAAATATACTGCCATAAAAAAAACAAAGAAGAAGAATCACCAGGAAACTAAACAATATTCTACTAAAAACTGAATGGGTCAATGATAAAATTAAAAAGAAAATCAGAAAATACCTCAAGACAAACAAAAATGGAAACCCAACTTTTCAAAATCTATGGGATTCAGCAAAAGCAGTTTGAAGTTGGAAGTTCATAGTGATCCAGGACTTCCTCAAGAAATGAGGAAAATCTCAAATAAATAACCTATACTGCAACCAGAAAGAATTAGAAAGAGAAGAACAAACAAAGCCCAGTCACAAGAAGGAAGGAATAATAAAGTTCAGAGAGGAAATAAATAAAAAGGAGAGAAAAAAATAGAAAGGATCAGTGGCACAAAGAGCTAACTTTGTGAAAAGATAAACAAAATTGATAAAACATTAACCAGGTTTACCAAGAAGAAAAGAGGACACAAATAAACAAAATAAAAAATGAAACAGGAGAAATAACAACTGGTACCCCAGAGAAACAAAAAGTCATAAGATAATACTATGAACAGTTATATGCCAACAAATTGAACAACCTAGAAAAAATGGACAAATTTCTAGAAATATACAGCCTGCCAAGACTAAGTCAAGAAAAAACAAACAATTTGAATAGACCAGTCACTAAGAGTGAAATTGAATTTGTAATTTTAAAATTCCCAGCAAACAAAAGTCCATGACTAGACAGCTTCACAGGGAAATTCTACTAAACATATAAAGAAGAATTAACATCTATCCTTCTCAAATTATTCCAAAAGATTGAAAAGGAGAGAATACTCCAAAATTTATTCTATGCGACTGTCATTACCCTGTTACCAAAAGCAAACAAAGATACTATAAAAAAAGAAAGTTATCGATATAGAGAGATATAGATGCAAAGTCCTCAATAGATTTTAGCAAACCGAATCCAACAATACATAAAAAGGATCATACAGCATGATCAAGTTGGATGTTTTCCAGGGTCACAGGGATGATTCAACATTTGCAAATCATTCAATATGATACACCACATTAACAAAAGGAAAGATAAAAATCACATAATCATCTCAACAGGCACTGAAAAAGCATTTCACAACATTCAACATTCATTTATGATAAAAGTCTCATCAAAGTGGTTATAGAGGAAACATATCACAACATAATGAAGGCCATTTATGACAAACCCACAGCCAACATAATACTCAACAATGAAGAGCTGAAAGCCTTCCTGTTAAATTCAGGAACAAGACAAGGATACCTACCTTCATGCTTCTACTTAACGTAGTATTGGAAATCCTAGCCACAGCAATCAGACAAGAAAAATATAAAATAAAAGGTATCCAAATTGGAAGGGAAGATATAAAACTGTCATTATTAGTAAATGACATGATACTCTATATAGAGTACCCTTAATCTCCACTCCAAAACTGTTAAAACTAATAAATGAATTCAGCAAGCCTGCAGGATAAAAGATTAATATACAGAAATCTCCTGTGTTTCTACATACTAACAATGAAATATCAGAAAGAGAAAGTAAAAAACAATCCCATTTAAAATTGCCTCAAAAAGAATAAAATCCTTAGGAATAAACTTAACCAAGGAGGTAACTGCCCTATACTCTGAAAACTATAAAACACTGATGAAGAAAATTGAAGATGTTACAAAGAAATGAAAAAATATCTTATGCTCTTAGATTGGAAGAATTAATATTGTTAAAATGGACTACTACCCAAAGCAATCTACAGATTATATTCAATCCCTATCAAAATACCCTTGACATTTTTCACAGAGCTAGAACAAATAATCCTAAAATTCATATGGAACCACAAAAAACACTGAATTGCCAAAATAAGCTTGAGAGAAATGAACAAAGCTGGTGGTATAACCCTCCCAAACTTCAGACTATACTACAAAGCTACAGTGATCAAAAGAGCATGGTACTGGCTCAGAAATAGACACAGAGAACAATGGAACAGAATAGAGATCCCAGAAATACACACAGGTACCTATGATCAATTAATCTATGACAGAGAAGCAAGAATATACAAGGGAGAAAAGTGAGTCTCTTCAACAAGTGGTTCTGGAAAAACTGGACAGCCATATGTAAAACAATGAGATTAGAATGTTCCCTAACACCATATACAAATGCAAACTCATAAAGACCTGAATGTAAGACCTGAAATAATAAAACTCATAGAAAAGAACATAGGCTGAACAGTCTTTGACGTAAATTATAGTAATATTTTATTGGATAAGTCTCCTGAAGCAAAAGAAATAAAAGCAAAAATAAACAAATAGGACATAAATAAACTTAAAAACTACTGCACAACAAAGGAACCATCAACAAAACAAAAAGGTTTTCCTTTTTCCACAGGTTTATGGAATGGGATAAAATATTTGCAAATGATGCTACTGCCAAGGGGTTAATTATCCAAAATATATAAACAGTTCATACAACTCAATATAAATAAAACAAATAATCCAATCTAAAATGGGTAGAAGACCTGAATAGACATTTTTCAAAATAAGACATACAGATGACTAAGAGGCACATGAAAAGATGTTCAACATGGCTAATTATTAGAGAAATGCAAATCAAAACAATAAGTATCACCTCACACCTGTAAGAATGGCTATCATCAAAAAGTGTACAAATAACAAATGTTGACAAGGATGTGGCGAAAAAGAAACCCTTGTACACTGTTGGTGGGAATTTAAGTTGGTGCAGCCACAATAGAAAACAGTGTGGAGTTTCCCCAAAAAACTAAACATAGAACTACCATACAATCCAGCAATTCTACTACTGGGAATATATCTAGAAAAATGGAAGTCACTAACTGGAAAAGATACATGAACCACAGTCGTCATAGCAGCACTGTTTACAATAGCCTAGATATGGAAGCAACCCAAGTGCCCATCAACAGATGACTGAATTAAGAAGATGATATATATGTGTATATATATATATATATATATATATATATATATATATATATATATTACTCAGCCATCAAAAGGAATGAAATACTGCCATTTGTAGCCATGTGGTTGGACCTAGGGAATATTATGCTTAGTAAAATAAGTCAGACAGAGAAAGATATATACAGTATTTGTCTGTATAAAATACTGTATATTATCATTTATACATACAATCTAAAAAGTAATATGCAAAACAGAAACAGACTCACAGATATAAAATAAACAAACAAACAAACAAAAAACTTGTAGTTACCAAAGTGGAGAGGGAAACAGGGAGAGACAAATTAGGGGTGTGGGATTAACAAATGATGTATAAAATAGATAAGCAACAAGGATATACTGTATAGCACAGGGAATTATAGTCACTATCTTCTAATAACCTATAATGGAGTATAATCTGCAAAAGTACTGAATCACTATGCTGTACACCTGAAGCTAACATAATACTGTAAACCAACTACACTTCAATTAAAAAAAAATATATGCAGATGATCACATGCTGAACTGGCAAGCCAGAAGCCATCCACACGAGATTGGCAAGTAACTCCCTCTGTATCTGTTCTCCCACTTTGGGGAAGTAAAAACCCCAAGGCTATTTTTCATCAAAGTGCAGTTTCAACACTCACACAATGGAAGTAGGTCACAAATTTTGTTACTTAATGTAACAAATTACACTACATTAATGTAATGGGAACACAGAGGGTTGTGGGCAGGTAGTCCTCAGTCCTGGGTTACTAGCGAACAGGGGATAGAGAGCAGGTAGCAAGCCATTACTACTTATAAGATGATTGATATAGCAGACACTACTTTTTCAAGGGCTCAACTCAGGGAGGTCATTTTAAAAGATTCCCTGGGAAAAGAAAGGCAGGAACTTGTGGTGAAAATCCTAAACTCAGGTCCTTATATAAATGTCCAAAATCTGGGTGTGAGCAGGGCTGTCACACTCTAAAATGCCTAGGCAGCAACCGAAAAGGTTCAGTTTACTCATCACATGCAGTTTAAAACCAGATATATAGACCAGTTGAACAGAATTGACAGCCCATAACTAAACCCACATATTTACCATCAACTAATCTTTCACAAGGGTGCCAAGAATATACAATGGGGAAAGGATAGTTTCTTCAATAAATGGTATTGAGAAACTGAATATCTATATGCAAAAGAATGAAATTGAACTTTTATCTTACACCATCCACAAAAATTAACTCAAAATAAATTAAAGATTGAAAAAAAAACTGAAACTGTAAAACTCCCAGATGAAAACATAGGAAAAAGCTGCTTGACATTGGTCTTGACAAGTGTTTTGTTTGTTTTGTTTTGTTTTGTTTTGCTTGTAATACCAAAAGTTTCGTGGCACTGGTGTTGATGATATATTTTGAATATGACACAAAAAAGACTGGCAACAAAAGAAAAAATAAACAAGTGGTACCTCATCAAACTAAAGAGCTTATGCACAGCAAGGAAAATATTAACAAAATGTAAAGGCAACCTGTGGAATAGAAGAAAAATTGCAGCCCATATATCAGATAAGGGGATATTTGGGATTAATATTCAAAATATATAAAGTTCTTAAACAACTCAATAGCAAAACAAACAAGCTATTTAAACAAAGGACAAAAGGCCTGAATACACATTTTTTTCAAGAAAGACATACAAATAGCCAACAGGTATATGCAAAGGTGTTCAACATCATTAATCATCAGGAAAATGCAAATCAAAACCACATTGAGATGTATTACAATTTTTAGAATGATTGTAATTGACAAGGCAAGAGATATTGTGTTGGAATGATATGTAAAAAGAGGAGACCTAGTTACTGTTGGTGGGAATGTGAATTGGTATAGTCATTATGAAAAACAGTATGGAGGTTCCCCCCAAAATTAAAATATATGTTTATCATATGCCCCATCATAGTATTTCTGGGTGTATATCCAAAGGAAATAAAATCCGTGTTGAAGAGATATCTGCCTTCCCATGTTCATTGCAGCGTTATTCATAGTAGCCATGATATGGGAAAAACTGACATCCAACAGTTGAATGAATAAAGAAAATATTTATCTATCTATCTATAATGGAACATTATTCAGCTTTTGAAAATAAGGAAATCCTGCCATTTTGAAAACATGGATAAACCCGGAGGACATCATGCTTAGTGAAATACACCAGACATAGAAAGAAAAATATTGTATGATCTTACTTATAGGTGGAATCTTAAAAATTAGAACTCAGAAAAGCTGAAAGGAGATGGAGGTTGCCAGGAAATGGATGTCATGTGAAATAGGGAGAAGCTGATCATTGGGTACAAACTATTCATATGTAGATGAATAAGTTGTGGGGAATCTAATGTGAAGCATGGTGCCTGTAGTTAATCATACTGCATTGTGCACTTTAAATTTGGTAAGATTTTAAACTTTAAGTGTTCTCACAAAATGATAATTATGTGAGGTAATGACTGTTTATTAGCTTGATTGTGATAATACTTTCAGAATATATACGCATGTCAAACCACCTTATTGTGCACCTTGAATACATACAATTTTTGTCAATTATACCTAAATAAATCTGAATAAAATTTAAAAGGAAAACAAAAAAAAAAAAAAACCAAAATAATAAATAGATATGCTGTTTGGTATACAACAATCTTTTCCTCCCAGCCTCCCACTCATTTAGAAACCATCTTCCAGATTGGTGCTGTGTGGATGAGATGGCACTTGACCAAGGAAGTCAAAAATACGTAGGATAAGAAAGAGAAAAGCAGATTCTCATCAGTGAAATGTTGAGTAAACTGATAGAGGTTTGGTTGGGGAGAACATTCATGGTTGTATGAAGTCAACAATAGAAAAATGAATCAAGGAGAAAGTCTTGTTAGGGGGACACTATACTTCTGTTTGCTAACTAAAACTAAACTGAAGCTTGATTCAAGACTTGTAATGATTGGGCACTCTTCTAGTTTTCCTTCCCATTTTAGGTTCTTGTGAATACTCATGTAATGAAGCTTACTGATAATTATATAATCAATATCTCATAAAGCTAGTAGGATGCTGACTTGAAATTTGACTTAGTCTCTCTCCTTTTCTTTTTAATATTCTAGTGTAAAAATTTTTTAAATGCTAAATTAAACAGATTTCCTATCTAGAAAATGTATACAATGAAATTTACTTAAGAGAATGAAGCAATTAATATACAGTTCTGGCCAACTTTAAAATACTTTAAAACATTAACTATTTTGCATGTTTTTTGCCTTGCTATATGGAGTTTTGCTTTAAAAACTGTTACTTCTGAACATCTTAATGATCAGGTGCAATATGAAAGGGACTAGTTTTTGTTGTTGTTTTTTTAACAAAACCTAATTAGTAAAGCTAGTAAATAAATACATCCAATTATATTGATTGGTCTTAGATTTTCACACAGTGTAATCAGAGGACAAGTAAGCATATCCTCACAACATGACTCCTTAGAAGGCAAGTCAGCTGTGTCTATTTATAGCTTCCATAAATGATGCTAGCATGATAGACTTTTTAAAATGTTCTTAAATGTTTTTACAAAAAAAAAAAAAAAAAACAAAGAAAATTTTACTGGATAAAGATTTTTTCTCAAAAAAAACAAAAAGCCTTTGTAGATAAAGTAGAGAATTCAAGTTTTTTTGTTTGCTTATTTATTAAATAGCTAATACATTTTTTTTCAAACCCTTGAAAATATAAAACGATTTTAACAACAGTGTTCACACCCATTCTTTTTTCCTATCCACCCACTTCATTCCCCAATCTATAAACCATTGCTATTAGTTTTTTGTCTATGCACCCAGAGTTTTTATACATATACAAGAGTATGTGTGTGTGTATGCTTTTTCTTCTTCTGTCTTATAAAAACAATAAAATATGATTCTGTGTCTTGCCTTTTTTATTTAACAATGCACCTTGGACAGCATTCCAGAGTAAAAAGTAAAGCAATTCCCCATTCCTTTATTTTAAAAAAAATATGCCTTAAGACATTGGAATGATTTTTAACCCTTTATTTGTACAAACAATAAATACCTGCTCTTTTGCACGTTTAGAAGTATGTAGCTGAAGCAACATTCTGAAGACTGAAAATAATCTGGCAGTGGATCCTGCTGGGTTGTCTTCAATAGAGGCTGTAACATTGATACTGTGACTAGCAAAGTAGAAGAGCAGAACACTGAAATTTAAGTCAGATTTCTAAATTCTATTTAAATTTTTGTGTTCTTATATTAGAAAAATTACAGAAATCACTTCAGTAGTAAATTTTTACTAACTATGATGGTCTATACATTATGTTATCACCATCATATTTATCAGACATTATAGGAAAAGAGTTTCCTCAAAAATTAAATGTTCAAAAAATGGAAGCCTAATCTTTACATGTCAATGTATCAAAAATAAAATAAAATAATGGTTAATCAGATTAGGAACAAATTATATCCTACCTTTCACTGCTTCTGAAACAGAGCAGAGTAGAAAAACACAAATTTTCTGCCCTCAGTCTGTCTGAAATAAAGATCATTAACTGTACCTCCCAACATACACACACAAACTCACTCACATACTTACCTCTACCTGCTGACTCTCTCTTTTATTTTTTTTTCACATCTTTATTGGAGTATAACTGCTTTACAATGGTGTGTTAGTTTCTGCTTTATAACAAAGTGAATCAGCTACACATATACATATATCCCCATATCTCCTCCCTCTTGCATTTCCCTCCCATCCTCCATATCCCATCCCTCTAGGTGGTCACAAAGCACGGAGCTGATCTCCCTGTGCTATGCAGCTGCTTCCCACTAGCTATCTATTTTACATTTGGTAGTGTATATATGTCCTTGCCACTCTCTCACTTTGTCTCAGCTTACCCTTCCCCCTCCCCATATCCTCAAGTCCATTCTCTACGTCTGCATCTTTATTCCCATCCTGCCCCTAGGTTCTTCAAAACCACTTTTTTTTTTTTTTTTAGATTCCATATATATGTGTTAACATACTGTATTTTTTTTCTCTTCCTGACTTACTTCACACTGTATGACAGACTGTAGGTCCATCCATTTCACTACAAATAACTCAATTGTGTTTCTTTTTATGGCTGAGTAATATTGCATTGTATATATGTGCCATATCTTCTTTATCCATTCATCTGTTGATGGACACTTAGGTTGCTTCCATGTCCTGGCAATTGTAAATAGAGTTGCAATGAACATTGTGGTACAAGACTCTTTGAATTATGGTTTTCTCAGGGTATATGCCCAGTAGTGGGATTGCTGGGTCGTATGGTAGTTCTATTTTTAGTTTTTTAAGGAACCTCCATACTGTTCTCCAGAGTGGCTGTGTCAATTTATATTCCCACCAACAGTGCAAGAGGGTTCCCTTTTCTCCACATCCTCTCCAGCATTTATTGTTTACAGATGTTTTGATGATGGCCATTCTGACTGGTATGAGGTGATACCTCATTGTAGTTTTGATTTGCATTTCTCTAATGATTAGTGATGTTGAGAATCCTTTCATGTTTTTGTTGGCAATCATTATATCTTCTTTGGAGAAATAATATAGATCAATGGAACAGGATAGAAAGCCCAGAGATAAACCCACGCACATATGGTCACCTTATTTTTCATAAAGGAGGCCAGATTATACAATGGAGAAAAGACAGTCTCTTCAATAAGTGGTGTTGGGAAAACTGGACAGCTACATATGAAAGAATGAAATTAGAACACTCCCTAACACCATACACAAAAATAAACTCAAAATGGATTATAGCCTTAAATGTAAGGCCAGACACTATAAAACTCTTAGAGGAAAACATAGGCAGAACACTCTATGACATAAATCACAGAAAGATCCTTTTCGACCCACCTCCTAGAGAAATGGAAATAAAAACAAAAATAAACAAATGGGACCTAATGAAACTTTAAAGCTTGTGCACAGCAAAGGAAACCATAAATAAGATGAAAAGACAACCCTCAGAATGGGAGAAAATATTTGCAAATGAAGCAACTGACAAAGGATTAATCTCCTAGGTTTACAAGCAGCTCATGCAGCTCAATATCAAAAAAGCAAACAACCCAATCTAAAAATGGGCAGAAGACCTAATAGACTCTCTCATTTTTGTTTGTGAATTAAGGATACCTGAGAGTACACTTGGCAGAACGTGTGTCAGCTTGGGGTTCTCACTCTAGTATCCTGATTCTTTTTCTTTAGACAAATTGGAAACCTTAGACCAGTCATTTAACTGAAAAATATCTCAGTCTGAATCTCAGAACTAGATAAACTCTAATGTCTTTCCTATTTCTGTGCTGCAATGATTCCATAGGTGCCCCAAGTTGGATCAAAATTCAAAAATTATCTTAGTCTCCTTCTGTGCACAGATATCCAACCATTTTTAAAAGTTTGGTAAATTCCAAAGTGATAATGTTGCTCAATTGTGCTTTCTTTCAATCCCACTGCCAGGGTGTTAATGCTTGTCTACTTTATTTCTTTTTTTTATTGTCATATAGCTGATGTACAATATTATATAACTCACAGGTGTAAAGTATAGTGATTCAACTATTTAAAGGTTATACTCCATTTATATTATTGTAAAATATTGGCTATAT
Organism: Balaenoptera acutorostrata; assembly: GCF_949987535.1. NCBI lineage: Eukaryota > Metazoa > Chordata > Mammalia > Artiodactyla > Balaenopteridae > Balaenoptera > Balaenoptera acutorostrata. Next base: position 33,916,367 of record NC_080076.1, on the reverse strand, counting down.
TCCCTACATTGTACAATGTATCCTTGTAGTTTATTTTATACCTCTTCATCCCCTACCCCTATATTGCCCCTCTCTCAATCCCTCTCCCCATTAGGAGCCAGTAGTTTGTTCTCTATATCTCTGAGTCCGTTTCTTTTTTGTATATTCACTAGTGTGTTGTATTTTTTAGATTCCACATATAAGTGATATCATACAGTATTTTTTTCTCTCTCTGACTTATTTCACTTAACATAATACCTTCCAAACTATCCATGTTATTGCAAATAACAAAATTACCTTTTTTTAAGGCTGTTTAGTATTATATTGTGTGTGTGTATATACCGTGTATATATATATACACCAAATCTTCTTTATCCATTCATCTGTTGATGGATACTTAGGTTTCTTCCTACTTTGTTTCTTGGCAATTGTAAATAATGCTGCTATGAACAATAGGGTACATGTATCTTTTCAAATTAGTGTTTTTGTTTTTTTGAATATATGCCCAGGAATGGGATTGCTGGGTCATAGGGTAGTTCAATTTTTAGTTTTTTGAGGAACCTCCATAATGTTTTCCACAGTGGGTGCACCAATTTACATTCCCAGCAACAATGTGCAAGGATTCCCTTTTCTACACATTCTCAACAATATTTGTTCTTTGTAAATTTCTTGATGACAGCCTTTCTGACAGGTGTGAGGTGATACCTCATTGTGGTTTTGATTTGCATTTCCCTGACGATTAGTGATGATGTGCATATTTCCGTGTGCGTGTTGACCGTCTGTGTGTCTTCTTTGGAAAAAATATGTATTCAGGTCTTCTGCCCATTTTTTAATTGGGTTATTTGGTCTTTTTGATGTTGAGTTTTATGAACTGTTAATATATTTTGGTATTAACCCATTATTGGTCATTTCATTAGAAAATATTTTCTCCTACCCAGTAAGATTTCTATTCACTTTATCAGTGGTTTCCTTTGCTGTGCAAAACCTTTTAAGTTTAATTTTGTTTTTTGGGGGGTTGTTTTTGGTTTTTGTGGGGGTTTTTTGTTTTGTTTTTTGCTTTAAATTTCTTTGTTTTGGGAGACAGATCCAAAAAAATATTGCTACAATTTATGTTGAAGAGTGTTCTGAATATGTTTTGCTCCTGGAGTTTTATGGTTTCTGGGCTTACATTTAGACATTTAATCCATTTTGAGTTTATTTCTGTATATTGTGTTAAAGAATGTTCTAATTTCATCCTTTATATGTAGCTTTCCAGATTTCCCAGCACCACTTACTGAAGAGACTGTCTTTTCACCATTGTATATTCTTGCCTCCATTGTCATATATTAATTGACCATAAGTACATGGGTTTATTCTGGTCTCTCTATTCTGTCCCATTGATCTCTACATCTGTTTTTGTGCCAGTACCATACTGTTTTCATTACTGTAACTTTGTAGTATAGTCTGAAGTTCAGGAATGTAATTCCTCCAGCTCTGTTCTATTTCCTCAAGATTATTTGTTGGCTATTTGGGGTCTTTTGTGTTTCCATACAAATTTTAAAATTATATCTACTTCTCTGAAAAATGCCCTTGGCATTTTAAAGGGATTGCATTGAATCTGTAGATTGCCTTGGACAGTGAGGTCATTTTAAACATATTAATTCTTCCAACCCAAGAACACGGTATATCTTTCCTTATGTTCTGTCATATCCAATTTTGTTTGTCAGTGTCTTACAGCTTTCTGAGCAGAGGTCTTCTACATCGCACAGGTCTTTTACATCCTTAGATAGTGTTATTCCTATCTATTTTACTCTTTTTGATGTGATGGTAAATGGGATTGTTCTCTTAATTTCTCTTTCTGATAGTTTATTCTTAGTGTATAGAAATGCAACAGATATACTGTGTACTAATTTTGTATTCTGCAACTTTACCAAATTCATTGATAAGCAAGCTCTAGTAATTTTCTTCTGGTGTCTTTAGGATTTTCTATGTATAGTATCATGTCATCCACAAACAGTGAGTTTTACTTGTTCCTTTGAAATTTGGGTTAATTTTATTTCTATTTCTTGGCTGATAGTTGTGGTTAGGACTTCCAATACTATGTTTAATACAAGTGGTGAGAGTGGGCATCCTCATCATGTGCCAGATCTTAGAGGGAATGCTTTCAGCTTTTCACTATTGGTTATGATGATAGTTGTGGCCTTGTCATATATGGCCTTTATTATGTTGAGTTATGCTCCTTCTGTTCCCACTTTCTGGAGGGTTTTTTTCATAAATGAATGTAGAAATTTGTCAAAAGAGTTTTCTCCATCTATTGAGATAATCATATGTTTTACATTCTTCAATTTGTAGTGTGTTTTTTCACATTGTATGATTTGCAGATATTGAAAAATTCTTGCATCCCTGGGATAAATCTCACTTGATCATAGTGTATGGTCCTTTTAATGTATTGTTGGATTTGATTTGCTATTTATTTTTAGGATTTTTGTATATATGTTTATCAGTGATATTGGCCTGTAATTTTATTTTGTTGTGATATCTTTTTCTGGCTTTGGCATTAAGGCCTTACAGAATGAGTTCAAAAGCATTCTGTCCTCTGCAAATTTTTGGAATAGTTTGAGAAGGATAAGCATTAACTATTTAAATGTTTGGCTGAATTCACCTGTGAAACCATCTGGTGCTGGACTTTTGTTTGCTAAGAGTTATTAACTACTGACTAAATTTTATACTGGTAATTTGCCTGTTCATATTTCCTATTTATTCCTTGTTCAGTCTTCGGAACTGTACACTTCTAAGCATTTGTCAATTTCTTCCAAGTTGTCCATTTTATTGGCATATAGTTGTTCTCAGTAGTCTATTATGATCTTTCGTATTTCTGTGATGTTGCTTGTAACTTCTTTTTTACTTCTGATATTAGTGTTTCAGGCCCTCTCAAATTTTTTCTTGATGATTCTGGCTCAAGGTTTATCAATTTTGTTTATCTTTTCAAAGGATTAGCTTTTAAGTATTGATCTTTTCTACTGTTTTTTAGTCTCTGTTTCTTCTCTGATCTTTATGATTTCTTTCTTCTACTAAATTTGTTTTTCTTTTTATTTATTTATTTTTTGTTCTTCTTTCTTTAGTTCCTTTAGGTAGAAGTTTAGGCTGTTTATTTGAGATTTTTTTGTTTCCAAAGATGAGGTTGTATTGTTATAAACTTCCCTCTTAGAACTGCTTTTGCTGCCTCCCATAGGTTTTGGGTCATTGTGTTTTCATTTTCATTAGTCCCTAGATATTTTTAAAATTTCTTCTTTGATTTCCTCACTGATCCATTGGCTGTTTAGAAACATACTTTTTAGCCTCCACATGTTTGTGTTTTTTGCAGTTGTTTTTTTTTTTTTTTTTTTTTCCTTTTAGTTGGTTTCTAGTCTCATAGCATTGTGGTCAGAAAAAAGATGCTTGATATGATGCCAATTTTCTTAAATTTACCAAAACTTGTTTTGTGACATAGCATGTGGGCTCTCCTGGAGAATATTCCATTTGCACTTGAAAAGAATGTGTTTTTTGCTGCTTTTGGATGGAATGTTCCATATATATCTATTAAGTTCATCTGGCCTAATGTCTCATTTAAGACCAGTGTTTCCTTATTGATTTTCTGTCTGGATGATATATCCATTGATGTAAGTTGGGTGTTAAGTCCTCTATTAGTATTATGCTACTGTTCATTTTTCCTTTTATTTCCATTAATATCTGCTTTATATATTTTAGTTTGGGTGCATATATATTTGAAAGTCATATCTTCTTCTTGGATTGATCCCTTGATCATTATGTAGTGTCCTTCTTTGTCTCTTGTAACAGTCTTTATTTTAAAGTCTATTTTGTCTGGTATAAGTATTGCTACCCCAGCTTTCTTTTGATTTCCATTTGCATGGAATACTGTTTTCCATTCCCTCACTTTCAGGCTGTTCGTATTTAGTTCTAAAGTGAGTCTCTTGTAAGAAGCATATATATAGGTCCTATTTTAGTATCTATTCAGCCACGCTATGTCTTTTGACTGGAGAATTTATTCCATTTATATTTACACTAATTTTGATATATATATATTCTTATTGTGATTTTTAAAATTATTTTGGGCTTGTTTTCTTAGACATTTTTTGTTCCTTTCTTCTTCTTTTGCTTTCTTCTCTTGTAATTTGATGTCTGCCTTTAGGGTCAGGAATGGATTCTTTTTTGCTTTTTGTCTGTATATCTATTATAGATTTTTGATTTGTGGTTACCATGAGGTTTTTGTATAGCAATCTATATATATTTACATGATTGTTTTAAGTTGCTAATCTCTTACTTTCAAATGCACTTTAACAACCCTGCATTTGTACTCTTCTCCCCTCACAATTACTGTTTTTTTTTTTTTTTTTTTTTTAGCCTGGGACAATTACTGTTTTTGATATCATATTTTACATCTAATTGTTTTGTGTATTGCTTAACTATGTATTGTGAATATAGATGATTTTACTACTTTTGTCTTTTAACCTTCCTCCTAGCTTTGCATGTGAATGATTTCCTACATTTACTTTATGTTTGCCTTTACTAATGAGCTTTTTTTATTTTGTAATTTTCATGTTTCCAGCTCTGGGCTTTTCTTTTTTTGCCTTAGAGAAATTCCTTTAACATTTCTTGTAAGGCTGATTTGGTGTTGCTGAACTCTTTTAGCTCTGCTTGTATGTAAAGATTTTTGTCTCCATAAAATCTGAATTAGACCCTTGCTGGGTACAGTATTCTTGGGTATAGGTTTTTCCTTCTCATCACTTTAAATATATTGTGCCATTTCCTAGTGGCATGCAGAGTTTCTGCGGAAAAAAATTAGCTAATTGCCTTATGGAATTTCCCTTCTATATTATTTGTTGCTTTTCCCATGCTGTTTTTAATATTCTCTCTTTATCTTTAATTTTTTATCATTTTAATTACAATGTGTCTTGGTGTGTTCTTCTTTGGGTTAATACTGTATTGGACTTTCAGTGCCTCCTAGACTTGAATGTCTGTTTCCTTTCCCAGGTTATGGAAGTTTTCATCTATTATGTCTTCACATATGTTTTCAGTCCCTTTCTCTCTTTCTTTTTTTACTTGGACACTTATAATGCAAATATTAGTGAGCTTGATATTATCCCAGAGGTCTCTTAAACTGCCCTCATGTTTTTCATTCTTTTTTTCTGTTTGCCATTAGTGATTTCCACTACTCTCTCTTCCATCTTGCTGATCTGTTCCTCTGTATCATTTAGTTTACTGTTGATTCCTTGTAGTGTATTTTTCATTTCAATTACTGTATTCTTCAGCTTTGTTTGGTTGTTCTTTATATTTTATAATCTTTTGTTGAAAACTTCTAACTTCCCACTCTGTGCATCCATTCTTCTCCTGAGTTCATCGATTACCTTTACGATCACCACCCTGAACTCTTTCTTGGGTAGATTACTTACCTCCACTTTACTTAGTTCTTCTTCTGATGTTTTATCTTGTTCCTTTGTCTGGAATGAGTTTCTCTGTCACCTCATTTTGCTTAAGCTGCTGTTTATAATTTTAGGTATATGGTATATTAGTTATGTTTCTTACATTGGAATAGTGGCTTTCTTTAGGAGACAGCTTATGCATCACAGCAGCACACTCCCCCCTCATCACCCAAGGCACATGTTCTAGGGGTTTCCCTTATGAGGGCAGTGTTGATTCTTCTATTGTTGAGGGCTGACAATTTGGGTGTTCTATAAGCTTGGTTAGCCCCTAGTTCAGTTGGTTGCCAGCCTCTACTTTGTGTGGAGGCCGTCAGCTTCTGGTTGGTGGGGCTGAGTCATAAGGTGGCTAACTGCAGCACCCCAGGGGGCCCTGGGGCTAGTGCTGGTTCACTTATGGTGAAGTCAGGGTCCAGAAGACTCCAGGGCTGTTGCCCACCTTCTGGCATGTGAAGCCAGGTCCTGGGATTACTGCCAGACTACTGGAAGGCAGAGTCAGGTTCCAGATTCTGGTTCCAGGGCCTAGAGAGCCCAGCACTGGTGTCAGATTGATAGTGGGGTTGGCTGGTTCATAACTCAGTTGGGTACAAGTGTACAGAAGCTTGTGTTGTCCTTCTAGTGGGCAGGGTCTGAGCCCACCTCGTCTCAAGGCAAGGTCTGTCATGCTGTGGGCTGGCTGGGTCTGCAGGCTACAGGATTGTGGGTTTTCTTGTGTCTGATGTCTGCCCCGTGGTGGGTGAGGCTGGCCCAGTGGCTAAAGCAGGCATCCTGAAGGCAGAGGTGGAGCTCAGGGGATTCTGGAGCTGGTGCCTGCCCGCTGGTTGGTGAATCTGGTTCCTGGGCCATATGATGGCAAGCCCACTTTATTTCTTATTTGTATTGTACTAATTTTCTAAGCATACACACACACACACACACACACGTATATATATATACATATATATGTACACATATTTCCCTTGAGATTACTTGTGTATTTCAATTGCTTTTGCTACACTGATTTCTCAGAGCAATAAGTAGTTGAGAGTTTATTTATGCACATGATCTTATAAAAGGGTGCATCATTTCTTTAGAATAAAAATGATATGATATTGATTAACTAAGGAGGAATATACAGATAAATTATATATATTATTTTACTTAAAACTTTTTATATTATTAATAGTCTATAAAGTTGTTAAATTAATAAAATAAATGTTAATGTCAAGGAGATAGCAGTTGAAATGTATGCTCCTGGATTATACAAAATATATTACTGGGCTTCCCTGGTGGCACAGTGGTTGGGAGCCCACCTGCCAATGCAGGGGACATGGGTTCCAGCCCTGGTCCGGGAAGATCCCACATGCCGCGGAGCAGCTGGGCCCATGCACCACAGCTGCTGAGCCTGTGCTCTGGAGCCTGCAAGCCACAACTACTGAGCCCACGTGTCACAACTACAGAAGCTCACGTGCCTACAGCCCGTGCTCCGCAACAAGAGAAGCCACTGCAATGAGAAGCCCGCACACCACAACGAAGAGTAACCCACACTTGCTGCAACTAGAGAAAGCCCGTGAGCAGCAATGAAGACCCAGTGCAGCCAAAAATAAATAAATAAAATAAATAAATTAAATATATATATATATATATATATATATATATATATATATATATATATATATATATATATATTACTGTTAGCACCTCAGGAGGAAAAAATACATATATAATATCACTAAAAAAATTACCTCAGAGAAGAAAGTCAGTTTGAAAGAAATGGAAGTCAGATTAGTTTACATATGAAAACAACTGGAAGACCTCTAGTTGGCTGAATCATCTAGGAATGTTAATAAAAGATTAGTTTTTTATGAATATGAGCTGAATTTAATCCCTTCTCCTACACTCACTAGCTATGTCATGTGAGGAAAGTTATTTTACATTTATAATATTCAGTTTCTATATATATGGCAATAATCAATAATATAAGCTTTATTCTGTTACTTTGAGGAAATCAAAATAATAGAAAACATTTAACATAATGCCAGCCCTGACATTTTTATTGTTAATGCTATCATCACCATCAGCATTATCACCATCATCTCCTATACATTTGGATTTTGTTGGTCCATGTCATATATATATTCATGTATGCTTTGTGATTTATATTATTTATCCATTCTGAAATTAAAAAAGATGTTATTTATAAATGTAAATATATAATATATAAAATATTTATATTTAATACTCAGAGCCCTGTGTCCAGCCTTAAGAACCTTTTCAACAAAGTTGAAACTTCATAACATTCCTTTGTAGTTGTTTACAATCATACCTTATCCCAGTTCCTGTGGGTAAAGATCATGTATCATTTATAATTAAATTCCAAAAAGAAGTTCAAAGATAAGAGAATGAACCAGTATTAAGAGAGCATCCACTGTGTGTCATACATAGTGTTAAGTATTTTTCAGACATTTTAAGATATGTGCTATTTACTTTTCTTGAGGTGTTGAAGGTTTAACTAAGTCCTTTAAATGCTAAAGACCTCATAGGCAGGGAACTGGGCCACAGACGCAGCTCTGTTTCCTCCACAAGTTATAGACTTTCTATGATACCCCTTGACTCCTCCTCAGGACCTAGAGTGGTTCCATATACACAATAAGTATTTAGAACAAATTAGCAGAATAAACAAATGAATTAAGAAATAAGCATGAGTATCAGATTTATTATGAACTAAAGTTGGCTTTATTATAGGCACCTTTATCTCTTTTCTGATTTTTTTCTCAAGGGAAATGATTCTTTTCTCTGAATTAGAACATTGGTTTATTTATCTACACTATTTTTATGGAAATTTGTAGAATTATGTCTGTGCATCACTAATAAAATCAATTGAATAAGAATACCAATTTTGCTGATAACATTACAGTATGTCTCTGTTTCCCTGTGACAAGGTGATGGGCAAGATGAACTTTACTCTTCCCATACTTTTAATTATAACTGTTATTAGGGAGTTTTTACTTTAATGTTTGTAGATTTTACTTTCAAAGTCAATAATAATGAATTCCATTAGTAATTTATAAATGTCATTTTCACTGTAGGTTGATTCTGGATTAAATCCACCACAGTTCAATAACTGTCATGCCAAAGATGAATCCTTAGGAAATGTCCATCTACAAAGCTGTAAGCTATTTTCAATATAAAAGTTTTAATTGCTGCTTCTCACCATTCTTTTTGTTAACTAGTAGTCATACTGCTTTCCAAACAAGCAAATAGGAGTATAGTAGGACAGTGGACCAAATATTAACAGATATTACTGTGTTGAAATTTTATTTTCACATTAAAATATAGACAAGCTGGAAAAACTTAAAAGAACATTTCTGTCTTGAATCAACTTCCATCTGTCTCCATGAACTCAAGCTACATCCAACATATTTGAGACCACTGGAAGAGAAGTTCAATTTAAATTAGAAACAATTTTAATTTGAAAACCACTTGATGGAAAAAAAAAACTTTTAAAAATGCACACTGAGACACAGATACACACATATAAGCTAATTTATTGGAATTAAATGGTTATTGATAAACATAATAGAGTTGGGGGCTGGTCTGGTCTCCTGAAATGGCTAAAACCAATGCCCTTCAAAGGATTTCAAACTAACTTAGGTTACTTTTTCCTTTTTATTAATTTATTTATTACCTTTTACTTATATACTTAAACTTAAAAAAACAGACTCATAGATTTTTATTCAGGTATATAAATGGATGGGATTATGAGTATTATAAATGGATGAGATTAGCATTTAGATTGTGGCAGACCCCTGGAAACAGAATTATTAAGTCAACATTGTTAAAATGCTTATTTTCCTTGAAAATGGATTTCTTCACAATGGAGGTTTATCTCATGTCCAAAGAATTGAAGCAGGCCTCTATAATTGCTTATTACGCAGTCTGAAATAATAAAATATTTGTGTGGATTCATGTCTTCTCCTCTAAAAATAAACATATGTCCCTCATTAATAATCTACAAGTATCAAAGTCATGCTGCTGCATAAATAAAAGAAATAAATAAAATTAAAATTCCAAAGCAGTTGTTCATTAAGACTTACTGCACAAAGTCTCTAAAATTACCAGTTCATATGCCTAGCTCATGGAAAAGTCAATTTCTGAATCAGAGAACCAAAGGTCTTGGTGTTGAATAGAAACAAAATAATCACCTGGTAATAAAGAGAGGGTCATCAAATTAGATGTTGCCTGTGAAGGATTTTGACATTATTACAACCACTATTAGTATCATCATCATCACCATTGCCATCATTACTAATATTTTCCAGACATTGTTTTGACACTCAGGAAGATTATCACCCTCAGTCAAGAGAACAAAACCCTAAACTTTGATGTCTAATTGTACATTGAAATCTCATCCAAATTCTGGTTTAAAAAATAAATATCAAGCACAAGAATATAGTGTTAACAGATTCAGTTGAGAAAAACCTGAATAAGTAGAGCTTTGTTCAGTTATCACATTTTGACATATAGTGTACGTCATTCCACTTACTGCTTATTAATTTATAGGTGATTTGTCTTCCTAATTCATTTTTCCTAGAAGACAGATGTAATGTTTTAAGTGTAAATAATCAGATTAAATTCTCATATAGCCATGCTTTCTAACTATCATAAAAATATTCCTAGTCATAGCCAGAAGTGTAAAGGGGCCCCATGAAACCATAGTATAAGCTTGGTACATCATCCTGGAGCATTACTTTTAAAATGCTAAGTAATATGAACTATTATTTTGATATTGTATTATGGGTTAGAATGCTAAGTTTATATGAACTCTAATGATAAGAAACAAATTAAATCATCATTCTTATGGATTATTTGAAAAACATAGAAGAAAATTGCGTTGGTGACTGGTGAGTGTAGGTAAGAGTCAAATTTTCTGAATTTATGTCTTCTCTGTGTCACTTGCTTTTGCTGTGATCTTAGTTAAATTAGTCTTTCCAACTTCTAGGTCCCTCATCCCCAAAAGGGGATTGTATTAAGACCTAACTCATGGAGTTATTGTGAATATTACATAGTTTAATTCATGTAAGATGCTTATCATAGAATCTGGAAAATACTAAGTGCTCATTCTTAGGCATTGTGAGTAATATATAGATCACAGAATCCATTTTCTTAAAGAGGAGATAACTTCATGAAAACACCTTATGTGGAGAAACACAATGTCATACACAAAAAAGAGTGAACTTCCAGAGAAACCAAGTAAATGTCTATTTTGTAAGAAGTCATCTTCTCCTCTTCTCAAATTAAAACTCCAGAATAAGGTTCAATTCATTCCCACACCAGTCACTGGGAATTCACTGGTAAAGAAGTAAACAAGAACTTTGCTCTTCCTTCTAGAGGGGGAAGACAGAAAAATACACATAAATATCAATGACTAAACAAGCACTACCAGATTCTGATATTCCCTTGTTTGTTCATAAAAAACAGAGTAATTTATCAGGGCTTCCCTAGTGGTGCAGTGGTTAAGAATCTGCCTGACATTGCAGGGGACATGGGTTCGAGCCCTGGTCTGGGAAGATCCCACATGGCACAAAGCAACTAAGCCCGTGTGCCACAACTAATGAGCCTGCTCTAGAGCCCATGAGCCACAACTACTGAGCCCACATGCCACAACTACTGAAGCCTGCATGCTTAGAGCCTCTGCTCTGCAACAAAACAAGCCACTGAAATGAGAAGCCCATGCACCGCAAGGAAGACTAACCCTCACTCGCCGCAACTAGAGAAAGCCCGCATGCAGCAACAAAGACCCAACACAGCCAAAAATAAATAAATACATAAATCGATTTATTAAAAAAAAGAAAAAAAACACAAAGTAATTACTCATACAACTACACTAAAAATATAATATTTTGAGTGTGCCTGTGAATATATCTTGAGAAATGAGTAGCTACACAAAGATTTAACTTAGTGATATACATCCAAATGGGCTCACCTGAAGAACCTCCAGGATTACAAATTTTCTAAAATGATTATGGATTTATCAAAGGACATAAGGAAGACAACCAGAGTTAAAACATTTCAACTTGAGTTTATTAACTTACCAGGAAGGAAATACATACTAATGAAGAAATAATTTATCAGGTAGCCCACCATGGGGGGAAAAAGTCACAATTACTTTAAATGCTAAAAAGTGGGAGTTAATGGTGGTCATACATATTAGCACCCTGGATAGGATAGAATAAGTCCATGGATTTGCACACAGTTAGTTAAAGGTTAGGTCCAATAAAAGTCTGGTGTTCTGTAATGAATCAAAGTCCATTGTCCTTTATTAATCTCAGCTACTTAAAAGCAGTTGTGATGAATAACAATATTCAATTTTTATATCTCCTAGACTAGTGGTATTAAATTGTGTTCCTGACCTGCACCATCAGCATCACCTGGCAACTTGTAGTAAGAAATGAAAATTCCCAGGCCCCACCAAACAACTTCTTAATCAGAAACTCTGGGGTAGGACTCAGCAATCTGTGTTTACACAAGTTCTATGGATGATTACAATGCAGGATAATTTTTGAGAATCACTATCCTAGGTAAATATTTCTGGAAGTGATTTTTTTTTTCTTTTATAGTCATTTTTGTTGTTGTTGTTAGACAACACAAAATAGTACATTAAAGAAAAAATCTAGAGCTTCAGTTTGTCAATAGCCTTTAGTATCTGGGACACATTCATTCAAATGATAGTTGGTTCCTTTTCTCATTCTGATTTTCAAAAATCTTTGTTTCTGCCTTAACCTTGTCCTACGGTGTTCATTCTGATGACACCCCAGCTAATTCTCAACTGTCAGGTATCAACTTTGTGGGGAAATCTACCATATTTATTTTGAAAGTTTTGATCACTTTCTTACAGACTAAATTATCCCATTTCCAACATTCTGCTCACATGCATTCCAACACAGGTGGATATAAATAAATCTAAATCTGAAATAAGAATATTTAAACAGAGATTCTAATTTTCAGCAACCTTGGAAATAGGTATTTTAAAGGAGAAAGAGAGGCTCTTGAAGGAGGCTCATTGAATACTCAAACCAATAACCTTGAGACCAGTGAAATCTTGGTCAACCTGGCTCATGTTTTTGAGTATTTTGACACTTCCCTCACCTTTTCACAATTTTCATAAAAGCTGTATTTAAAAAAAAATGAAGAACATCTTTATAAATATCATTATGATTATCATTTATTATTATATTCCTTGAATAAATTTCTACAAGGATAATTTTAGAATTTCTTGATCTAACAATCTGACCAATTTTACCTCATTTATGTGTGAAAATTATGCTGATGTATTCTTGCCAAAAAGTACCTACCTAGCAAGCTATCCAGTGAAAACAGAACAGAAAAACTTACAGACCAAATTAAGATACTCAAATGATACATGTTTATTACATCAGTTTAAAACACACAGCAAGAATCAAGGAAAACAAGATGTGGTAAGTTAATAACCTTGGAGTAGAGTACATGTATTGTATAAACACTATTCTGCTTATTATGGATGATTTGTGCTTCCCACCACCCACAGCCCCATGATTCATATGTTGAAGTCCTAACACCCAATGTGGCTGCAACTGGAACTGGAGTATCTAAGGAATACTTATTTGACTTTATCTAAGGTCTTAGAGGTGGTGCCCTGATCCAATAAGATTATTGTATTTATAAGAAGAAATACCAAAGAGCTTGGGCACCAAGGAAAGATCATGTGGGCACACAGCAAGAAGACAGCCATCTGAAAACCTGTGAGAAAGCCATCACAGGGAATCAAATCAGCTATCACCTTAGTATTGGACTTCTAAGTCTCCAGAATTGTGAGAAATAAGTGCCTGCTGTTTAAGCCACTCAGTCTGTGGGATTCTGTTATAACAACCTGAGCAGACTAATCTACTGTCTGAATCCTGTGTCATGAAATGGTCACAAACCTTTTCACTCTCAGCCTACCACACTAGTGGTGTGGTGACAAGAATCATAGCTGATGTTTAACATAGGAGGCTCACAGTTGCAAGGTGATAAGAGTCAAGAAGTTATACTTACTTTATTTCAGAATAGAAGGACAGCAACACCTGCCACAGCTATAGCTCACAGATTAATGTGCTTAGAAACTCTAAGTTTTATCTGCAGGAGGAAGAATTGCACCATAATAGATGCCACAAGTATAGGTTTGCCAGGTAAAATACAGGTACCAAGTTAAATTTGAATTTCAGGAAAAAATTGCAAAATAATTTTTTGTACTATAAGTTTGTCCCAAATATTGCATCATTGTTCATCTTTACCTTAAATTCAAATCTGATAGGTTGTCCTATATGTATTTTTATTTGCTAAATCTACAACCCTAAATCAGTGGATATCTATTTAGGCTTAACAAAGTTGTCAATCTGGAGCTGTCATGATCTGCTTCCTATAATTAAGAAGTACTTGGTGTTTCTATCTTTTTATACTTGTAAGACACTCTTTATTATTCCATCCTTTTTATCTATATTCAAAACAAATGTTCTCCATTTATTCTATTTACGACTAATATGTCTCACAAGCTACTAACATATCTATTATGTATATTTATCACTTCTCATGAGTTTCGTCAATCCTATTGTGTTTCCTCCTTACTACATATGAATAAAATACGCTCAAAGAAAACAAGCACATGTTGTACAAATTTATATCTATTTTATGATGATGATTATACTGAACATGTCATTTCCATCCCCAACCATGATTAACTTAGGAACAGAATACATGTTTGACTCATATATTGCAGGCAACCCTGTCCTACCACAGCATCACCCTTTGTTGAAGCCTAAACTTTCTAACAAGATTCAGCATACCAAATTTGGACCAATACCTGCAGAAGCAGGTGAAGGCTTTCCTTCTCCATGGGGGAGGAATATGGAAATATAGAAATAAAACCATTATCAGGTGGGCCTTTAGCCTACAAAATCAGTGAGACTTTTTCTCCTAATTGTCCACCTGTTACTCCCATCTTAAAATACATTAGTGGAAGATAACAGATCTTAGGAGAAATATGACCATCCTTGCAGCTTACAAGTCAGCCCAAGGATACATTCCTTAAATACACAGCACTTTTCAAGAGGTAGACACTTTATATGACTTATCTTCCAGTGGAATTTTTATCTTGCATATCCTCCAACGTTACAAAGTTGTCTTCTATACATCCCAGGGAAATATCACTTTCCTCATTCTAAATTAGGTCTATCTTTATATACTTTCACACCACTATGTGCTCTTCTTTATAGCATTTACCTAAAAGGAAATTTAGGGCTTTTTTTTTATTAATTGCTTAACATCTTTGTCTGACAATAGTATGTAAATTTTTATTGCAGCATTATTTATGGTGGGAACAACAAAGTACAGAATGTTCATTGGTGGACTATTGTGTTTTTATATATCCTCTACACCTAAGACTGCTATGTAGTGCATGCATAAAGCTAAACTGAGATATATTCCTATTAGGCCTGACAAAAAGTAGGAATCCAAATAAATTAGATTAATGTTCTTATACAATTTATAGTCTTATTTTAAAGATTATCTCCAAGAATGTCTCAAATGGATTTAGACAAAGCAGTACCAATAGATTAAGTATGCCCCCTTTCAAATGGAGTTTTCTGAAGACTTTATTTTAATTTAATGTTTGCATGTCTACTTAAAAATATTATTATTCCCTGATAATAGTATATAAAAGTTATGATTTTTTTACATTTGGGCTAATTTTAATTTTTATTGCACTAGAGACCTGAACTTAAATGGTGCTTATTTATGCATTTCAGAAAAACCTAATTTACTGGTGATGCTCTCCAAAAATTAAACAAAACAAAACAAAACCGAATTTGAGCAAAACTTCAAGAAACTAGTACCTTAACTACTATGAGTTGATAACAAGAAGAGATGCCGCATGCAGGTAAAACTACAAATGCTTCAGAATTAAGTGAGAAGACAGGTGCAGTCAAGTTATATCATCATCAGTTCCCAAGATATTTTACATTTTTCTAAACTTGACTGCCTGAAACACAAGTTAGGAACCAAAAGATGTCATTAAAATGTTGTCAGCATGTCGGGCTATAATTTCACACTGTGTTTAACACAAATCTCTGGTAAAACTTTTGGATGCCATTTCTGCATAATTCTCAAATGTCCTCGTTGCTACCAGAGTTGCATATTTCTGTCTTCTGCTTCCCAATCACTGCTAACAACAAAATGACAATGGAAAAATGAAAGAAATATGTACATCTGAATGAGAATTAAGCCATTGTAATTCACCATGCCAGATAATAATATTCAACGTTTCCCATACATTCTTGTTAGTTTCCATAATAAGAATAATCAATATAAATAGACAGAAGAGGTTGATAATGTAAATATGGGCCACAAAGAAGAAACTGACTCTAAAAAATTAGTGAAGACAACATTTATACTTCCTGAAAATCCATCATAATTTTTAACCATTTCAGAGACACCTAGCTGATGACATGAAGAACAGGTTAGTTAAAGCTCCCTAGCTGCTGGCATTGCCAACAACTCAACAATGTCTTCCACAGGTGGTCCTGATGTTAGTTCATTGAGAACGATATGAGCCATTTATCCTCCTACACGCAACTCATCACTTGGATTGAGGAACAGAATAATAAGCTAATGTGCTCTGTGACAGGAAACCATGTCTATCCTAAGTGGCATCCAAACACCCTCTCTGCTTGAGTGCAACTATTACAATACTGAAAATTAATGATGTAAGAAAAAACTCAGCAAAAACTTGTAATAAAGCTCTGGAGGGGTGCAGTCTTATATGCAAGAGGATAAGTATGTGTTTATACATACGTATGTGCATGATTTTGTGTAGGAAAGAGATAGAAAGAGAGACAGAAAGAAATAAAGACAAGAATAGCAGATAGGGAGTTCTTCGATGGTAGAGACCTAATGTAATTTTGTTTTCAAGCCAAGAACTGTGCTTGGCACACAGGAAGTTATGGAAGTAAAATATTGTTGAAAGGATAGACCATAGGTGATTTATGAGATAACAGAGACATCACTGAGTCAGTCATTTACCATGGAAAAATCACATCTTAAAACAACATGGTTTTGTTGTTCAATAAAAGCAATTTAAAAGATAAAAGATGAATGCTTTGAGTCTGTAAATTAAGATTTTTTATGATATTTAAGTTTCTTTGAAATTAAGTTGCAATAAAACCTGTGTAAAATGAAAATAACACTTCAAGAACAGATGAAAAAATGTAACTTAAAGCTGTCTGCATTTCAGTGACGATTCCCTTGTTAAAGAGTTTGTAGTATTTTAAGTGAAGCTATTATCACTAGGAATCTCACAAATGAATATAAACAGGGTATTGCCCCTGAAGACTGCTTTTCAAAAACCTGACAAATGTTCTTTATTTACATTTTCTTCACTGAGTAAGTTATTCCAGCACTGAGCAATATCTGTATCGTGAATATTAGTCTGCTAGGCTCAAAAGGGTAATAATTTTCTAATTTCAACTCTGTTGAAGAGGTATACTTAATGTGTCAGGTGTTAAGTAGATTGATGAACTTTACCAGTTCTTGCTTATAATTAGTAGAAAATGATTATAGAATCATTGAATCTTAGAGTTGGAAAATGATCCAGTGTGATCATTTTCATTAGAGAAACTATTTATGCAAGAAAAATCTTAGGCAGTAATGCAATACAAGAGAAGATAAGTATTTGATTGAATAGATACATTTTATGTGTTTAAATTAGTAATTATTTATTTTAAGACTAGCCAATAGAAAGAATGAGTCTATTTTATGCTCACGAAAATTTCAAATCTAGAGGTTTATACATAAAATATCAGGCTTATTATGCACTTCTATAATTTGTTTAGGTTGGAAATCCTGATTTAACAAGCTATAATATTACAAATGGTGACCTTTTAAATCTATTTGAAATATGTGATTACCACTTCAAGGAATCTCATAAGCAACTGTCTGCCATGAGGTCATACAGTGGTTCTGCTACTTTGAACTTTTGGTCCTGTTATCTCAAACATTTGCCAACTCCATGATTACTACAGTAAGTGAAGAGAGACTGAAGAATCATATCAGTGTCTAAATGCTTTAGTGTATAAATGATACTTATCACTTCTGCTCCCAATCCATTGGCCAGAATTAATTGTATGTCTGTCTTAATGTCAAGGGATGTAGAATGATAATTCTCTCTTTTGTCCAGAAGTGGATATGTGAGAGCAGTAGATACATTCTAGAATAGATTTATTTACTTAAAGTTCATGTTCAGTTGACTTTAATAGATGTTTCCAAATTATCCTCCAAAGATAATGTATTCTATATTCTCATCAATAAATTTAAAATATAATCTTTTGAAATGTCAGATATCTCAGTGCCCTTACCTGTCAGATATTCCTTCAAAATTTCAAAAGAGTAAATTTTATTTAGTTTTGCTAGTTGAGTCTAATTGTAACCAAAATGACTTATAGACCCAGCACATCTCAATGTTGATTTTTTTTTTAATTTAGTAAATTCTTATCAAGAAGTACCCCAAATTTAACTTTTATAACATGCTATTATGAAAAGGAAACTGGTTCCATGTTCACCTGTTATTGTACAACAATCAAATACAAAAGTGAGCCTAGAAGGCACACCGAGTGTTTTTCCATGTTCAGCATACGTGAGTTGTCCTTGTGGTCTCAGATTTCTTCAGTTAGTTGGCCTGAATAGGCAAAACCAATAAACAAAAATACAAGAAACAAAGAAAAGACAAAAACAAGTAGAGAGCTGAAAGCTTTCTTACACAATGAAACATTTGCAAGAAACTCAAATGTATCCACAGGGGTAGTGGGAGAAGTTTTGTTCTATAACCTATATGGAAAAAAATTAAACCTGGCATGCTAAATCAATTTGTCAGTCATTTCTTTTTTTTTTTTTGGAATTCCTTTATTTTTTATTTATTTATTTATTTATTTATTTTTGGCTGCGTTGGGTCTTCGTTTCTGTGCGAGGGCTTTCTCTAATTGCGGCGAGTGGGGGCCACTCTTCATCGCGGTGCGCGGGCCTCTCACTGTCACGGCCTCTCCCGTTGCGGAGCACAGGCTCCAGACGCGCAGGCTCAGTATCTGTGGCTCACGGGCCTAGTTGCTCCGCGGCATGTGGGATCTTCCCAGACCAGGGCTGGAACCCGTGTCCCCTGCATTGGCAGGCAGATTCTCAACCACTGCGCCACCAGGGAAGCCCTGTCAGTCATTTCTTGTTTATTAACTTTAATGCATAACACACTTGTAAATTGATCTTATTAATTCAATGCCCTAAATTATTAGGAATACATTAAAAACTAGTTATTAAATAAGCACTTGTGGGTAAACGTATGAAGGAGCACTATTTGAAGAGTGTTACCTAAGGATTTTATGGAGAGATGTTCATTTCATTAGAATATAAAAATTTAGAGATATGGAATAAAACAACCCCAAGAGGTGAAAGAGATTTTTAAACAGCATAACTAACAGACGTATTATCAGAAATTATTTAAAGTAAGATCAAATTGGGGTTTTAATGTCATTTGAGTGGATTTATTTTCACTTTCCAATTTGAAGTATTTCCCTTGGTGGCTAAGACAGAAGCAAACTACAACATTTGCATAGTTCAACTTTTTCCTAATTTATTCTCATTTTCTTTTTTATTTCTCTGCCTCTGAATCTTCATTTGCCTCTGTATATATTTCTTTTTCTTGAGATATACCACAACATAAGATATATAAAATTAAATGATTAGGCAGTTATCTTGAGACCAATGATTATTTTTCCAATTATTTTAAATGCCACTTTATAATTTACTAAAATGTTGAATATTTTGTAAATATTTATAGATAGCATATTTTGATGCCAGTATCATAGCATGTTGAGTATTGTGACTATCAATTTTAATATATTTAATTTATATGTATTTTAAAATATGAGGTAATAGTCTAGTTCAAAAACTTTGGAAATTTTTACATATATATTATTCTTCATGAAATTTAGGTTTTATTTCATTAATTTGAAAAAGCTTTTACTGACATGTAAAGATATTATTTAGTAGATCAAGTTGAACATAAATGTATCTATAGTATTCTTACTATCTTAGAAACAACATTATTTTTTTCAAATATTATTTTATAATCCTGGATATGGTGTAATTTTCTTCACATATGTAGAAAAAATTAAATAAAAATATACTGTGAATATTATACATCATAGAATATAGTATATAATTGTATGCTGTTCAAAGAAATATATATCATATTGACATAATAAATTATCAGTTTGCATAAAATTTCCCCATAGCTTCTAAATTATACCCTGGAAAGATAATGATTTTGATAACTGCATATTTTTGACTGTTTTATCACATTATTAAACATTTTTATCATTTCAAAAAATTTTCAGTGATTTTATTAAGCTTCCCAAATGAGCAGTAATGGTTATATTATCACTTCTTTTCCTCTTTTTACTTTTTTGTGTCTAATCATAGATCTTCCACTAGAATGCAAAATAATAGTACATATATTTTTCTTTTTTCTCTGATTTCATGTCTCCCCTGTTCAATGAATCTAGTCATTTAGAAAATTTATTCATATTAAGAGGACATTTTCTTATTGCTATATTTGGTATGGATATTGAAGTTTATTAAATATTTTTCTAGCTTCTAAATATTATCCTGAAAACTTATTTTTCTTTTCTGAAGTTTGAATGTAAAGAATTATAATAATATATTTCCTAATATTCAGTCTTTCATTTTTTGTAATAAGCCCTAATTGATCTTGCAACACCATTCTAACATTGAATTTACTAATATTTTCTTTATGAAATTTGCATCTCTAGATACAATATTGACATTAGATACATTTTAACTTAGTAAAATGATTTGTGCATTTTATTTTTAATTTTCCAGGCTCTTAAGCAGTGTAAAAGGCAAATAAATTATATGGTCTTCAAAGATGTTAAAAAGAAACTTGCCTCAATATTATCTAGTATGGTCTTTTTACATTGTTTTCAATTAGTTGATCTAGTAATTTTGTTTTTGATAACTCTTTCTTGAATCAATGTTAATAATTGATATTTTTCTATACAATTCTTAATTGTATCCATATTTTCAAATTTATTACATATAACTGAATATGATAACTTACATTTTTTCTATCTTTGCTTCATTGGTAAACTATTAATTTTTTTACTATTGGTAAACTATTAATTTTTTTACTATTCAGTGTTTTATTTTCCCAATTAAAAATATAGTAGCCTCTTTTGTAGTTTTATCTATCTATTCAAAGAACTAGCTCTTGGATTGAGTATCAAGTCTTCTCTTTGTTCTGGTGAAAAAGTCATTAATAATAAAATATTTAATTTGCTTAATTAAATTAATTTGCCTTTAAGTTTATTATTTTATGTTCCCAGATCTTGTATGATAATGATCAATAGGATGAATTGTCTTTTATTGCACTGATGCATTCTGCCAATACATAGATTTAAAGGTTCTTTCAAACCACAAAATCCTTGCCATTTACCATTTGGTTTTCCATTGAACAAAAACTTATCGGTATCTTGGTGTTCCATTTCTTACCTCCATTCTTTTCTCACTGCAGTTTTTACCTTCTTAAAAATTTATTTTCATCATTTATTTTATGAGGAAGAAGAGATAAAACTGTCTTTACAGTCTGCAATCCTGTACTGGAGTTTTATATAAACACCACTCCATTTTTTCCTACATTTTATGATTATTTTTTCTTAATCATCTTGTTTCAAACTGAAATTAAAAAGTGATTTTTGATTTCTTATCTACCATTTACAAGATTTTGTTCAAAGTTTTATCCTTTAGATATTAATTTAAATTTTACAGACATTTCCTGTGATTGATGTTTCTTTTTCACCTTATATTTATTTTTATTCTCTTTTTACATTTGAGCTTTTCATAGTGCTCACTGTTTAAATAAATGAATAATGAAGAACAGGCCCATTACTGGCTTTCTTTGTTTGACTTATTCATATTTGGTGTGTTTCTTTATAATCAAGTTCTTTTAGATATAATTTACACTAGATTAAAGGCACACATTTGAAAAGTAGAAACCAAATATACCAAAATTTCTGGGATGCAGCAAAAGCAGTACTAATAAGGAAATTTATAGTCATAAAAGACTACCTTAGGGAAAAAGAGAGGTCTCAAATAAACCACCTAAATTTACACCTCTAGGAACAAGAGAAATAACAAACTAAGCCTAAAGTTATCAGAAGGAAGGAAACAATAAAGATTAAGGGGAAAATGAATGAAATAGAGACTAGAAAAAGTCAATGAAACTAAGAGGTTTTTTTTTTTTTCATAAGCAAAATTGACAAGACCTTTGGCTAGACTAAGTTTGATGAATTTTGTCAAATGTATATCAACATATAACCACCCCCATTCAAGATACAGAACCTTTCCACATTTCCATCAACCAAAAAAGTTCCAAATATGACTTTCAATCTATTCCCAATCCCCTCAGCCACCTAAATTCACTACTGGCTCCAGGCAACAACTGATTACTTTCTATGACTGTTTACTAGTTTATCTTGCTCTAGGACATAATATAAATAGAATAATATACTCTTTTGTAACAATTATTTTCACTTATTTTAGTGTTTTTGAGTTCCACCCCTGTTGCTCTATGTATCTGTAATGTGTTACTTTATTGTGGAATAATCTATTGTCTGGATACATGACAATTTGTTTATCCATTCACCTATAAATGGACATTTGTTTTTGTTACCAGGTTTGATATTATGAATAAATTTTCTAAGAAAATTTACAAACAAGTCTTTTGGTTGGACAAATATTTTCATTTGGGGGTAAATATGTAGGAGAAAAATTGCCGACTTATGTGGTAAATGCATGTTTAACTCCATATGAAACTGCCAAACTGTTTTCTAAATTGGTTAATTTTACAATTTCATAAATACAGCAATATATAAAAATTCTAGTTGCTCTGATTTCTCACCAACATTTGTCATGCCAAGCTTTTTTTTAAATGTTAGCCACTATAATGGTGTCTCATTGCACTTTAATTTGAAATAACCAAATGAGTAATGATATAAAGCATCTTGTCATGATTTCCATATGTCTCATTTGTTAAGTATCCCTCTGATACTTCAGCCCATTTTTTAAAAATTGTTTGTTTGTTTTCTTATTATTGAGTTCTCAATGTACTTATATATCCTGGTTTCAAGTATTTTGACAGATATATGTATTATGAATATTTTTCTACTCTGTGACATGTATTTATATTTATAACAGTGTGTTTTAATGAGCAAATTTTATTTTAATGAATTTCAACTTATCATTTCCTTTTGCTTTTGTTTTCTTCCAGTATTTTTTATATTTAGGGCTATTATCCATTTTGAGTTAATTTTTGTTTATGGTATGTGCTAAGGGTCAATTTTCATATTTTAATATGAATATTCAGTTTCTTTTTTTAATGAATGTATTATTTTTTTGATTGAATTGCCATAATGCCATAGTTCAAAAACAAATGTACAAAGTTTGGGTCAAATGGAGGAATAGGAAGACCTGGGGTTCACCTCTCCCCACAAGTACATCAAGAATACATCTACAAGTGGAACAATTTGCACACCGCACCTGCTGAACACTAACAGAGGACCTCAGACACTTAAAAGGATAAGAAAAGATGCTTGCATAACTGGATAGGACAAAAGAGACAAAAGGAAGAAAAAGAAAAGAGGAAACGAGATGGGACCCACAACGCTGGTGGGGAACTGAAGGAAAGGAGAGGTTACTGCACCCAGTGAAGCCCCCTCACTGGTGGCAAGATCAACAGGAATAGAAAGGGAGCTCTGGTGACTATCAGAGGAAAGTGCAGCAGCTGGTCTGTGGCAGGTAAGACAGAGTGAGACTTACATAGATGGTATATGCCACAGCTCTGTGCACCCTAGCCTGAGATGGGTGTCTGCCAGTGATGGCAGGGGCATGGTGCTGAATCATGTGGTTTGGAGAGCAGACCCAAGGGGAGGACTGCTGTTGGCTGTACAGAGACAGCCTGAGGGAATGGGAGTGAGTAGCTCCACAGCCAGGAATGCCCCTGGAGGAAGCACAGACTGCCATGGAAGTGAGGCACGATTGTTCAGTGGAATGTGAAGGGTGGGGTGGCCATTATGATCTCTCTCCCCACACACCAGTCCCTGACTCTGCAGGCACTGGGAGGGACTCCTGCCTGAGAAAGTGTGTGCATGCCCCAGTTGCTGCCTTGTCCCCTTCAGCTTGGATGAATGTGTGCCCTCCGTTTGGTCACCACCTCCTGCCAGCCCCTGCCTCTGTGGGCTCTAAAGGGGGCTCCACTGGAGGAAGTGTGTACTCCCCAGTCATTGCCACCTTATCCCTCTCCCACCTAACTGAGCAAGCATGGCCTACTCAGTTGCTGCCTTTGTCCCCTCTTACCTGGGTGGGGAGCAGATGCCTGAGGATGGCCCACATACAGAGTTGGGGCCAAAACCAAAGCTGAGCCCCAGGGGCTGTGTGACTAAAGACAAAGAACTGAAATCTCTCCATGCAGCTGCACAAGCCACAGATTAAACTCCTGTGATTAGCTTGGGAAATCCAGCACCTGAGGAATATCTGAATGGACAATGATGCTCTCACAATCCAGAAGTGTCTAGCTTAAGCAGCTGTGGACTTTGTGGGCATGTACACATGGGAGTTTGGCCAGTCAGAGTCTGAGACACCTCCACAGTGCCCACAGTGGGTCCAGAGACCTACCTAGAAGTCTTGGAGGACCTTCTGGGGAGGTGGGGGTTAGGTGTGGCTCACCATGGGTGCAAGGACACTGATAGTGGAGGCCCCAGAGAATGTTGTTGTTGCTCTTGTTGTCATTGTTGTTCTATTTATTTATTTTATTTAGTTTTATTTTATTTTTTAATATATTTTTTACTTCTCTCTA
The DNA here is from genome assembly GCF_949987535.1 of Balaenoptera acutorostrata. NCBI lineage: Eukaryota > Metazoa > Chordata > Mammalia > Artiodactyla > Balaenopteridae > Balaenoptera > Balaenoptera acutorostrata. The sequence continues at coordinate 33,891,965 of NC_080076.1, read as the reverse complement.
TGTTATTTTGTTTGTTTGTTTTGTTATTTTAATCTTTTTTTTTTGTATTTTTGTTGTTGTTGCTTGTATTTCTTTGCTTTTTTTGTTTTTGTGGGGTTTTGTTTGGCTTTTGGTTTTTGTTTTTGTTAGTTTTGTTTTTATTGTTTGTTTTGGTTCTTGGGTTTTTTGTTTGGTTGTTTCCTTTGTTTTCTTTATTTGTTTGGTTTTGTTTTTATTGTCTGTTTTGATTTTTGTTTGGTTGTTTTCTTATTTTTTATTTTGTTGGCCACACCATCTGGCTTGCAGGCTTGTGGGGTCTTGGTTCCCTGGCCAGGGGTTGAACCTGAGGGCCCACAGTGGAAGTGCCACATCCTGACCCCTGGACCACCAGGGAATTCCAAGCCTCAGGGAATATTAATTGGCATGATCCCTCTCAGAGGTCCCTAGCTCAGCATTAAGACTCGGCCCCACCCAACAGCCTGCAAGCTCCAGTGCTGGAACACCTCAGGCCAAACTACTAGCAAGACATGAACACAGCCCCACCCATCAGCAGACAGGCTGGCTAAAGTCATACTAAGCACACAGATAAACCAAAACACACTCGTCGACACAGACCTGCCCACCAGAGGGACAAGACCCAGCTCCACCTACCAGAGGGCAGGCACCAGTCCCTCCCACCAGAAAGCCTACACAAGCCCCTGGACCAAACTCACCTACCAGGGAGCAGAAACCAGAAGCAAGAGGAACTACAACACTGCAGCCTGCAGAGAGGAGACCATAAACACAATAAGTTAGACAAAATGAGATAAAAGACAAATATGTGGCAGAAGAAGGAGCAAGGTAAAAAACTACAAGAACAACTAAATGAAGAGGATATAGAAAGTCTACCTGAAGAAAAATTCAGAATAATGACAGTAAAGATGATTCAAGATCTCAAAAAAAGAATGGAAGCATGGATCAAGAAGATACAAGAAATGTTTAACAGGACCTAGAAGAACTAAAGAACAAACAGTGATGAACAATACAGTAACTGAAATTTAAAAATACACTAGAAGGAATCAATAGCAGAATAACTGAGGCAGAAGAACAAATAAATGAGCTGGAAGATAGAATGGTGGAAATCTCTGTCACAGAAGAGAATAAAGAAAAAGAATGAAAACAAATGATGACAGTCTCAGAGACCTATGGAATGACATTAAACACACCAACATTCCCATTATAGGGGTCCCAGAAGAAGAAGAGAAAGAGAAAGAGACAGAGAAAATCTTTGAAGAGATTTTCGTCAAAATCTTCCCTAAAGGAAATAGTCACCCAAGTCCAGGAAAAACAGAGATTCCCATACAGGATATACCCAAGGAGAAACAAGCTGAGACACATATTAATCAAACTAACAAAAATTAAACACAAAGAAAAATATTATAAGCAGCAAGTGAAAAGCAACAATTAAAATACAAGGGAACTCACAAAAGGTTATCTGTTGATTTTTCAGCAGAAACTCCACAGGCCAGAAGGGAGTGACATGATATATGCATGATATATTTTAAGTGATGAGAGGGAAAATCTTACAACCATGAATAATCTACACAGGAAGGTTCTCATTCAGATTTGACAAAGAAATAAAAAGATTTACAGACAAGCAAAAGCTAAGAGAAATCAGTACCACCAAACCAGCTTTACAACAAATGCTGAAGCAACTTCTCTAGGCAGGAAGCACAAGAGAAGAGAACAAAAGAAGAAGGGAAGAGAAAAAAACCAAAACAGAAAACAATTAAGAAAATGGCAATAGGAACATACATATTGATAATTAAGTTAAATGCTCCAACAAAAACACACAGCCTGCCTGAATGGATATAAACATAAGACCCATATATATGCTGTCTACAAGAGACCCACTTAAGACCTAGGGACACATACAGACTGAAAGTGAGGAGATGGAAAAAGATGTTCCATGCAAATGGAAACCAAAAGACAGCTGGAGTAGGAATACTCATATCAGACAAAATAGACTTTAAAATAAATACTCTTAAAAGAGACAAGGAAGGACACTACATAATGATCCAGGGATCAATCCAAGAAGAAGATATAACAATTGTAAATATATGTATCCAACGTACGAGCACCTCAGTACGTAAGGCAAACATTAACAGTAATAAAAGGGGAAATCAACAGCAACATAAGAATAGTGGGGGATTTTAACACCCCATTTACACCAATGGACAGATCATTCAGAGAGAAAATTAATAAGGAAACACAAGCCTTAAATGACACATTAGACCAGATGGACTTAACTGATATTAATAGGATATTACACCCAAAAGCAGCAGAATACACTTTCTTCTCAAGTGCACAGTGAACATTCTCCTGGATAGATCACATCTTGTGTCACAAATCAAGCCTTGGTAAATTTAAGGAAATTGAAATCATGTCAAGCATCTTTTCTGACCACAATACTATGAGATTAGAAATCAATTGTAGGGAAAAAACTGTAAAAAACACAAACACATGAAGGCTAAACAATATGTTACTAAATAATAAATGGATCACTGAAGAAATCAAAGAGAAAATCAAAATATATCTAAAGACAAATGAAAACATGATGATCCAAAACCTATGGGATGCAGCAAAAGCAGTTCTAAAAGGAAAGTTTATATAAATACAATCCTACCCCAAGAAAAAAGAAAAATCTCAAATAAAAAACCTATCCTTACACCTAAAGCAATAAAAAAGAAGAACAAACAAAACCCAAAGTTAGTAGAAGGAAAGAAATCATAAAGATCAGAGCAGAAAAAATGAAATAGAGAAAAAGAAAACAATAGCAAAGATCAATGCAACTAAAAGCTGGCTCTTTGAAAAGATAAACAAAATTGATAAATCTTTAGCCATACTTATCAAGAAAAAAAGGGAGAGGGCTCAAATCAATAAAATCAGAAATGAAAAGGAAGTTACAATGGGCACCACAGAAATACAAATGACCATAAGAGATTACCACAAGCAACTATACGCCAATAAAATGGATAACCTAGAAGAAATGAACAAATTCTTGGAAAGATACAACCTACCAAGACTGAACCAGGAAGAAATAGAAAATATGAACAGACTAATCACAAGTACTGAAATTAAAACTAATTAAAAAGCTTCAACAAACAAAAGTCTAAGACCAGATGGCTTCACAGGTGAATTCTATCATATATTTAGAGAAGAGCTAACACCCACCCTTCTCAAGCTCTTCTAAAAAATTGCAGAGGAAGGGAGACGCCTAAGTTCATCCTATGAGGCCACCATAACCCTGACACTAAAACCTGACAAAGATATCACTAAAAAAGAAATTTACTGACCAATATCACTGGTGAACAAAGATGCAAAAATCCTCAATAAAATATGAGCAAACCAAATCCAACAACACTTTAAAAGGTTCATACCTTATGATCAAGTAGGATTTATCCCAGGGATGCAAGGATTTTTCAACATATGCAAGTCAATCATATATTGACTTATATATATATATATATATATCACACAGTACATTGACATATATTGTGTGATAAACCCACATCAACAAATTGAAGAATAAAAACCATACGATCATCTCAATAGATGCAGAAAAAGCTTTTGACAAAATTCAACACCAAGTTATTATAAAAACTCTCCAGAAAGTGGGTCACAGCAAAGTTCATTCTCAGTGGTGAAAAACTGAAAGAATTTCCTCTAAGATCAGGAACAAGACAAGGATGTTCACTCTTACCACTTTTATTCAACATAGATTTGGAAGTTCTAGCCATGGCAATCAGAGAAGAAAAAGAAATAAAAGGAATCCAAATTGGAAATGAAGAACTAAAACTGTCACTGTTTGCAGATGGCATGACACTATACATAGAATATCCTAAAGATGCTACCAGAAAAATGCTAGAGCTCATTAATAAATTTGGTAAAGTTGCAGGATACAAAATTGATACACAGAAATATCTTGCATTCCAATACACTAACAACAGAATGTCAGAAAGAGAAATAGAGGAAACAATACAATTTACCATTGCATCAAAAGAATAAAACACCTAAGAATAAACCTACCTAAGGAGGCAAAAGACCTATACTCAGAAAACTATAAGGTATGATGAAATAAATAAAAGATGACAGAAAAAAGATGGAGAGATATATCATGTTCTTGGATTGGAAGAATCAGTTTTGTGAAAATGACTATACTACCCAAGATTCAATTCAATCTTTATCAAGTTACCAATGGCATTTTTCACAGAATTAGAACAAAAATTTTACACTTTGTATGGAAACACAAAAGACTGTAAATAGCCAAAGCAATCTTGAGAAAGAAAAATGAAGCTGGAGGAATCAGGCTCCCTGACTTCAGACTATAATACAAAGCTACAGTCCTCAAAACAGTATCATACTGGCACAAAAACAAAAATATAGACCAATGGAACAGGATAGAAAATTCCGAGATAAACCCATGCACCTACAGTCACCTAATCTATGACAATGGATGCAAAAATATACAATGGAGAAAAGAAAGTCTCTCAATAAGTGGTGCTGGAAAAACTGGGCAGCTACATGTAAAAGAATAAAGTTAGAACACACCTTAACACCATACACAAAAATATACTTAAAATGAATTAAAGACCTAGATGTAAGGCTGGATACTATAAAACTCTGTGAGGAAAACATACGCAGAACACTCTTTGACATAAATCGCAGCAAAATGTTTTTCAATCCACTTTCTAGAGTAAAGAAAATAAAAATAAAAATAAAAATAAATGGGACCTAATTAAACTTAAAAACTTTTGCACAGCTAAGGAAACCATAAACAAAACAATAAACAGCCCTCAGAATGGGAGAAAGTATTTGCCAACCAAGCAACTGACAAGGGATTAATCTCCAAAATATACAAACAGCTCATGCAGCTGAATATCAAAAAACAAACAATCCACTCAAAAAAGGGGCAGATAATCTAAATAGAAGATTATGTCTTAAAGAAGACATACAGATGGTTTAACAGCACATGAAAAGGTGCTCAACATCACTAAATATTATAGAAATGCAAATCAAAACTATAATGTGGTATCACCTCACAAGTGTCAGAATTGCTATCATCAAAAAATCTACAAACAATAAATGCTGTAGAGGGTGTGTAGAAAAGGGAACCGTCCTACACTGTTGTTGGGAATTTATACTGGTAGAGCCACTCTTGTTATCAGTATGGAGGTTCCTTAAAAAAACAAAAGTAGAGGTACCATTTAATCCAGCAATCCCACTCCTGGACATATATCTGGAGAACACTGTAATTCGAAAAGATACATGCACCACAGTGTTCACGGAAACACTATTTATAATAGCCAGTACATGCAAGCAACCTAAATGTCCATCAACAGAGGAATGGATAAAGAAGATGTGGTACATATATAAAGTGGAATATTAGTTATAAAAAAGAACGAAATAATGCCATTTGCAGCAACATGGATGGACATAGAGAATGTCATACCTAGTGAAGTAAGTCAGACAGAGAAAGACACATATCATATCGATTATATGTGTAATCTAAAAAAAGCTACAAATGAACTTATCTACAAAACAGAAATAGAGTTACAGAAGTAGAAAATAAACTTATGTTTACCAGTGGTCAGGGGTGGGAAGGGATAAATTTGGAGATTGGGATTGACATATACACAGTACTATATATAAAATACATAACTAATGAGGACCTACTGTATAGCACAGAAAACTCTACTCAAAACTCTGTAATGACATATGTGGGAAAAGAATCTTAAAAAGAGTGGATATATGTATACATATAACAGATTCACTTTGCTGTACACCTGAAAATAACACAAAATTGTAAATCAACTATACCACAATAAAAATTTTTTAACAAAAGAAATTTAAAAAAATAAAGTACTTGCATCAATAACTTAAAAAAAAGAAACAAATATATAGGTGTTAATCAATTATTTTTTTTCCACTGACTTATATGTGCATTCCTATAGAAATATAATATTTTTAAATTTCTGTAACTTTATACTGTCTTGAACTTTCTGTTATTCTGTATATACTCATTTTTAAAATATAATATAAAATATAATATAATTATACATTTATTACATATTATTTTTCTTAGAACAATTGTCATTTCTTAAACATCCATTTTGTTCTTATAATTTTATTTCCTCTGTTAAGTTTTCTGTTTCCTCATTGAAAGCATATTTTCCTTTAATGATATGAACTTATTTTATAATAGTTAATTTATAGTGTTTGCTAAATCCAGGTTCTGTATTACTTCAAGGTCGATTTTTATTTACTGACTTTTTTGTATGTCTAGTAATTTTTTCTTTGTATAATGGACAATGAAGATATTATGTTGTAAAGTTTTGGATTCTGTTATCCTCCTCTGAAGAATGTTGAATTTGTAGTAGGCAGTATAATTACTCAGTCATTACCTTGTACTACTATAGGCTTGTTTTGATGAATTGTTAGGGCAGCTCTCTGGAAAACATAAAATGTTTCCCTCTAGCTGGATGGTAATAAAACTCCAAAATATGTCTTTCTTGCATATCTTGTAAAGGTTTAATTTTGGACTTTGTTAGAGTGGCTCTGGAGTAAGTCCTAATCTAGGGTGCAGTGCTTGCTTCTTATAGAATTTTCTGGTGTCTCAGCTGGAGGTCTGTGTGCTAATCAGATACTAGAAATTTCTCCCACACTGTTTAAAAATATGATACCCCCTTCCCAGAATCACTAGACCTCTAGTATCTCTATTCTGCTCTCAACTTCTATTCTTTAGTCACTCTCTTAGGCATTCTCATTCTGTACATGTTCCTGCCTTCCCTCAACTAAAGACTCACATGAGACCCAAAGAGGCTTCAGGAGATAACCTTACTCAATTCTCCCTTCTCTGCTGCATTGCAGATACCAACTGCTTCAGCTTCTCCTCAAATATATCTGTGCCTCCTCGTCTCAGCATACTACTGTGTTCTGACTGGATTCTAGCTCAATATGCTGTAGTCAATTATCTTTCTCTAAGCAAAGAAAGACCTGGAACAATTTGGGGACTTATTCTTGAGTTTTCTATCTCTCAGGATTTTCAATCTTACTTTTTTTCCTGTTTGTGATTTTGACTTTTCTCCTCTGGTACCCAGTTTTCCAATGTACAAAATGAAAGCTTTAATCCTGATTGATGTCTAAATTCTTTCCCATTTCTAGTCTTCCATGAGTCTGGAATATATGAGTGACTTTGTTTGCAATGTAACTTTTGTTTCCCATGTCTAGCAGTCCCTACAGTGTTTGAAAGAAACATTAAAATATATTTATGATAAACTATACACAAACGTATATAATCAAATTTCATAAATTTAAAAATATGCTGCAATTTCTTGAAATCTGTGTCTAAAACTAATAATGAAGAGTAAGCTACATTAAAGATTTATAAATCATGTCTGTAAGTAATATCCTTCAGCATTTCAGGCAAGTTCAATAAACATTACAACTAAGAGGTTGAAGAATCTACTTCTCCAATTACTTGAGTACACTTGGAAAGAAATAGAAAAATCTCCTTATAATCATAGCAATTCAGCCTCTTTTACCCAAGAGTATAATTATCAGAGATGTTTTTGCACCTGGATTCACACTTAATATTGGACCACCATGGAAAAAACACTATCTAAATTATTCAAATTAATGAAGTAACTATGTCAAAAAGCACCTTATAGAGAATTTTTTCATTTCTTATTACACGTCAAAAAACATTTGAAAAAAGTTAGTCTTTCTTAAATAGTATACCTTTTTTATTAAAGTATAAGTAACTTACAGTAATATTTTAGTTTCAGGTGTACAACATAGTGATTCAATATTTTTATATTTTACAAAATGATCACGAGGATAAGCCAAGTTATCATCTGTCACCATACAAAATTATACCATATTATTCACTATATATTGTATGTTGTACATTACATCCCATGACTTATGATTTATTTTATAACTGGAAGTTTGTACCTCTTAAACTCTCTCACTAATCCGCTCATCCCCCCACTCCCCTACCTCTGGCAATTGCAAGATTATTCTCTGTATCTATGAGTCTGTTTCTGTTATGTTATGTTTCCTTCTTTTGTTTGTTAGATTCCACATATAAGTAAAATTTTATGGAATTTGTCTTTCTCTGACTTATTTCACTTAGGATATACCCTCTATGTTCATCCATGTTTTCAGCAATGGCAAGCTTTCACTCTTTTTGTGGCTACTATTCCATTTTATATGCATACCAATTCTTCTTTATCCATTAATCTATTGATGGACACTTAGATAGCTTCCATATTTTGACCATTATTGATAATGTTGCAATAAACATTTGGGTGCATATATCTTTTCAAAGTAGTATTTTTGCTTTCTTCAGAAAAACACCCAGAAATGGAATTGCTGATCATATGGTAGTTCTATTTTTAATTTTTTGAGGATTCTTTATACTGTTTTCCATAGTGGCTACACCAATTTACATTCCCTCTAATACTACACAAGGGTTTCCTTTTCTCCGCATTGTCACCAACTCTTGTTTTTTGTTGTCTTGTTGATGATAGCCATTCTGTATGGTGTGAGTTGGTATCTCATTGTGGTTTTGACTTGCATTTCCCTGATGATTAATGATGTTGAGCATCTTTTTATGTGTCTGTTGGCCATCTGTATGTCTTCTTTGGAAAAAAGGTATATGCAAGTGGTCTGCCCATTTTTTTAAATTTGGTTGTCTGTTTCTCAGATGTTGAGTTGTATGATTTATTTGTATATTTTAACTCTTTACAGGATGTATCGCTTGCAAATATTGTCTGGCATTCAGTAGGTGGCCTTTTTGTTTTGTTGGTACTTTTTTTTTTTTTTTTTACTTTGATGTGGTCCCATTTGTTTATTTGTGCTTTTGTTGCCCTTACCTGAGGAGACATATCTAAAAAATATATTTCTAAGACTGATATCAAAGAGTTTATCCCCTATGTTTTCTTCTAGGAGTTCTATGGTTTTAGGTCTTACACTTAAGTCTTTAATCCATTTTGAGTTTATTTTTGTATATGGTGTGAGAAAGTAATAAAATTTGATTCTTTTGCATGTAGCCACCCAGTTTTCCCCACAACATTTCTTGCAGATGCAGTTTATTCATTGTATATTCTTGCCATTGATAAATTGATAAATTGACCATATATATTTATATATATACAGAGAGAGAGAGAGAGAGAGAGAGAGAGATCTGGTCTAATATGTCATTAAAGGCTGATAGCCTATGGGTGTTTTCTTGTATGTAACTTATTTTCACCTTGCTGCTTTTAATATTTTCTCTTTATCTTTGCCATTTTAATTATAATATGTAACATGTCTTGGTGTGGTCCTGTTTGGGTTTTTCTTTTTTGGGATTCTCTGGACCTGGAGGTCTGTTTCCTCTCCCAGGTTAGTTAAGTTTACAACTTTATGTCTTCAAATATGTTTTTTGCCCCTTTTCTCTCTCTTCTTCTGAGAACCCTATACTGTAAATGTTAGTATGCTTGAAGTTGTCCCAGAGATCTTTTAAACTTCTCATTTTCTTTTAGTCCTTTTTTTTTTTTTTTTTCCTGCTCAGATTGAGTGATTTCCACTACTCTGTCTTCCAGGTCACTAATCCATTCCTGTATATCATCTAATCTACTGTTTATTTCTTCTAGAGTATATTTTACATCAGTTATTGTATACTTCACCTCTGCTTAGTTCTACTTTATATTTTCTAACTCCTTGTTAAAATTTCTAATTTCTTACTCTGTTCATTCAGTCTTCTCCCAAGTATTTTCAGCAACTTTATGATCATTACCTTCAACTCATTAACTGCTAGAGTGCTTATATCCACTTCACATAGTTTTTCTTGGGTTTTATCTTTTTTCTTCATTTGGAACATATTTCTCTGTCACTTCACTTTTCTTAATTTTCTTTCTTTTTTTTTTTTTTATTCTATGTGTTTTGTAGGTTGGTTACTTTTTCTGATCTTGAAGAAGTGGTCTTATGTAGGAAATGTCCTAGGGGACCCAGCAACACACTCCCCACTAGTCAACAGAGCTATATGCTTTAAGGGTGCCCTCTATGTATCTATGTGGGTCCTTCCAGTGTGGCAGACTGACTACTGTTGGCATGCTGGTAGGCTGTGAGGCTGCTGGTATGGTTGGTTGCCAGGCCTTGCCTCGTGTGGATGTTGCTGGCTACTGGTGGGTGGGACCAAGTCATGCATGGCTGGTTGCATGGAAGGGTAGTCCTGGTCCTGGTTCTTGCCCACAGGTGGCAGGACCAGGTTATGAGGCAACTGGTTATATGCTCCAAGTGGTCCTAAAGCTGGTGTTAGTGTCCTGGTGGGTAGGACCAATTCTTGACACAGCTGGCTACTATGTCTGGGGTAACCTAGATCTGATGACAGCCTGCTTCTTTGTGAAACTGGATCCTGACATGGCTATCTGAGGGGCCAAAGATTTTCTGAAGCTGATGTAGGCCCACTTTTGGGCAAGGCCAGGATCCAGGGCATCCCAAGGTCTTGCTGACCTGCTGGTGAATGGGTCAGGTGTTTACACAGCTGGCTGTGGGGCCCTGCTTGTCCTGGGACTGTTGCTGCCTCATTGGTGGGCAAGGCTGGTACCCTGGGGGTTGATAGACCCTGATCCTGGGGTCTCTAGTTGCATGGCCCTAGGGTTCCCACAATTAATGTCTGCCCAAATGTGGGTAGGGCTAGGACCTAATGGATCCCAGGGAGGGTGCCCACCTAATGGTGGGTGAGGTTAAGTTCCAGGGCTAGTGTCAGTCTGCTGGAAGGCAGGGCTGTATCTGGCAGCTAGTTGCAGGACCCCTGTGGGTACTGGAGCTGGTGCTGGTGCACTGCTGGGCAGGGCCAGGTCCTACATCTGCTGACGGGTGAGACTGTGTCCCAGGGCAGTCAGGGGCTCTGTGGGTCCAAGGCAGATGGCCTGCTTGTGGCTAGAGCTGGGTCCTGACACTAGAGAGAGGATGAAAACGGCACTTACCAGTACCAGTGTCTTTGTGGTGGGTCATGTTCCCCCAAATACTGATGCCAGTGCCAATGTCCCCAGGGTGTGTTTCAATTGCCTCCTGCTTCTCCCAAAGGCTCTCCAAGATCAGCAAGTGGGTCTGACCCAGGCTTCATTCAAATTACTGCTTCTGCCCTCTGTCTCAGATTGTTGATATATTGTGTTTGCCCTTTAAGAGTGGAGTCTCTATTTTTCACAGCCCTCTTGCTATCCTAAAAGTAAGCCCTGCTGCTGTTCAAAGCCAAACATTCTGGAGGTTTGTCTTCCTGGTATAGGACCCCTGAGCTGGGGAAACCAACTTGGGACCTGGACCCCTTGCTTGTTTGGGTGGACTCTGCAATTGTAATCATCCTCTCATTTGTGGGCCACCTACCTGGGGCTAGGTTTAGGGGTCTTGACAATACCACATCTCCACCTCTCCTCTCTGTCTTGTTGTGGTTACTTCTTTATATCTTAGCTGTAGAAGATTTTTCTGCTAGTCTTCAGGTCTCTTTCATGGACACTTGCTCTGTAAATAGTTACATTTTGGTGTGCCCATGGGGGAGGTGAACTCAGGTCTTCCTACTCTACCATCTTGGTCACTTCCCCCTCAACTTCTTTCCTTTTATCAACATTTAACAGCTTTTTCAGTACAGGTCTTTTATCTCCTTACATATACTGATTCATTTTAGATAAAGTTTTAAATGGGATTATTTTCTTAATTTATCTTTCTAATAGTTCATTGCTGGTGTATACAAATGCAACTGATTTCTGTATAAATTTTTTATATTTTTATTTTATTTATTTATTTTCTTTCTTTCTTTCTTTCTTTTTTTTGGCTGCATTGAGTCTTAGTTACAGCACATGGGATCTTCATTGAGGCATGAGGGATCTTTCGTTGTGGTGCACGGGCTTCTATTTGTGGTGCACAGGCTCCAGGGTGCATGGGCTATGTAGTTTGCGGCACATGGGCTCTCTTGTTGAGATGTGCAAGCTCAGTATTTGCAGTGTGTGAGTTTAGCTGCCCTGCAGCATGTGGGATCTTATTTCCCTGACAAGGGATCAAACCCTTGTCCCCTGCATTGGAATGGATTCTTTACCACAGGACCACCAGGGAAGTCCCCCAGTGCATTAATATTTTATCCTGCAAATTAACAGTTTGTCAGCTCATAATCTTATTGGAATTCCCTTGAACATATCTAGTGGCTGTTCTCCTGCTGCTCTTAAGATCCTCTCTTTATTTTATTTTTTGCTATTTGAATTATATGCCTTGGTGTTTAACTCTTTGGGTTCATCTTGTTTACTACTCTATGTGCTTCGTGTACTGGATATCTGCTTCCTTTCCTAGGTTAGGGGTGTTTTCAGCTATTATTTCTCTTTTTTTTTTCTATGTAAATTTTTTAACTTTTATTTTATATTGGAGTATAGTTGATCTACAATGTTGTGTTAGTTTCAGGTGTACAGCAAAGTGGTTTAGTTATTCATATATCTATTCTTTTTTAGATTATTTTCCCATATAGATTATTACAGAGTATTGAGTAGAGTTCCCTGTGCTATACAGTAGGTTCTTGTTAGCTATCAATTTTATATATAGTCGTGTGTACATGTCAATCCCAATCTCCCAATTTATCCCTCCCCCCACCTTTCTCCTTTGGAACATATGTTTGTTTTCTAAGTCTGTAAATCTGCTTCTGTTTTGTAAATAACTTCATTTGTATCATTTTTTAGATTCCATATATAAGTGATATCACATGATATTTGTCTTTCTCTGTCTGACTTACTTAGTGTGATAATCTCCAGGTCCATCCATGTCACTGGAAATGGCATTATTTCATTCTTTTTAACGGCTGAGTAATATTCCACTGTATATATATATATATATATATATACACCACATCTTCTTTATGCATTCATCTGTCTATGGACATTTAGGTTGTTTCCATGGCTTGGCTTGTAAATAGTGCTGCAATAAACATTGAGGTGCATGTATCTTTTCAAAGTATGGTTTTCTCTGGATATATGACCAGGAGTGAGATTGCTGAATCATATGGTAGCTCTATTTTTCTCTATTTTTAGCTTTTTAAGGAAACTCCATACTGTTCTTGATAGTGGCTGTACCAATTTATAGTTCAAACAACAGTGTACGAAGTTGGTTTTCTCTTTGTACTCTCCAGCATTTATTGTTTGTAGTTTTTTTTGCTGTTGTTGTTTTTTTTGATGATGGTCATTCTGACTGGGGTGAGGTGATACCTCATTGTAGATTTCATTTTCATTTCTCTAATAATTAGTGATATTGAGCATCTTTTATATGCCTCTTGGTGATCTGGATGTCTTCTTTGGAGAGTATCAACTTAAATCTCCTGTCCATTTTTTTACTGGGTTGTTTGATTTTCGATATTGAGCTGCATGGACTGTTTGTATATTTTGGAGATTAAACCCTCATTGCTTTATTAAAAGTTTAGTTGTTTATTTGAGATTTTTCTTGTTTCCTGAGATAGGATTGTATCACTATAACCTTTCCTCTTAGAACTGTTTTTTCTGCATCCTATAGGTTTTGGATCACTGTGTTTTTGTTTTCATTTGCCTCTAGGTATTTTTTGATTTCCTCTTTGATTTCTTCAGTGATCCATTGATTATCTAGTAGCATCATGTTTAGCCTCCATGTGTTTGTGTTTTTTACAGTTATTATTTCTATTGTATTTGATTTCTAATCTTATAAAATTTTAGTCAGAAAAGATACTTGATATGATTTCAATTTTCTTAAATTTATCAAGGCTTGTTTTATGTCCCTGCACATGATCTATCCTGGAGAATGTTCCATATGTACTTGAAAAGAATGTGTATACTACTGCTTTTGATTGGAATGCTCTATAAATATAAATTAAGTCTATCTGGTCTAATATGTCATTTAAGGCCTGTGTTTCCTTATTGATTTTCTGTCTGGATGATCTGTCCATTGATGAAAGTGGGGTGTTAAAGGTCCCTCACTGTTATTGTGTTACCGTCAATTTCTCCTTTTATAGCTCTTAGCATTTGCCTTATATATCGAGGTGCTTCTATGTTGGGTGCATATATATTTACAATTCTTATATCTACTTCTTGGATTGATCCCTTGATCATTATGTAGTGTCCTTCCATGTAACAGTCTTTATTTTAAAGTCTATTTTGTCTGATATGAGTATTGCTACTCCAGCTTTCTTTTGATTTCCATTTGCATGGAATATCTTTTTCCATCCCCTTACTTTCAGTCTGTATGTATCCCTAGTTCTGAAGCAGGTCTCTTGTAGACAGCATATATATGGGTCTTGTTTTTGTATCCATTCAGCAAGCCTGTGTCTTTTGCTTGGAGCATTTAATCCATTCACGTTTAAGGTCATTCTCGATATGTGTGTTCCTATTACCATTTTCTTAATTGTTTTGGGTTTTTTTTTGTAGGTCCTTTTCTTCTCTTGTTTTTCCCACTTAAGGAAGTTCCTTTAGCATTTGTTGTACAGCTGGTTTGGTGGTGCTGAATTCTTTGAGCTTTTGCTTGTCTGTAAAGCTTTTGATTTCTCCGTCAAATCTAAATGAGATCCTTGCCAGGTAGAGTAATCTTGGTTGTAGTTTCTTCCCTTTCATCACTTTAAATATGTCCTGCCACTCCCTTCTGGCTTGCAGAGTTTCTGCTGAGATATCAGCTGTTAACCTCATGGGAGTTCCCTTGTATGTTGTCATTTTTCCCTTTCTGCTTTCAATAATTTTTCTTTGTCTTTAATTTTTGCCATGTTGATTACTCTGTATCTCAGCGTGTTTCTCCTTGGGTTTACCCTGTATGGGACTCTCTGCACTTCCTGGACATGGGTGGCTATTTCCTTTCCCATGTTAGGGAAGTTTTCGACTATAATCTCTTCAAATATTTTCTCAGGTCTTTTCTCTCTCTCTTCTTCTTCTGGGACCCCTATAATGTGAATATTCTTGCATTTAATGTTGTCCCAGAGATCTCTTAGGCTGTCTTCGTTTCTTTTCATTCTTTTTTCTTTATTTTGTTCTGCAGCAGTGAATTCCACCATTCTGTCTTCCAAGTCACTTATCCGTTCTTCTGCCTCAGTTATTCTGTTATTGATTCCTTCTAGTGTAGTTTTCATTTCAGTTATTGTATTGTTCATCTCTGTTTGTTTGTTCTTTAATTCTTCTAGGTCTTTGTTAAACATTTCTTGCATCTTCTCGATCTTTGCCTCCATTCTTTTTCCGAGATCTTGGATCATCTTCACTATCATTATTCTGAATTCTTTTTCTGGAAGGTTGCCTATCTCCACTTCACTTAGCTGTTAAATGAAGCTGTTTAATGTTCCTTCATCTGGTACATAGCTCTCTGCCTTTTCATCTTGTCTATCTTTCTATGAATGTGGTTTTTGTTCCACAGGCTGCAAGATTGTTGTTCTTCTTGCTTCTGCTGTCTGCCCTCTGATTGTTGAGGCTATCTAAGAGGCTTGTTCAAGTTTTCTGATGGGAGCGACTGGTGGTGGGTAGAGCTGGCTGTTGCTCTGGTGGGCAGAGCTCAGTAAAACTTTCTTCCACTTGTCTGTTGATGGGTGGGGTTGGGTCATATCTCTGCTGGTTGTTTGGTCAGAGGTGATCCAACACTGGAGCCTACCTGGGCTCTTTGGTGGAGTTAATGGCAGACTCTGGGAGGGCTCACGCCAAGAAGTACTTCCCAGATCTTCTGCTGCCAGTGCCCTTGTCCTTACAGTGAGACACAGCCACCCCCTGCCTCTGCAGGAGACCCTCCAACACTAGCAGGTAGGTCTGGTTCAGTCTCCTATGGGGTCACTGTTCCTTCCCCTGGGTCCCGATGCACACACTACTTTGTGTGTGCCCTGGAAGAGTGGAGTCTCTGTTTCCCCCAGTCCTGTCGAAGTCCTGTAATCAAATCTCACTAGCCTTCAGAGACTGATTCTCTAGGAATTCCTCCTCCAGTTGCTGGACCCCCAGGTTGGGAAGCCTGACGTGGGGCTCAGAACCTTCACTCCAGTGGGTGGACTTCTGTGTTATAAGTGTTCTCCAGTTTGTGAGTCACCCACCTAGCAGTTATGGGCTTTGATTTTATTGTGATTACACCCCTCCTACCATCTCATTGCGGCTTCTCCTTTGTCTTTGTATGTGGGATATCTTTTTTAGTGAGTTCCAGTGTCTTCCTGTCAATGATTGTTCAGCAGTTAGTTGTGATTCCAGTGCTCTCACAAGGGGAAGTGAGAGCACGTCCTTCTATTCCGCCATCTTGAACTAATCTGTTTCATTGTTAATTCTGTTTTGGGTGTGCTAAATTTGAGATGTCACTTTAACATACAAGGGGAATTCCTATGTAACATGGACAGAAAGAAATGCCAAATGAAAAAAAAAAGAAAACAAAAATCTTTAATCTTCAGAAAACGAAAAGGATATTCTTCACATCTCAAAAGAATATACTTTAAACCATATTTCCTATAGCATGCTATTGAGGAATGAATATGAGATTTAAAAATAAAAGATTTAGGCTCAAATCTTTGAACAAGTTATATAGCGTCTCTGATCCTCAGTGTCCTTATCTATAAAATGGACTCAAAAATAACTTTCTTAAATAATTCACATGGCCTTCCTGAAGATTTGATGAGTTATAAGTATATCAAAGTACTTTGTAAACTCTAAATCAATGTTGCCTAAAAGTTGCTGACAATAAGAACTCCCTGCTGAAGTTTCATTTTGATTTCGGTTTGTTGTTTATTTGTATGTTTGTTTTTAAAACATAGTATGGTCTTTCCAGAAGTGTACTGAGACAGAAACTACAAGAGTAGAGCTTGCTAATCTGTCTTTCCAAAAACTCAAGGTCCGGGCTTCCTTGGTGGTGGCGCAGTGGTTGAGAATCTGCCTGCTAATGCAAGGGACACGGGTTTCAGCCCTGCTCTGGGAAGATCCCACATGCCGCGGAGCAACTAGACCCGTGAGCCACAGTTACTGAGCCTGTGCGTCTGGAGCCTGTGCTCCGCAACAAGAGAGGCCGCGACAGTGAGAGGCCCACACACCTCGATGAAGAGTGGCCCCCAGTTGCCGCAGCTAGAGGAAGCCCTCGCACAGAAACGAAGACCCAACAAAACCAAAATAAATAAATAAATAATTAAATTTTTAAAAAAACAAAAAAAAACAAAAAAAACTCAAGGTCCCCAGTTTCTACTTTAAGATGTTCTATCTTAAGACTTCTTGCTCCAAATCTATCAAATAATCATTGCATATTTTAAATTTTTTATTCCCTTATATAAACGGCTCTGTGGGTTCAAGTCAGTATCAAATATAACTCGATGCCCAAAACTTTGCTTTTTTCAAAATTTTCCAATTGGTAGTTCTATTGGTGTAGTGTAAGCCCTGGCAGTTGGCTTTTTCTTTTGTAATGTAAATGCTGAGGCATCCACTTCAATAAACACATTGCCAGCCACACAACTAGCTAAAGAGCTAGGCTACCCAACACCACCTCCTCCTTGCTTTAGAGATCTTGTTTGATTTCGATAACTGACATTTTGGGCCACTTTTTTTTTTTTTTTTTTTCTCCTCCTGTGCTTTAAATACCTGCTCTTATGTTTTTTGTTTGTTTATTAATTGAATATAGTTGATTTACAATATAATGTTAGTTTCAGATGTATAGTACAGTAATTCAGTATTTTTACAAATTATATTCCATTAAAAGTTATTACAAGGTAATGATTATAATTCCCTGTGCTATACAACATATCTTTGTTGGTTATCTATTTTATACATAGTAGTTTGTGTCTCTTAATACTACAGGGCTGGTCCAGCCACAACATTTGTTATCCATAGGCTGAGACTGGCACAAAACAATGAAATAACACAACTCTATAACTATTCTAATGCTAAACCTACAGGGTAATTTTGAAGAATATCAAGTTTACCTTTAGAATCAACCATTCTCTTGAGCACCCTTCCTTTTTATTTGCCATCTTACACTCACATATAGGAACCACGGTTGTCTTGTCCAAGTTACAAGATTGGTTTACACTCATTCACCTCAGTTTTTAACAAATTGATGTAGTATGCCTCTTAAACATCTTAAGTAATGTTAAGTAATATGTCAGCATATTCCAAAGGGAACATTTCAAAGAGGTACTATTGAGACCTAAAGAATGAATAGTACAGACAGAAGCATTTACAGCTGGATGGCTCTTTAATGAAAGGCACTATTTCTGTAGAACTTATTATGTCAATGTGTTTAGAAAGTATCTCTTTTACCTGCAAGGAAGCTAGATCTCAATCAGTTTGCAAGAAGCTATTGAGGGAACGTGACAGCAGCAGAGACCCCAAGTCAGTCTCTGAAGAAGTCAACTGATTTTTCTACTTCTCATCTGACAAGTGAGGGTGATGATTAAGCAAGTGGGAAAGAACTAGTACTGAAGGAAAAAAAGATCCATATTGACCAAATTATGTCTTTGTTTTAACATTGTTGCTTGAAATTTCTCTATTGTCTTTTAGATCCAGATAGTCCTTCCTGAAAAATGTGGATAAATTGAATTGACCAGAGTTGTTAAATGACTAAATGAGATCACAATAAAACTAAGTTATCAGGCTTCCCTGGTGGCGCAGTGGTTGGGAGTCTGCCTGCCAATGCAGGGGACACGGGTTCGAGCCCTGGTTTGGGAGGATCCCACATGCCATGGAGCGACTGGGCCCGTGAGCCACAACTACGGAGCCTGCGCATCTGGAGCCTGTGCTCTGCAACAAGAGAGGCCACGATAGTGAGAGGCCCATGCACCGCGATGAAGAGTGGTCCCCGCTTGCCACAACTGGAGAAAGCCCTCGCATAGAAACGAAGACCCAACACAGCCAAAAATAAATAAATAATTAATTAATTTAAAAAAATAAAAGAATTCCTTAAAAAAAAAAACTAAGTTATCCTGGGTTGTACAGAATTATAGAACCTTAAAATATTAGAAGAAAATTGATTTCCCCATGTTAAGAGTAAAGCATAGATTGGAACCTTGATATCCTAACTGCCAGCCCTATCACAATGCAGCTCTGTTTCACACTGCCTGTTTATAATTTTTTCAGTGAACATATTTCTATGATAACATGAAAAAATTATGAACATGATTTTTTCATATTTTATAGCAAATTCATTATCAGTTTCAAGCAAAAATCTGGTCTATAGTTCTTGGAATGTCTAGTTTTTTATTTTTGTTTTTGTTTTTTTTTTCAGTAGTGAAAAAGCCAACTAGCATGATATTTGCATTTTCTTTTTTCTGTTACTAAAATTTTTATTATATATACCAATAATAGTGAAATACTTCTTACTAGTTTCTTCCCACAAAATATGTCTTCAGAAAGAAGTTATAATATTTACAACTTTCTCTCTCTGGACAAACATGACTGTAGCTGTGTCTGGCTTTGGGAGTAACTAAACAAACACTGTTGCCCACATACTTCAAAGAGAGGAACAGATAGAGTAAGAAACGTCTTGATATTAATGTGGTATCTGAAAGTCCTTTATTGAATATAAAATATCTTTTCAGTAAGCATTTCGGGAAATAAATTTCTTTCTCTCTCTCTCACTTCCTCTCCACCTATTCATACTAAATTGTGCCTCTCCTCCCCAAAATGCATATGCCGAAGTACTAATCCCCAGTACCTCAGAATATGACCATATTTGGAGATAAGACCTTTAGAGAGATGATTAAGGTAAATGAGTTTATATGGTTATATAATTCAATATAACTAATGTCCTTGCAAGAGGAGATGAGGAAGCAGAATGCACACAATGAAGACCAGGTGAGGACACTGGAAGAAGACAGCCATTCACAAGCCAAGGAGAGAGGCCTTAGAAGAAATCAACCCTGAACACACCTTCATCTTGGACTCCTAGCCTCCAAAATTATGAGAAATAAAAATATCTCTTGTTTAAGGCAGCCAAGCTGTGATATTTATTACAGCAGTCCTAACAAACTAATATACCATCCATCTTTTTAAATATATTCCTCAGAGTGCAAATCTATGTATTGTCACTGTATAATTCTTTAAGTTGCATTGTTTGTTTCATTTATAATTATTTGAATAAAATTATATGCTAAAATAATGATACTAAGTAATGTTCATCTTTACAAATATTCTAGCCTTAGTATAATTCCTTTTATGGCTTTTGAAACTTAATAAAGTTGAAAATTTTACTTTTGCTCTTAATAACATGTTTTATACTTAGGTGTATGCAAAGCACCCAAGATTTTGCATGTGTATATTAATATGCATGATGAAGGCAGAGCTGCATAGCATAGCAATAAAGTAGGTTAACCAAATACAATTGTAGTTTCAATTACTCTTCAACAAAACGTTTTTCTAATTTTAGTTTTTAATTAATTTCATCTTTTATTTTTATTTTTTTAAGATTGATTGATTTTTGGCTGTGTTGGGTCTTCATTGCTGCACACGGGCTTTCTCTAGTTGTTCTCTAGCGAGGGGGGCTACTCTTTGTTGCGGTGCATGGGTTTCTCATTGCAGTGGCTTCTTGTTGCAGAGCACGGGCTCTAAGCACGTGGGCTTCAGTAGTTGTGGCATGCAAGCTCAGTAGTTGTGTCTCATGGGCTCTAGAGCACAGGCTCAGTAGTTGTGGCACATGGGCTTAATTGCTCCGCAGCATGTTATATGTTCCTGGACCAGGGCTGGAATCCGTGTCCCCAACATTGGCAGGTGGATTCTTAACCACTGCACCACCAGGGAAGTCCCTAATTTTATTTTTTAAAAATAAAGCATTTTTCATACAGTTGGTATTGTCTACTTGTCCCCTGTACCCCATCTAATCTCCTCATCATTCATGCCATGTCCCCATCATGAATGGTTTGGAATTTTCCTAATTCAAAATACTTTTTCTCTGTTTTCTAGAAACAGTTAAATTAGTAAGAGGTATCAATACCTATTTTTAAAACCTTGCAGTTTAAATTACTAAAATGTTATTTTGGGCTTTTTTGGATTCAAAAAATTTCAATACACATTTTCTAAAAAACCATCACCACACAAAATTGATCACTCTCCCCACTATCCTTCTATGCAATCTGGACATTTTGTTATGGAAGAATTATTACCAGCCCTTTTTTTAGAGAAAGAAATTGATACAGAAATATTTAATAACAAACAATCCTCACACATCAAAACAAGTTAGGGTTAGGGTTAGGGTTAGGTAAGAGATGAAGTCAAAATTCAAACCAGGGAGACTCAATATAAATCTCACG
This sequence comes from Balaenoptera acutorostrata, assembly GCF_949987535.1. Lineage (NCBI taxonomy): Eukaryota > Metazoa > Chordata > Mammalia > Artiodactyla > Balaenopteridae > Balaenoptera > Balaenoptera acutorostrata. The sequence goes on along the minus strand of NC_080076.1, from coordinate 33,870,733 downwards.
TTTTTTTTTTAATCCATTAACACAGAGGGATAATGAAAATATCATCTTATGTGAGAGAGAAGTTGACTTAATAAATAAAGCAATTTAATCAATTCACATTTTACCAACACAAAATCAAGAAGTATGGAATTTTACTTACCAGGGACTAAATAGAAATGTCTCCTTTAAGCTAGGGAAAATAGTTCCCAGTGCATAGATAATCAAGTCCATCAGTTTTCTTGTAAGCCATGATTTACCCTCATAATCCACCTCAACATGATTTTCCATATAGTCATGACCACTGGATTGGTATTCAAGATGACATCAAGTGGGCATTTCTGTATCAAACTCTCAAACATGAATGTTCAGAGAAGTAGGCAGTAGTTCTTAAAAACTTTTAGTGGAAAACTCACACATATTCAGTTCCAGGTTCTACCATTATTAAATAAAAGCCAATCTGATGCTTGTTAAACATAGCAAGAAAGATTTTACTCAAAACTGTTGCAATAGGGGAGAGGGAGAGAAAGAACTCAATTAGGATATGGCAAAGACAACTGATTATAATCAATCAGAAGAGGGAAGGGTCAGTGGATGGAATATTACTAAAATGAACTTCATTAGGTATCAAGGGTAGACAGATTCTTGGTTAACTGGCTTAACAGAATTTTTGCTAAAGGCAGGCCAAGGACTTAGATATCAAGGGTGGGTTGGGGGATAGGAAACTTGATCATCTATCAAGAGTGGGGGAGGATTCTTGATAAATCAACTTAGCAGGATCCTTTGCTAAAACTGGCCTTGGCAGGTGAAGGTTGAGGCCTAGAAGAAGAAGAGCCCTCATAGGAGCCTAATTAAAGTTTGGTCAGGGAGGAAATTTTTGTTACTATTTACTTGTTATATGATCTGTGTTAAAAAAATAAAAAAATAAAAAACTAAAACAAACCTGAGGAGTTAATTCAACCATAATTTCCTAGTATTTTCTGTATTTGCCAGAGGTCTGACTTATTATAAGAACTGGGAGTGAAAGAAGCAAAGCACATTGTTCTCTGCCAGCTTAAATCAGGTCAGTGTGATGCCATACACACAGTAGGGACTTTATATTCAAGAGGCCCTAAATTCCATTCCATCTTCAATTGTGTGGTTTTAAATGAGATAAAAATCTGAAATTTATCTTTATCATCCATAGAACTAGAGGAATATTTCTTATAATTTGGGTTGTGCTGCACATTAAATGAGATGATCTCAATTAGAAAATGCATTATATTATTAAATTTTAAATTTCAATCCAATAAATGTTAGAGTTACCTTCCACCATGAACAGATACTGGGGATAGAGCAATGCCTATTACAGGAGGTTTCCCCATCAAGAGGGCATATAAACTTTAGGCAAGTAATTCCAAGGCGGTGGTTGTTAGTACTAGAGGTAATAGAACACTAGCATCACTAGCATCATCACTATTATCTGCAACCTAGGCCAGGGGAGCAATTTGAGGTTGAGAACTCAACCTATTTCACAAAGGTCTTTTGTCTTTATGGATTTTCTGCTGAAATTATGTGACCTATGAATGTAACCGAGACTGAAGCAATACTTTCATTGTGCTCTTGCCTTCTCTCCCTGAGCCATGTGGACATTTGAGGTGTAGACCTGGACATCTACTTGCTTGCTGTGATTTCCCAATTGCTCTCTACATGACTTTGTGCCGGCCATCTAAATAGGTCCCTTGGTAATTCTATGCCCTTAAAAATCTTTTGCTTAGATGAACTTCAGCATTTCAGTGGTCATATTTCATGTGTGCTATATAACCTCAATGTTAAATTTCAAATCCTCCACAGTAAATTTTCAAGTCAAATTCATATCTTAGTTGCTTTTGTTTTTATTTTTTTAACTTTTTATTTTATATTGGAGTATAGTTGATTAACAATGTTGTGTTAGTTTCAGGTGTACAACAAAGTGATTTAGTTATACATATACATGTATCTATTCTTTTTCAAATTATTTTCCTATTTAGGTTGTCATATATTATTGAACAGAGTTCCCTCTGCTATACAGTAAGTCCTTGTTGGTTATTCATTTTAAATATAGCAGTGTGTACATGTCAATCCCCAAATCCCTAACTATTTGCATCCCCCCACCAACCCCCCTGGTAACCATAAGTTCATTCTCTAAGTTGGTGAGTGTGTTTCTATTTTGTAAATAAACTTCATTTGTATCATTTCTTTTTAGATTTCACATACAAGTGATATCATATGATATTTCTTTCTCAATATACAGAAATCTGTTGCATTTCTATACTTTAACATTAAAAGGTCAGAAAGAGAAATTCAAGAGACAATCTCATTTACCATTGCATCAAAAAGAATAAAACACCTACCTAAGGAGACAAAAGACCTGCACTCCAAAAACTGTGAGATGCTGATGAAATAAACGGAAGATGACACAAACAGATGGAAAGATATACAATGTTCTTGGATTGGAAGAATGACTATTGTCAAAATGACTATATTACCCAAGGAAATCTACAGATTTAGTGCTATTCCTATCAAATTACCAATGGCATTTTTTCACAAAATTAGAACAACAAAATTTAAAATTTGTATGGAGACACAAAAGACCCTGAATAGCCAAAGTAATCTCAAGGAAGAAAAACAGAGCCGGAGGAATCATACTCCCTGACTTCAGACTATACTACAAAGCTACGGTCATCAAAATAATAAGATACTGGCACAAAAATAGACACATAGATCAATGGCACAGGATAGAAAGCCCAGAAATAAACCCACACACCTATGGTCAAGTAATCTATGACAAAGGAGGCAAGACTATACAGTGGTGGAAAGACAGTCCCTTCAAATAGTGGTGCTGGGAAAACTGGACAGCTACATGTAAAAAAATGAATTAGAACATTCTTTAACACCATGCACAAAAATAAGCTCAAAATGGATTAAAGACCTCAATGTAAGACCAGATATTATAAAACTCCTAGAGGAAAACATAAGCAGAACACTCTCTGACAGAAATCGCAGCAAGATCTTTTTCAATCCATCTCCCAGACTAATGGAAATAAAAACAAAAACAAAAAAACAAATGGGACCTAATTGAACCCAAAATTTTTTTCACAGCAAAGGAAATAATAAACAAAACAAAAAGACAACCCACAGAATGGGAGAAAATATTCCCAAATGATGTGACCGAAAAGGGATTAGTCTCCAAAATTTACAAACAGCTCATTCAGCTGAATATCATCAAAACAAACAGCCCAATCTAAAAATGGACAGAAGACTTAAATAGGCATTTCTCTTAGTTGCTTTTAAATGATCTTTCCTTAACCTCAGATGACATCCTGTCAAGGAATACAGAATCACTTTAGTACTAGCTTAATGCTAAAAGCTGGAGTATAAATCCAATTTTAAGAAACAAACAGTGAAACACAGTTCACCCCAAAACTAATTTGAAAAAGTTTGGGATATCTATTATATGTATAGCACATTGGACTTCTATAGCTTCTAGTATAGTATGAATTACAGTAGCCCCCCCCCCCTTATCTGCAGTTTCACTCTCCTTGGTTTCAGTTACCCTCAGTCAACCAAAGCCAGAAAATATTAAATGGAAAATTCCAGAAATAAACAGTTTATAAGTTTTAAATTGTGCCCTGTTCTGAGTAATGTGATGAAATCTCACACCATCAAGCTCCATCCTGCCCAGCATTCCCAACTTTTCACATCATCTGTTCCTGACATCCAACCATTGACATTGTCATAGCTCAGTGATCCAGGATCACTCAAAGCATATGATCCTCCTTCTGACATATCTTCAGAAGGTCAATAATAGCTGTCATTCATCTCACTTCATCTTATCATGTAGGTATTTTATCACATCACAAGAATAAGGGTGAGTATGGTAAAATAAGATCATTCAAGTCAGAGAAAGACCACATTCAGGTAACTTTTATTACAATTATTGTTATAATTGTTTTATTTTATTATTAATTATTGTTATTAATCTTGTACTATGCCTAATTTATAAGTTAAACTTTATCATAGGTAGGTATGTATAGGAATAAAACATAGTATATATAGGATTCGGCATCCACTGAGTGTCTTGGAAAGTATTCCCTGGGGAAGGGGGACTACTATACATCAAAATAACAACAACAACAAAAAATTATTTTATATATTTGGAACATTTTTTTCTACTGCTATTCTTGAACAATTGTGGTTTTCACAATGCTTTCCCAACTAATAATCAATTAAATTTGATTTAAAGAAATATTTATTGAGTTTACTATGTACAACCTAGCTACTAGTGAAAATGTAAAGATCAATAAAACACACATTTTTCATTTATAAGGGCCTTATCTTACAATGGGAGAGTAAATACTTCTTCCCAAATAACCTGTTAAAAGTAATGCTGCAAAGGAGTACTATAGAGCTGTACAAATGAATAAGGACTATATATGCAGCTGGAGAATGATATCCATGATATATTGTATAACATGCTTTTGTTCATCTGATACACAGAAAAATGTGAATATATCTACATATATTTATATTAAAAATGAGAAGAATTAACCTAAAACTTAAATGTCATTATGTATGGGAGAGGAGGGAATAGTTGAGTGTAGAAATAGATGGGCTTCTGTTAATATATTTTGTTTTGTAAATTTATTTTTATAAAATATAATATTTCATATAACTATAAATCAAAATTAAATTCAAAAATCAATTTCTTAAAAATAGAAGCAATCAAAAATTCTACTTGAATGAGTTGGTGGCATAATTACACAGAAACCATCACAAAAGACTTTAAAAAGCAGTCATCCAACTATACATTCATGGGGAAATGTACATTAAGAAAAAGAGAACTGCTCCCAACACATGTAAAATTTTTTTTAATTTTCAGAAAAATATCGCTGGTAATAATGTTAGTATTGTTATTTCTTTTTCTAAAAAAATGTTATAAATAGTTTCTATCTTATACATTTTTTCCTTAACAGCTTTATTGAGGTATAATTTGCATATAATAAACTGTACACACTTAAAGTGCCCAATTTGAAAAATTTTGATACATGAATATACCCGTGGAAACATCATCACAATCAAGAAAATGAACACATCCATTCCCCCCAAAACTTTCCTACAATTCCCTTTTAATCTCGCTCACTCACACATGTCCAGACTCCCTACTCCAATCGCAAGCAAACACTGATCTGCTTATTATCACTACAGATAAGTTTGCATTTTCAAACATTTCCGATAAATTAAATCATACATTATATACTCTACATTTTGGAGGTTCCAGGGGGAAATAACTAGCTTCCTTCACTCAGCATAATTATTGTAAGCATATATGTTGTTACATGTATCAATTGTTTATTCATTTTTTATTGTTAAGTAGTATTCTATTCTATGGATACAACACAATTTATTTATCCATTTTCCTGTTGTTGAACATTTAGGTTGAATCCAGTTTTTAGCTACTACAAAAAAAACTTCTATGAAAATTAATGCATGAGTCTTTGTGCAAATGCATGCTTTCTTTTCTCTTAGGTAAATGCCTAGAGGTGGAATGACTGGGTCATTTGGTAGTTGTATATTTAACTTTTTAAGAAACTGACTACTTGTTTCTCAAAGCAGCTATACATTTGGTATTCCCACCAGCAGTGTAGGAGATCAGTGTAGGAGGATTCCTCCAAATCACCAACACTTGTCATGTTCAAACTTTTTGATTTTAGCCATTGTAATAAGGTGTGCAGTGGTATCTCATTGTGGTTTTAATTAGCATTTCCCTAATGACTAATCCCCTTAGAAGATCTCTTCAGTGTCTCTGGTTGCTTTTGGCAAGGAGGTCTAAAATATATTTAAGCACTTAGATGTAATGACCAACTCTTTTAACATACCTGTGCACACTCTTAATACAATTAATATGGTTTAAAACAAAAATACAATGGCAGCAGATTTTGGTTGTATTCCATTTACAAGGTTGTTTTGCCAAGTGTGATAATACAGAACACATCCATACAGATTAGTGCTGTAAAAAATGGCTGATCCTCCTGGTGGTGGATCCCATAGTTCCCATTTACCTTAGCTGGTGTCTGATGGAAACATTGTAGATGTTCTGGGTCTTTTTTCCCTACATCTTTAAGAAGAAATAAAGACTTCCATTTCAACTCCATTTTAGTAAATAAATCTATCCAATGAAAGGATATAGGAAAAATGAAAAAGAAAATAAAAGACAGTAATATAAAATAGGTAATGAAAGAGACTAAAGTGAGAAAGAAGATCATGAAAGACAATAAAAGGAAGAGTAAATTAAAAGTTGTGATGGAAAATGGTGAAAATGGTAAACTAACACACAATTGTAAAGCAATTATAATCCAATAAAGATGTTTTTAAAAATGGTAAATAAAATATGGAAAAGTGACCACAATATAGAAAGGGGAAGTCCAAGAATGTGGGCATGAACCATTTTAAGAATCTAGCAGAGCCAATTGATGAGGATCCCTGGAGGAGAGTGGCCTGGTATAGAGAGAAGAGTGAGGTATGCAATGAAATCTTTTCACATACCATCCGTGTGTACTTGAGTCAATTGCCAATGCTCCTTGAGTCTCAGGTTTTGCTTCTGAATAGGGATAATATCTTTCCTGGATGAGTGTTATGAGGATTAAGCAAAATACAACAAGATATGTGGAAGATCTTGGTGCTGAATCTTTATGTTTCTTAATATATGCCAGATGATCCATTAAGGAAACTCGAGAGCTTAGAAAGGAATAAGAGAATCCATTAACAGAAAACTTTAAGTTGAATGGGTTGGTCAAAAGCAGCCATTTATTCATGTCTTATAACATGATCTTACAAACATCATACAGAGCTGGCACGAAAGAACAGACACCATCTCATATACCATGCTTCCTCCCAAATCACTTCTATTAAGTTACAACATCAGAACAAATCAGTTACTGAGTTACACAGTTCTTCAAATATGGATACCTCCCCATTAGGGTGGTTAGATTGACTATTCAGACAAACAGTTAATTTACATGTTTAATACAGGGCAGAATGTGTAACAGAATTCAAGATATTCACACAGATATTGTAATACAATATAAAACAGTACAATTTTCAGAAGATGATGAGATCACTATGCCCCTGCCTGTTTCAATTCCTTTCTAGTTTTTCTTCTTTCTTTTCTTTACAGCAGTTGCAAATAGTTTTACTCAACTTTTCACATCGAAAAACACTTTAAATTTTAAGAACTAAAAACTATTTACAAATTAGTTATTGTAATTTTGTAATTATTTGTTGTTGGTTTCATTGTTCTCCTAAAAAAAAAAAAAATCACCCTCCTCCAACAACAATACTTTGCTTGGTACCATCATTAACTTCTAGAAGCTCTGAAGGATACTTAGGGTTGACTTCTTACAATGTTTCAGAGCTCCAAAATATATTATATTCCTTGACCAATGATACCAAATATACAAACATTAAAAGGCCATATGACTCCCCCAAACCATATACTGACTACAATTCATTTCACATTGCTTTCACAGAAATACTGAGTGGACCAAGATGCTGTGAGTTGACTTTGTGATGACATGAAGATGATGATTGGAGAATATTCTTGTTTAATCCCCAAATCATCTTAAAGCACAAGAAGAGAGGTTGATTTCAATCTTTGTATATAGAGTGTAAAACATTTTCTTTACATTAGGCATAATCATAAAAAGCATGTATAACTTGTTTTGAAAATGCATTGTCATAGATTTTACAAACACTGTGGTATCAAACACATTCTCAAAAACTGCTAGAACACTGACACAAAACCTGACTCAAAATGTAAGTTTTTCAGTAGACTTCTTTTCTAACTTGCATATTTAAAATTCAACTGTACCTGAGTTTCACTCATACTTTTCTAAAAACTCAAATACAGTGACATTACCTCAAGTAAATTCTTTCCAAATAATCACACGGTTTAATGGATTTTCAATGAATTTCAGAGCCCTGGCACTGGAAAGTGGTATAAGATACAGGTTTATAAACTGGTCAACAGACAACAGACAAATTAGCCTAGAAAAGACAGTGAAACATACTTGTGCTAATTTGACAGCCTAAATATATTATGTATGAACATATATAAAGTATATTAGGCTTGCCGTGTAACTATTTTTTATTAGTTTGTTGGGTTAAGTAACACTTTCTATCCAGCAATGATTACAACTTCACAACTTTTTTGTCTTCATTTCTTTTCAAATAGTAGCTTAGTCCTCTCTGGGGGAGAACAAGCTGAATGAAGACTTGGTTACCCATGCCCTTTCTGTGTTCAAGGGATAACCTTGAATGTACACTTGCATACTATACATATTTCCTATAAGAAAATGGCATTTCTAACTGGATTTCTCACTGAAGTTTATTTCTTTACCCACTAGCTAACTCAGCAACTTCAAAAAAGTATATAGGGCTTTCTTAGGCCACATTGACATTTGTCACAAGCAGTGAATAATTCAAGGCCATGGTTCTTATGTGAGATTATATTTTATTTTTGACTCACATGTAAACTTAGAGAGGGGAAAGCATATTTCAGCTATAGTATTCTCAACTCAGCCCTTTGATAAAATGATTTCTCATTTTGTTGACTGTTTTTTTTTTTTTTCCAACAAACCTAACTTACCCTTCTTATGATAAAATTGTGTCAAATAATTACAGACCAAAAAGAAATAATCATATACTTTTATATGCAGGACAACCATTTGCACATGACATAATAAAACAATTTAGAGAACATTTCTTTAATATCTTTGGGTTTAAAGAAAAATTGATTTTCCCAGTTGATTAACAATGGATTAATTTTCATAAGAGAAGACATGCTTTTCATTTCTAAATCCTAACAACCACACTGACTTCCAGCGACATGTTCCAATGAGATCATCACCACAGCCATAACTCAGGAATGCAGAGCAGTATTCCTAAAATGCTTGGCTACTATTATTTATATAACTGGTAACCTGCAGGGGAAATTGAATATCTTATGAAAATTTATCCAACTTCTCTAATAAAGAGTAAATTATCATAACACACATTTACAGTTACTTTCTGGTCTGATAATTCAATCCATTTCTAACAACAACAACAAAAAAGCTTTCATAAGCTTGCAATCATGTATCAGAAAAAAAAAAGAAAGAAAATTTCTCCTTGCCTAGTAAAAATCATTAAGTTCCAACTCATCACGGCTAGGATGCTAACCATCACAGAGCACATGCCACTTGGCAATTTGCCTCCTGGGATAGTCACAAATCTCCTTCCAGTGTTCTCCACTGGCTCCTTCTGCTGCTGCTCCCAGGACCAACCGCCCAATCACCTCATTTCGGGATCCCCTTTCAGAATCCAAAACCAGAAATTCAACACTTATCTCTTCAAGACCCTCACAGGGAATGTCAAAGACAAACAGTTCATTGAACACTGCGTTGGGGGTGCATTTCTTCACATGCGTCTTCTTTTTGGATATTCTCTTTTTGGCATGGTACAGGTTCACTTTGACATAGGGATCTGCAATGGGAAACAACACACATTGTATTGACAAAACTTGGCAGGAAAGCCGATCTCAAGATAATGGTGCCTTAGAGATGCTAATAAAATGTGATTATTATGAAAATGAGTCAGAACAAAGTGAAAACATGGATAAAGCTTGGCTTCTCTATTGTCAATAAATTGAAAATAAGTATGAATGTACAACATAAGAGATAGTGGAGGACGGGAAAGAACTGTAATGGAAGGATGAAGAGATAGCATAAAGGGGAAGAAAATAGAATGTTCTAATGACACATTCTGATTACTAATAATTCATTCCAGAGAATGGAATAGAAGGAAAAAATAGCACACAGCATCTATCCTTACTGAGTTGTATGACTTTGGATAAATCTCACTAATTCTCTGAGCATGTGTTGCTTTCTCTTTTGAATGGGGGAATGTGCATTTAGAATTCACAATGGCAATGCCTTTTTTGGCTTTAAATTTTTGTGGTTCTTTAACCACTTGCTGTGTTTGTTTCCTGTTACCCAGTATTGATCTTTCCTGTGTCACCTGTATCCTGTGAATTTTAAGATCATACTACTTTATCACACATTTAATTATATTATTTTGCCCTTTTCTGGTTGCATGAGTTCATTTTAACTTCCTAACCTAAATCTTTAAGACCATGCTTTTAACCTCCATTATCTAATAATAAAACTACAACTAATAATAGCATTGGATGATAATTAATGAAATATATATTTCCAGACCTCATAATCCCCTTTAAGGTAAGTACTATTATATCCAGTTTGTATAGAGTTTAAGAAACATACCCAATGTTACTATGCTAAGAAATGGAAGGGTTAGGATTTGAACTCAGATCGTTTTAAACCATAGGTCCTGTGCTCTTTCTCATTGTACTATACAGCAAAGTTTTATTTTTTGTTTGTTTGTTTTTTTAGTAAAAATTAGTCACAAAACTAAAAGCTAATTCTTAAAGCAGACACCAGACACATAAGGAATTAAAGGAAAGATAATAAAAATAATAGAAATGTAAGGGTAGGCAGGCTCATTTAAAATAGTAAAATTAAGAACTTTTCCTAAAACTTAATTTTATTTCCATCACTGTGTTTTTGGCAATGGCCTCACTTCTGCATTTATTACTGCTTTCTGCTTCAACTCCATTCAGTCCGACATCTATCACATACTAGCTTTGTTTTGGATCTTAGAACTATGCAGTTTTCTTCTTCTTGATAATGGCCTTGGCTCACACTTTTATACCATAAAATGAGAAACAGAAAAACAATCACATAACTTGTGATTGTGAATAAAAGGTGAATCTAAATCATAGTCCAATGTTAGTTATTAACTATTTTGCCTAATATATTGCTCATTTCTACACTGAGCCTGCATTTTTCAAAAGCATTCTTACCTGAAAGTCCAGATACATCAGATTTAGGCAGGTGCCGAGCTTTTAAAACAACCACAGTGAGAGTATTTGTGATGGACTGATAGCAGAGAGAGATCAGTAACTCACCACGTCCTGAAGACTTCTAAACAAAGAGAGATATGATATAAATATGTTTTTATTATTCATTAGTTTTGAAATTTATACTTATATTAACATTTTTAAAGCACTATAATAGCATTGTTATTTAACTGTAATTTTCCTACTTATTTTACTTTAATATGCTAAAGAATCAAAGAGTAACTAAAAGCTTTTGTGCAGTACCATCACCTTCTAAAACAACTACCTGCCATCTTGTGGTCTTTTTAGGTACTACAGAATGTTAAAATTCCTAATGAGTTAGCCACACCCATTACTAGAAATGTTTTAAAGGGGGATATTTAAAATGTATCTTACACAGAGGTATTTTTAGTTTTTGCTTTTTAATTAACTCTCCATTTTTTGAAGTTATTAATGGTAATGAAAATTATCTAATTATTTGAATGGATCTGTATATGGTAAAATTACTCATGTTAAGTTTGATTTGATTTCAAATTCTTTAGCTCAGACATTATTAGAATTTAAATTCAGAAAACCTGAAATTTAGTCTGACAGCCACCACTCTCTTAGCCCAGAGGACTGATGGAGTTAAAATTCTCTTCCCCCACCCCACCCAGAGTCCTCTTTTAATCCAAGGAATGAATTAAGTATTGGAGAGAATTGATTCAGAATATTTAATGCTTTGTCTTTGAACAGTATCATAGGTTTTTTCTTTGCATAACACTTAGGTTTAATTTTTACTTTAACATTAGATAAGATGACCAAGAACTCAAAGTACAAGTTCTAACTGAAAGTAACAAAAAGTAAACTTGGTATAACTAAGAATGATGGTTGCCCAGAGCTCCTAAAACTTCAATATATATTTATATAAAAGCTGACATGGGATAACTGTATGAATAAGCACTCCAAGAAGAATAAGAGTAGGGAACAAATCTTTATTCCCACTGTGCCACTAAACAGGTGACTCAAACTACTTAATATTTCTGGATCTTGACTTTCATTAATTTCAACAGAAAAAGGTGAGGATGTGGTCAAAACAAACTTTATGGTATTCTATAAAATTATGCTTTATAGACACCAGTTATTCTGAAATACAACAATTGGAATCAAATGAGCTCCATATTTAAAGGGAAAATACATTTAAATTTGATTAATTGATGTCTTATCATTTTCTAATAATTCCAGAACTACCAAAGTAGCATAACTGTAAAGGCAGAGTAACTCACTTCCTGTTATACAACATAAAGGTGAATATTTGTAATTCAATATAATGAGATATCTCTTCCTTAAAAAGCAATTCTATGAAAAGTAACTAGAACTTCAAATATTCAAAATGAACTGACTTAATTTTCAATTTCAATTTGAATTTCAAATTCAATTATGTTGACATTGAAATATATTTTTAACTTTCTTATGAGTAAGAAATATTTGTCTGCATTTTAGTGGCAATTGTAGTCAAAATACTTGTGACAGAAATTAATAAAAATATTTATATAAATATTTAAATAAATCCATAAAGGGTTCCTCTTTATTTTATATCATTAAGATACTTTACGCATTTCAGTGGTGGGTTAAAATTTCTTTCATCTACTCTATCCCCCTGCTCCTCATTTGATTATGATTAATAATAGTTAAACATCGTAAAGATGATATGTATAAGACATCATTTTAATAAAAATCCCCTAGATACAAAAAAGCTACAAAAAGATTGTTTATAAATATGTTAAGCACTAAAAATGAATTACCCTAACATTTCTCTTGATAATCTCTCTGTTCATTAACTTTTTTCCATCAGTTAATTCAATTCCTGTGAGAGGAATAAGGACTTCTCCAATTATATCATCTCTTGAAAACCTGTCAAAACTCAAGATTGTAAAGTGCAAGGCCAACTCTTGGATCTGGGTGTAGGGTATTCCATAGAATGTAAAGGTCTCATCAAAAGCTGGGTCCAAGGTCTTTCTCAGAACTCTGGTTTTCACTTTATGCTTCTTCTCTGGGAGAATCATCATTTTGATGTATGGATCAGAGGTCATCGACAGCTCATCCATGGCTGGCAAGCCACGGGCTTCTTTAATATTTACCACAAATGCTTTCTTCTCAAAGTTATACTCTAAGGAGAAGAAGAGGGTTCCCAGCTTCTCTTGTTTCTCATCTGAAGTAAGAGAAGTGCTGGACTTTAAGCTATCAGGGGAAACTGCCTCTTTTTCCCCTTCTGAAAAGAGCTTTGGGGTCACATTCTCCACATCAGAAGGACTGCCAGCTTTGAGGTTTGTTTTGGGAAAATTGCCATTTAGATCTCTCTTCTCAAGATCAAGACGCAAAGAATTATTTGGCCCAGCTGGTTTATTCTTTACTTCATTTTTCTCATCTGCTCCAAACTTCTTTTTGCTGTTTAGGTTTTCAGGGTAAATATCAACTCCCTTTAGCACATGCACAAACTTATATGGAGGAGTCTTGTTAGATTTGGATGATTTTCTCTGACAGCAGATCCATGCAAACAGAGAGACTGTGAAGACCAGGCCAAATGCACTGAAGATCCCCACCACTGTGGGAATTTCATCTGAAAAATCAAATGACCAATAACATGCATTAATTGGGCAGAGTTGGAGACACCCTATTTGAAAAGCATCCTAAAGCTGGCAGTTGCTGTAGGTTGTACAAATTGAATTGCTTTCCAACTGTTCTGGGTGAATTATGTACCTATTTCATGTCACTTTCAGGAATAAACACATATATAACACATAAATAATAAATGCAGTAAGATAGAAAATCCTTCATTGTAGTAATTTTTTACAAATAAAATGGAAAGATGAAACTGGGCTTGGGCCAGGGATGGGAGAATGCTAAATGACCCTCACCTACCTTCGTTTTCTCAGATAACATGAGTCAACTACAGCATAATGAGTCAGTACTAATTTCATTATGTTTTCATTGACATTTTGAGGGTTTCCAGAAGTACCAATTCTTACTATGTAGCTCTAAGTGCATATTCTTCAAATACTGACAGAAATTATGGAAAATTATCTGCAATTGTCACAAAGTCATTAATAATTTCCATCCAAATTACAGAACAGTGGTAAAAGAAATGTACACACATTAGGGAAAAAAGAACAAAAATATATGAACAGTTTATTAATAGTATACAACTTATAAGACTACAAACTCATATGCTGACCCAAAATTCTTCAAACACTGAATTATCCAAAGTACAAATTAATTACCTAAATAGGATAAAACCCAAACAATGGTTATAAATGAATTATCATTCTTTAACATGTAATGAGAAGAGTGCGTAGAGATAATTTAGAGTTCAATTTTATCCATAACTGATTTTTTTCCTAGCACATTTCCACATGGTAAATGGCAATCAAATTGAAACTGGCATTTGTTCCTTGAATGAGGGCATGTTAAATTATTGACATTAGGTAACACTGATTATGCATGAAGCTCATCCTGTTCCATATGTAAGTATATTCTCCAACAAATAATAAGTAACACTGTGTAAGTAAAAGCAGTATTACTATATCTGGACACATTGCATCAGTTGAGTCAATGTTTAATATAATCAAAACTAATATAATTAATGTAATAATATCTGATTTTAGCTCCATTCCAGTCTATTTTTTAATCCCAAATAGTGAATAATAAAGTTAAAAGTTCCAGTCAGGGAAGGGTTAAGGCTTGTTTAACTAACCCTGAAAGAACAATCTTTTGTTTCTCCCCTCCACAATCCCCCAAACTTCTGCCTATCTACTTCATAATCACAAAACTGAACTCAAATAATATAAGATTAAGAAATGACAAGAGCAAAAATGCCTAATAACATAAAAAAGCAAATACAACAATAAAAAATTCTGTAGTTTAATTATATCAAATAACTGAATTGTGTAAAGGTGAACTTTGAATTTCCCAGATAGAAAAAACAGGGAATGCTACAGAAGAAGAATGAGGTGAGAGCTAAAGATCATCAGCTAAACTTAGTACCAGCTTTTCAATTTTTCCTTCTATTTAAGTCTTTGTGTGGAGAAAAAAAAAAAAAAAAAAAACACTCCTGGACTACCTAACAATCCAAGGCCAGGGAGCAAAAGCAAAGTCATGAACTATTCTTGATTCTTTAGTCAATGCAGGAAGAATAATTTTTTAAAAAGGAATAGAAAATATTTTTTTCCTAAATAAACAATGCCAACACTAGAACATATTTTTAACTAACATAGCCTCTGAAAATTCCTCAGTATTCAAATATTTTTCTGATTTCAAATCAGAAATTGGGAATACATATCATATCACAACAATATAAACTCAATCACTCAAATGGACAGCTGTGAAATTCATTTCTGAATATAATATCACAAATTTTCTGTATTTAATATTTATGTCTAATGGCAAAATATTCAATATAATATAGTAGGGCTCATCTACTCCCTGTGTATTCTCTACTGTTAAGCTCCTAAGCTTATGAGAGCAAAGATCTCAGTCATTTCACTCAGTTTCATAACAAACTTCTACAAATTCCCTGATATTTCCAAATACATGTAAAGTAAAACTCAAATCTCTTGCCTTTGGAATATAATGGGACCTAAAAATACTACTTTTCTATTTGAAGAAGTACATCTGATTTTTTTTCCTTTTCTTTTTTTTACTGAAAAAGGGGAGAGCAATGGTGCTAAAAATCTGGTATAGGAAAAGGGAAATTGAACAGGAAAATATAAGTCCTAAGTATAGTTTCCAGTAGCTTTTAGCTAACTGACTTGCAACATTTCCCTTATCTCTCTGGGCTCCAGTTACCTCACCTGTGAAATGGAATGGGCTCAGCTAGTTAATTTTGAATATCCCTTTAACCCTAGTATCATAGGATTCTGTGTCTTTCGCTAGCAACATATTTCAAGGATACAAGAAAAACATAGCAGAGAAAAAAATACGTTATGGTACACTCTGCAATAAAATATACAGCCTAAATGCCCAATGTTCAAGTTATTTTATACCAAGATCAAACCCTTATGTAATCACAGAAACATCTGGCTTCCCCCAATAAGTTAAATACAGGTTTGCGTACAAATAAAAATCACCTGCAGAATTAATGAAACCAACAAGCAAACAGACCTCTTTACTTAGCGCGCGCTGCAATTTACAGGGCTACCTGAATGATTAGGAACTTCTTGGATGTAAAATCGCCCTGGCAGAAAGCAATTTTAAGGAGAACGATATCAAGGAAGGGAGAAACCACAGAGATAAGCCACTATTGCCCTTTAACAGTTCTCATTTTCCTACCTGGGAAATTTATGCTCAACATCCCGCGAACACACACACGCACACGCGCGCGCGCACACACACACACACACACACACACACACACACACCTCACCCCAGAGTATTTAAGGAACAACCGCAGTTATAAGCGGAGTAACTTGCTTACCAAATTCTTCCCGGCTGGTAGCGATCGGAGCCATTTTTTGCTGCGTATTCTGTCCGAGGTGCTGAACGGAAACTCCCTAGCTTGGTTCACTTGCCTGGATGTGAAGCGACAGGGCTTTTCCTAATGCTGAAAACAACGGCGCAAAGCACAGGGGACCTAAGCCTGGAATAGGGAGGAGGCAAAGAGGGCGGTCCACTCGCCCTCGCACAGTGATTTGCCACCCCTCTTCCTGTTTTGGCTCTTCAGACGCTTGTCTCCGAGACTCTAGAGGTGGCTGAAACCCGAATTGACGCAATCCTGACGCTACAGGGTTGAAATCAGCACCTCCCTCCTCCAAGTCTCTCCTCTGCCCTTCATTCTTTCTTCTTTCCTTCCCTCCTGAGAATTCAACACACATTCATCAATTATTTTAACTGTTGGACTACGTTTGCTATTCTGTGAGGGCTCAGAGGTACATAGAGATGTCTCGAAACTCATCAATGTCAATTCCTGATATAAAATCTGATCATCTAGATCAGTAAAAATGTGTCTATGTTATCAGAATAATATAATTTACAGAGGCGATTTGAGGAAAGAGTAAAAAGAGAGAAATTTCTGCATCAGTGATCCACTGTAAAATGCAAATCTATATTTTCTTGCTATTTAAATTTTTGTTTGATATATTATACTTATATTAGAAAAAAACTCACTGCACATTGATCCACTTGAAATAAGATAACAGTTTTCCCATTATTATCACTTATTTTCTAATAAATTATTACTCTAAACATTTTGTTGATTCTGTTGCTCAATCTGTCTCTTAGCTCTCTTCTTTTAATATCTGACATTGGACCACTTAAAGTACTTAGGGACAGATGGGAATAATCTCTTGTGTATTCCAACTCACAGTTTTGACTTTTACATATAATGAGATTGTTTTTGGAATGTCATTTCTAGTTAAAAGTTTAATATGTTTGTGCAAAATAGTTACAAGAATCATACCAAAATCTAAAATGACATTGATAATTACTGGTTATTTTCAAAGGAAAACATGTTTTTTTCTGAACAGATGATATTCCCAGGGTTGAGGAAGTCGGAAAATACGGTGTCAGATTCTGATTAATTTTAGTCTGAAGACTGTGACTTTTTAAAACAAGCATTAGCAATTTTCCAGAGAAGAGAAATGAGGCTGTAACTTCAACTTTCAATTAGTGGTCCACAAAGAATTACTCTTCTGTGGAGCTCAGTGAGCAAATGACATTCAGTGTGTGCTTGGATGGGGAAAGAATGGGTATGGGGTGAGTCCATAAAGCTACTGTACAAGTGACAGTTTCCTGCATACTGGCAAGCAGCTGCTCTGAACGTCAGGACTGTGTCTGGGGAGAAATTGGCTTCAGTCTTTTACATCATGGAAAATTTTATAAACCTAAGTCCCTCTTCTTTCCTTTTCTACTCACTCCCACATACTTGGCATTTTAACATTCTTCTAACAGATTTTTTCTTTAGCTTATATCTTCCTGCTATGAAAACATACAAACTAACTTACTGTATTCAAATTTTTCATTGGAAAAATCTGTGTTTTCTGTCCTCATCTTTCCATTTAATTCAGATTACTTGCTTTCTTGATTTTGCATGCACTGGTGAGATTGTCCCTATGAATAAATATCCATTAGACAGATGAAACAGAGAGTGGCATTTTTTTGTGATATGTATCACAGGTGAACAAAACATATGGTGTGAGGTTTACTAAAATATGTTTTCTAGCTAAGTTATTGCTACATACAGTTATACTCACTTGTAAACATAAGTACCTTATATATGTGTCCTATATAAATTAATATCTCATTAATTTTACCTCAGGTAGTAAAATGCTATCATCCAAAACCTGTCTAGATTGTTTAAACTCTGTTGCTACAGAACGCCACCTTACCCTGGGCTGTCTCATTTCTGAGGACACATTGTGATAAAATTACCTCTTGCCCAGAGCTAATGCTATTATGGATGTAGTAACCCTTTCATTATTTGCTTTAAAAGCAAACTGAAAATAAATATTATTAATTAAAATGTCAGATGTTTCCCTCATTTTCATATGATGATTAGCATATTATTCATTATCTAATCTCTTTAGACAAGCTTCCAGCAGCACCAGATGAGGAGTGGGAAACTGACGCAACGTAGAGGAAAAACCTGTGTCTTGTGATTGAGATTCACACCCTACCACTGTATTACATTCTCTTTAGATCCAGCAAACAAGTAATCAATTCGCTGACGTAAACAATACCACTCTTGCAGCATTGATTTGGGAGGAGGGGTAGTTGCTAGGTAACCACCTTATTGCCACCCAAAACACACAGTCTCAAGCAAGTTCCTGCCCTGGGAAACAAACGCATCTGTACAAGTGGCATTGTTTACTTCAAAGTGATTCTTTGACTGTTGAAGTGCTTCAGCGTTTACCGTATTTTATTTCTGATTGCAAATATGTATAGATATTTTGAGAAACAATGAGCAGAACACTTGAATTCAATCTGGCCTTAAGAAAGCCAGTTGATTCTAAAGATTATAGTTAAATAATTACATGATCGTTTTTATTCATTTTGCTTATTTTTTCTGATTTCTATTTAATATATAGTTTAATTTGTAAACTTTATTTTTATGGCTTATTAATTATATAATTTACTCTATATTTTCTCTATTTCTTTCCTTAAAAATATTATTGGTGGATGTGTTTAGAACTTCCTGATAAGCAAAATAAAATTTCAAAAAGTTTTGAAAATGTTTCAATGATCTTCAGTATTTAGTAATCTTTAGTAATACCCAGATCAGTAATACAAAGGCATTTTACTGGTCTGAAGGTAGAGCAGAATGAAGTATATGATAATGGATAATGGATAATTGTTTTAATATTCCATATCATTCTATTAAGAATGCTAGCTCTAATGTTAAAGGAATAGGTTTGTATTACAAGCATACCCAAGTCAAAATTCTACAAGACAATTCCTTTCTCAACTGGTATTACAGAAATCCCTTCACATGCACAAGTTCTATATTTGTTTTTCTTCAAACTATTCAGCACTTACTATGTGCCAAGCTAAATTGGGCTCTGATGTCTCATGAGTGAAAAACTCATTAGCTTAAACCAAAAAAAAAAAAAAAAAAGCCAATAAACTTTCTTCCTTTCTTCTTTTCCTCTTTCAACACATCCTGATCCTTGATGTCATGGAGCTTACAGACCATAGAGAAAATAACCAGCCCTTCCTTTAGAACTGGGCAGAAACTTTTCAGATCATAATTGTAATCATATTTCTTTTATTTGGTACTTTCTACCAAACTTGGTCAGCACTATTCCACAGCCATCACTCTCTATCCCATTCAGTCTGTCTTTATTGATCTTGTTCTTCATAACTGTAGATTCATTATGATACACTCAGATTGCATTCTTCCTTCTCCTATGAACTGTCCACATCTTTTCTCCCATTTAAGAGAGTTTCATTTATACTATGAAGTTTCTGACTTATCAGCACTCATGGATCTATTCTGATTTAAATTTTTATAACACTATCTCTAGTGAAGTCCTTTAATTCAGCTTGACATATCCTTGGTTACATGCCAAGAATTCCCAAAAAGGTAAACCAGAGGCTTCCACTTATTCTCCCCCCAAATATTCCACAAGTTTCACATTTGTTCATGATCTTGGCACCAATTTTTTCATATCTCTTGGTTTCGTTTTATTTGTACATTCTAGGCCTGTTTTTAGGTTGTGATCTTTGAAGCATCTTCTACAGTTGTTGAATATTGGTTCTTCAACAAGAATTTGACCTGGAGCCATTCTAGAAGTTTGTCCTGTTTCCATTTACTTGAAGGTATTTCTTGCTAGCTCCTCACAACACATCCATCTTCCCTATTCCAATCCTAAGTGAGACTTCTCTTAGCCTTCTTTCAACAATAAACATATATATTACCTTAAAAAGCAGCAGTAACACTCATCTGACATCTCAATAGATATGAGAGAAGTCTGAAGACAAGTGAATAACTGTAAAATGATAAAAGAGAACAAAAGTCAATCTAGAAATTTATCCTAGCAAAAATCAAGATGAAAGAAAGAAATTTCTAGAAAAGCAGAAGACGAGAGTATTTATTGCCAGCAAATGTTAACTAAGCTAAGGAAAATGATCACAGACCAAAATACTGAAATGCAGAGTAAAACAAAGAACACAGAAAGGGTTAATATGTGTCTAAGAATAAATGAATATTAACTGTTTAAAAGAATAAAAATGTA
This sequence comes from Balaenoptera acutorostrata, assembly GCF_949987535.1. Taxonomy (NCBI): domain Eukaryota; kingdom Metazoa; phylum Chordata; class Mammalia; order Artiodactyla; family Balaenopteridae; genus Balaenoptera; species Balaenoptera acutorostrata. The sequence continues at coordinate 33,850,078 of NC_080076.1, read as the reverse complement.
TTGTGATATATAAAATATATGTAGAATTGCAATGTATGGCTAACAATGCTTCAAAGACTAAGAGAGAATAAGTTGAGTTCTAACGTTCTAAATCTTGGAAATGGTAATAGTAATAATTTATATTTAACTTTTAATCTCAAGGGTAACTCCAAATGAGTATCAGGGGAAAAAAATGTACGTAAGAAGTTAGTAAGTGGCAAAGAGCTAATAAAAAGTAAAAGAAAGAAAAAGGTAGAAAAAAGAAAGAAACAGGTTGTCCAATAGAATACAAATGAAAATTTGGAGGATAATAACACAAACATTAACTGAAATGGACTAAATATTCCTATTAAAAGATGGGGGGTTGAATTGTCAGACTGGAGAAAAGATAGAAACCCAACGCATCACTCTATGATGCTTATAAGAGACAATTTTTAAAAAGACAGAAAGCATCAAAGTAAAAGGATAGAAACTATATGTCCTGTACACTAACTGAGAGAAAGTGGTATGTATTCATTTTTCTACTTATCTACTTGGGATAAGTAGATTTTTAAGTCAGACAAAAAGGTGTTTGGAAGATAATATTGGATATTTTATAATGGTAAATTTATAACTATACCAGGAAGATATAAAATGTCTAAATTTCTATATGCTCATTAATACAGCTTCAAAATCTATAAAGCTTAGGTTGGTAGAATAATATGAGAAATAGACAAATCCACATCATAGAGGAAATTTTTTCAAAACTTTTTCATAACTGATAGCAGCAGACAAAAATCAGTACAGATACACTGTACCTAAACAAATTAATAAATTTGAGCTAATTAAAAATACCTAGTAATTTTTACAAGTAAATATGGAACGTTTAGTAAAATTGATCATGAGGTAACCATTAAATGTTTCAAAATACCTCAGAAGACTGAAATAATTCAGTTTGTTCACAGAGATATTAAGCAGGAAATAGTACAGTAAGCTATCTAGAAAACCCCTTATTGTTTGAAAACTAAGCATGAAACATGTAAATAACCCATGGCTAACAAAGAAATCTCAGTAGAAATTAGGGGAAAAGTTTCAAATGAATGATAATTACAATATATATTAAATTCTGTGGAATACAGCTTAAAAAATGCTAAGAGAGTATGTGGTCTTAAATGCACATACTAGAATAGAAAAGATTCTGAAAAACAATAATTTAACTATTTACCGGGGAAAATAGAAAAAAAAAGCAATTCTATGCAAGAAATGTTGAGAAGGAAAAATGACAGAAAATAAATTAAAGCAATTTTTAAAATACTACATAAAGAGAGCTAAAAAATCTAAAATAATTTGAGAAAATTAATCTTATTGATAATTCCTGGCAATATTGACAAGAAAGAAAAGAGGGAAAAATAAAAGTTACAAATGAAACAACAGAGCAAAAAAGACAAGCCATAGAGCAGGACTTAGAGAATATATTTGCAATGAATATTTCTGACATAGGTATTATATACAGAAATATGTAAAGAAAAATCAATTTTAAAAGACAAACATTCCAATTAAAAATGGAAAAAAGCCCTATCACAGGCACTTCACTAAGAAAAATACATCTTAATGGCTAATGATCAATGAAAAGAGCTTTGCAGCAGCAGTCAGTCATCAGAAAATTACAAATTAAAACCTCCCACAAGAGATAGTACTACACACCCACCAAAAGGCCTAAAAGTGTAGGGGGAGATGATACAGAGTGTTGATAAGAATGTGGGGTAATATGAAATCTTATTCACAGATTTTTTGGCTTTTATATTGTTACAAATATTTTGAAAACTGTTTGACAATATTTACTAAAGCAGAACATAGACATGTGCTATGGCCCTGTAATTCCACCTGTGGTTAAATTCTAAACTGAAATTACTACACCCAAGTATAAAAATGTTCATAGCAGCATTATTTGCAGTAGCCAAAAATTGGAAACATCTTACCTTTCCTGTCAACACTAAATTGAATAAACACTCTATACACTATAATACTATACAGAAATGAAAAGGAACAAAATGCTACTATATATAACAAGGGTGAATCTCATAAAAATTATGTTGAATGAAAGAAACCAGATAGAAAAGTATAAACAATATAAGATCCACTTATTTAAATTTCAAAAAAATAAAAACTAATCAGTGCTAATAGAAGTCATATGGTGATTATCTATGAAGGAGGCATAACTGAAATGGAGCACAGACAGATTTCTGGGACATTAACATTCTATATCTTGATCTGGGCAGTAGATGGTGAATCTTTTTTTTTTAACTCATTGAGTTACTCAGTTACAACCTGTGTTCTATTTTTTAAAAAATTTTTATTGTAGTTGATTTACAAAGTTGTGTTAATTTCTGCTGCACAGCAAAGTTATTCAGTTATACATATATATATACATTCTTTTTTTATATATATTCTTTTCCATTATGACTTATCATAGGATATTGAATATAGTTCTCTGTGCTATACAGTAAGACCTTGTTGTTTATCCATTCTATGTATAATAGCTTATATCTGCTAACCACAAACTCCCACCCCATCCTTCCCCCAAGCCCCTCCACCTTGGCAACAACAAGTCTGTTCTCTATGTGAGTCTGTTTCTATTTCATAGGTTTGTTTGTGTAATATTTTAGATTTCACATATAAGTGACATCATATGTTATTTTTCTTTCGCTTTTTGACTTACTTCACTTAGTATGATCATCTCTAGTTGCATCCATGCTGCTGCAAATGGCATTATTTTGTACGTTTTATGGCTGAGTAGTATTCCATTGTATATATGTATCACGTTTTCTTTATCCGTTCATCTGCTGATGGACATTTAGGTTGTTCCCACGTCTTGGATATTGTGAATAGTGCTGCTGTGAACATGGAGGTGCATGTATTTTTTTGAATTAGAGTTTTGTCTGGATGTATGCCCAGGAGTGGGATTGCCAGATCATAATTCTATTTTTAGTTTTCTGAGGAAACTTCATACTGTTTTCCATAGTGACTGTACCAAATTACATCCCCAACAACAGTGTAGGAGGGTTCCCTTTTCTCCACATGCTCTCAAGCATTTTATTTGTAGACTTTTTAATGATGGCCATTCTGATCAGTGTGAGGTGGTACTTCATTGTAGTTTTGATTTGCATTTCTCTAATAATTAACAATGTTGAGCATCTTTTCATGTGCTATTGGCCATTTGTATTTCTTCTTTGGAGAAATGCCTATGTAGGTCTTCTGCTGATTTTTCAATTAGGTTTCTTGTTTCTTTGTTGTTGAGTTGTATGAGCTGTTTGTATATTTTGGAAATTAATCCCTTGTCAGTCACATTGTTTGCAAATATTTTCCCCCATTCTGTATGTTGTTTTTTGTCTTGTTTACGGTTTCCTTTGCTGTGCAAAAGCATGTAAGTTTGATTAGGTCCCATTTGTTTAATTTTGTTTTATTTCTATTGTCTTGGGAGACTGACCTAAGAAAACACTGGTATGATATATGTTAGACAATGTTTTGCCTATGTTCTCTTCTTGGAGTTTTATGATGTCATGTCTTATGTTTAAGTCTTTATATGTTACATGTCAAAAAAAAGTTTACCCAAAACTCTGGGTGTGTGTGTGTGTGTGTGTGTGCACTTAACATTTTAGCATATTTTACAAGGGCAATTATATTTTCAAGGACATATACACAAACAAATTAGGGTAGATATTAAAGTAGATTTATGTAAGGGAGGAAACTATGACTGGCAATTGGACATAAAGCAGAAAAGTAAATTAAATTGGAGATAGACTGTGTATAATTTATTATGCATCTATGTTTTAAATTGTTTTCCAAAAATTGAGTATTCCTTTGAACTTTAACTTTTCAACTATCTAGTCAGTTTCACTTCTATCTCATAGTCAAAGAGCTGCACTTCCATCTCGGATTTACAGTGAGCCACCAATTCTGAACTATTTTCTTACCCAGGTACAGATACTATAAAAATAGATGATTATTATGAGATCTGAAACTACTAGGAACTAGCACTGCATAAAGATTATAAAAAGAAAATGTATGTGAAATGTGAACTTCTTGAACTTCTACATAAGATGAATATGCATTTTAAATGTATATATATATATATATATATATATATATATATATATATATATACACATATATAATACAGTTAGGGTGAAGTGAAGTTCAGGGGGCTGGAACCATTATCTAACATCAGATTGGAAAGGTAAGGTTGGGAAGGTTTAGAACTCCATGACCTTTAAGCTTCCTTCCAATTATTCCATGCTAAGAAACAATTCACTACCCCAGCAGAAATAGCTCTAATCTCCATTTTACTGAACCCATTCTGCATAGAGTACCATTTCCACTGCCAAAAGTCAAGTATAGCAATACAAATGTGCAAAATAAAAAATTGATGGTGAAATGTGTCTTTGACATACTTATCCTTGCCTTATGCAAACCTTTTTTACCTTTCAGTACTCACTTCTTCACAAACTTAATATTTATCTGCTTATCTGTTTTCCCCTCTCCCTTTCACAAATGCATACTTTCTCTTGGGTGAAAAACTAATAACAATTTCTCATAACCTACTTTTAAATAAAATCCTTTTTTGACTTCTCTTGAGGAGATAGATTTTTAAAATACTTATATGTGTGAATATAACCAAAGATCCTTATCTACTACAGGAAATTAATAAGAGTGAAAAATCACCTGTCTACCTACCTGAGCCTCTAAAATCATGTAATGACTATATTGTTTTGTCTCTCTTCTCAGTATCTCCCCTTGGAAAGCAGGACACATACTCATGAGTAATATTGGGGAAATTAAGGTCAGATTTTGATGGTATTGATTTAATAGTGGCAAGGAAGAAAAAAAGAGAAGAAACGCTAAAGTTTAACTTCAAAACTACCATTTGATACCTGAGAAGGTATCCATAATTTGGAGAAAGAAAAAGTCAATGGTAGTTTAGTAAGTCAAATCATCACTATTAAAATGTTATCTTTTAAGGTAACAGTTCACAATAACACAGATTAGTTAGAAATTATGAAATTAATTTAGTCTGGTTTGCATATTTTACTGCTCCCCATCTTTCAAAGGAATCTTTTTCTTTTTCTTTTTTTTTTTTTTTAATTTAAGTATCAATATAACCTACTAATTAACTTTGGGCACCAAACCACATTTGGTCCATTTGATGTATAGTCATAGCTTCCAGAATTGCTGACTAGCCCTACTGATGTTCTAGAAAATTATGAACTTTATCAAAATATTTGGCTAATGTCCAAAGAGCCAAAGTGTAAGAGAAGAAAAAAAAGGAAACAACACAGAGGAAACAAAACAGGGAAGAGGTGAAAAATTGGGAAAAGAATAACAAGACTATAGAGAAAGGAATAAGTTAGGCAGAGATGAGTGAGAAAGGAAGGAAGGAAGAGAGGTGACAGCAAAGAGAAGAAAGCAAACAAAAAAAGAAATTCATTTGAATAGAAATATTTAAAAACATATAATTTAGTAGTCTACTAGCAAATTGCAGGTTAGTAGCCACAGAAGTTTGCTTCCTATTGACTCTTTTTACTGTTATTACTATTATATTTTCCCTCTATCTCCTCCTTTTGTCTGTGATCTTTTCTTATCCTGGGCTTTGTTTACTTTTTTTTCTTTTTTTTTTTAGCATCTTTATTGGAGTATAATTGCTTTACAATGGTGTATTAGTTTCTGCTTTATAAGAAAGTGAATCCCCTATACATATACATATATCCCCATATCTCCTCCCTCTTGCGTCTCCCTCCCACCCTCCCTAACCCACCCCTCTAGGTGGTCACAAAGCACTGAGCTGATCTCCCTGTGCTATGCGGCTGCTTCCCACTAGTTATCTATTTTACTTTTGGTAATATATATAAGTCCATGCCACTCTCTCACTTCGTCCCAGCTTACCGTTCCCCCTCCCTGTGTCCTCAAGTCCATTCTCTACATCTACATCTTTATTTGTGTCCTTCCCCTAGGTTCTTCAGAACCTTTTTTTTTTTTTTTTTAGATTCCATATATATGTGTTAGCATACGGTATTTGTTTTTCTCTTTCTGACTTACTTCACTCTGTATGACAGACTCTATGTCCATCCATCTCACTACAAATATAACTCAGTTTCCTTGCTTTTTATGGCTGAGTAATATTCCATTGTATATATGTGCCACATCTTTATCCATTCATGTGACGATGGACATTTCGGTTACTTCCATGTCCTGGCTGTTGTAAATAGAGCTGCAATGAGGACTTTGTTTTCATTTCTCTCTCTCTCTCTCTCTATATATATATGTTGAAGTATAGTTAACATACAATTTTAGGTTAGGTTCAGATATAAAACATAACAATTCAACATTTAAATACCTTACAAAATGATTACTATGGTATATCTAGTAACATATACAATGTTATTAAAGTATTATTGACCATATTATATATGCTGTATACCCATGAATTATTTATTTTATAACTAGAGGTTTGTACCACTTAATCCCTTTCATCTATTTTTCCCAATCCTCCACATAACTCCCCTGTGGAAACCACCAGTCAGCACTCCATGTCTACAAGTCTGTTTTTGCTTTGCTTTGTTGTTTGTTTTGTTTTTTTTGTATTCCACATATAAGTGAGATCATAGGATATTTTTCTTTCCCTGTCTGACTTATTTCAATTAGCATAATACCATCTAGATCCATCTATGTTGTCTCAAATGACAGGATTTCATTTTTGTATGGATGAGTCATATACTTTTGTATATATACCACATCTTCTTTATTCATTCATCTATCTTTGGACACGTACAGGGACCAAATTTTGGCCATTGTAAATAATGCTGCAATGAACAAAGGGTTGACATATCTTAGAATTAATATTTTTATTTTCATAGAGTAAACACCCAGAAGTGGAATTTCTGTATCAAATGATAGTTCTATTTTTAATTTTTTGAAGCAGTGGCATACTGTTTTCCATAGTGGCTGCACCAATTTACAATCTGTCCAACAGTGTAGGAGAGTTCCTTTTTCTCTGCATCTTCACCAACACTTGTTATTTGTTGTCCTTTGATGATAGTCACTCTGACAGGTGTGAGGTATTATCTCACTGAGTTTTTGATTTGCATTTCCCTGATGATTAGTGATGTTGAGCATCTTTTCATGCATCTTTTGTCCATCTGTATGTTTTCTTTGGAAAAATGGCTGTTCAGGTTCTCTGCTCATTTTTTTAATCAGGTTATTTGTTGGGATATTGAGTTTTATAAGTTCTTTGTAAATTTTGGATATTAATCCTTTATTAGATATATAATTTGCTAATATCTTCTTGCATTTTGTAGATTACTTTATATTTTCTTGATGGTTTCCTTCTCTGTGCAAAAGTTTTTTAATTTGATGTAGTCTCATTTGTTTAGTTTTGCTTTTGTTGCTATTGCCTGAGAAGACAGATCCCCCAAATTATTGCTAAGATCAATGTAAAAGTTCATACTGCATATGTTTCCTTTTAGGATATTTATGGTTTCAGGTCCTACATTTAAGTCTTGAATCCATTTTGACTTTATATTTTATATGGTGTAAGAAAGTAGTCCAGTTTGATTCTTTTGCATGTAACTGTCCAGTTTTCCCAGTACCATTTATTGAAGAGTCTGTCTTTTCCCCCACTGAATATTCTTACCTCCTTTGTTGTAAATTAAATGACCATATATGTATAGCTTTATTCCCAGGCATTCTATGATCGGAATCTTATGTGTCATTGATCTATGTGTCTGCTTTTGTGCCAGACTGATTTGAATATTATAGCTTTTTAGTGTGGTTTGGAATCAGGTAGAGTGGTACCTCTAGGTTTCTTCTTCTTTATCAAGATAGCTTTCATTTTGGGGGATCTTCTCTGATTCCATACAATTTTGGGTATTATTTGTTTCAGTTCTATGAAAAATGTCATTGGTATTTTGACAACATTGAAACTGTAGATTACCTTGAGTAGTATGAATATTATAACAGTATTAAATCTTCCAAATTATGAATACAGGGTTTCTTTCCACTTATTTTTGTTACTTACAATTTCTTTCATTGATGTCTTATAGTTTTCAGAGTACAGAGCTTTCACTTCCTTAATTAAATTTATACATAGGTACTTTATTCTGTTTGATGCAATTGTAAATGGGATTTTCTTAATTTCTGTTATGTATAGAAATGCAGATTCCTATACACAGATTTTCCATACAGGAAAGAACAGATTTCTGTATGCTAATTTTGTATCCTGCAACTTTACCAGATTCATTTATTAATTCTGATAATATTTTTTCATTGGAGTCTGTATATTTTCTATATATAGTATTATGTCATTGGCAAACAGTGACAGTTTAACTTTTTTCTTTCCAATTTGGATTTTTTCTATTTCCTTTTACTGTCTGATTGCTATGGCTAGGACTTCCTATACAATGTTAAATAAATGAGGAAAGAGTGTGCATCGTTGTCATGTTTCTGATCTTAGAAAAAATGCTTTCAGGGGCTTCCCTGGTGGCGCAGTGGTTGAGAATCTGCCTGCTAATGCAGGGGACACGGGTTCGAGCCCTGGTCTGGGAAGATCCCACATGCCACGGAGCAGCTGGGCCCGTGAGCCACAATTGCTGAGCCTGCGCGTCTGGAGCCTGTGCCCCGCGACGGGAGGGGCCGCGATAGAGAAAGGCCCGCGCACCGCGATGAAGAGTGGCCCCCGCTTGCCGCAACTGGAGAAAGCCCTCGCACGAACCGAAGACCCAACACAGCCAAAAATAAATAAATAAATAAATAAGAAAATCCTTTAAAAAAAAAAAAGAAAAAATGCTTTCAGCTTTTCACTCTTGATATGTGGTTGGCTGTGGGTTTGTCATATATCGCTTTATTAAGTTGAGGTATGTACCTTCTATACCAAATTTCTGGAGAGTTTTTATCATAAATTGATGTTGAATTTTGTTAATAACTTTTTTTTTCTGTACCTATTGAGATGATCTTATGATTTTTATTCTTCAGTTCCTTGATGCACTCTATTACATTGTTTGATTTAGTGTTACTGAGCCATCCTTGCAACCCTGAGATGTTTTACACTTGATCATGGTATATGATCCTTTTAATGTATTATTAGATTTGGTTTGCTAATATTTTGTTAAGGATTTTTGCATCTATGTTCATCAGGGATACCAGCCTGTAATTTTTTTGGGGGGGGAGTGTCTTTGTCTGGTTTTTGTATCAGGGTGATGGCCCCAAAGAATGAATTCAGAAGCATCTTTTCCCTATTCAACTTTCTGGAATAGTTTAATAAGGATAGACATTAACTCTTTTAAAATATTTAGTATAATTCCCCTGTGAAGCCATCTGGACTTTAGTTTTCTAGGAGATTTTTTAAATTACTAATCCAATTTTTACTGGTAATAAGTCTGTTCATATATTCTATTTCTACCTGATTTAGTCTTGAGCAATTGTATATTTCTAGAAATGCATCCATTTCTTCTTGTCTGTCTATTTTATTGGCATATAATTGCTCATAGTAATCTCTTATGATTCCTTGTATTTTTGTTTGTTGTAATTTCTCTTTCATTTCTGATTTGATCGATTTGGGTCCTCCCTCTTTTTTTTTTTGATGAGTTTGGGTAAAGGTTAATGAATTTAACTTATCTTTTGAAAGAACCAGCTCTTACTTTTATTGATTATTTCTATCATTTTTTGTCACTATTTCATTTATTGCTACCCTGATCTTTTATTATTTCTTTTCTTCTCTTAACTTTGTGTTTTGTTTGTCCTTGTTCTACTAGTTCCTTTAGGTGTAAGGTTAGATTGTTTATTTGAGATTTTTCTTGTTTCCCAAGGTACACCTGCATAGCCATAAACTTTCCTCTGGAACTGTTTATGCTGCTTCCCACAAAATATTTATTTATTTAATTATTGCACTTTTATTTTATATATAGTGCATTTTTGCATGACATTTATTTTGAAGAGCGTGTTTCCATTTTGTGAAAAATAAAGACCTTATTTAATGTAAATTTTATGTGCTCATTTAGTATGAATCCACTGATACTGTAAGTTTGTTATGAGCAGAGGTTATATTGTACTCACTTTTGCTTCCTATCCCTCCCCAAACATCAAACACAGTGCTGATGGAGTAAAATAATGGAGTGCTAAATTAATCTGGTTATTTTTCAGTGGGTATGTCTAGAAGAAAAAGCATATTTCTGAGTATGGATCATAAGCCATCTGTGAGAGCTGAATTGAATTGAAAGACCTTTGTAATTCACAGGGAGAGAGTTCAACATAGCAGTGGATAGAGCATGGTCTCCAGAGACACTCTGGTTTTAAATCCTGCCTGCCACTTACTAGCTAAGTACTCATGGAAATTTTATGATATGTCTCTTTCTCAGTTTCCTCAACTGGAAAAAAATGGAGCATTAAAAAAGTACCTAATTTACATAGTTGATGCAAAAATTGAGTTAAAATACATAAAGCTCTTGGAAGAGTGTCTTGTTCTGTACATGGTAAGAAGTTTATATGTCAATTATTATCATTTTAGTATATAATTATATTTATATAAATATTCTATATCCTGGACCTAGATGTCTGTTTCCTTTCTCAGTTTAGGGAACTTTTCAGATATCTTGTCTTCAAATGTGTCCCATGCTCCTTTCTCTAGCTCTTCTTCTGAACCCTTTTAATATGACTACTATTATGCTTGATGTTGTCACCGAGTTCTCTTAAACAGTCCTCACTTTTTAAATTATGTTTTTTCTTTTTCTGTTCAGTTTCAGTGATTTCCACTATTCTGTTTTCCAGCCTGCTGAACCATCCCTCTGTATCATCTAATCTACTTTTGATTCCATCTAGTGCATTTTTAATTTCAGTTACTGTATTCTTCCTGTTTGGTTCTTCTTCATGTTTTCTAACTCTTTTTTAAAATTTTTAACTTCTAACTCTGTTCATCCAACTTTTTCTGGTTCTTTGAGTATCTTTATGATTATTACCTCGATCTCTTGACCATGATCACATAGATTGCTTATCTCCAGTTCACTTAGTTCTTCTTCTGGAGTTTTATCTTTTTGCTTCTTTTGGAACATATTTCTCTGTCACCTCATTTTGCCTAATTTGTTGCTTTTATTTATATGTATTTGGTAGATTGGCTACTTTTCCCAAACTTAGACTTAAATTTTTGTAGATGTCCTATGCATACCAGCAGTACACTCCCCTCTGGTCACCAAAGCTATATTCTTATGTGGGCTGTGGGGGTTTTTCTATTTTGCAGGCTGACTACTGTAGCAGTCAGGTAGTAGTGGCTGTCTGCTGGTTCAGTTGTTACCAGACCATACCTTGTACAGAAGCCACCATCCACTGGTGAGTAGGACAGGGTCAGGAGGCAATTGGCTGCAGAATTCCTGGAGGTTCCAGGACTAGTGCTGGCTCACTGGTAGGCAGAGCTGAGTCCTAACATGGGTGGTTGTGTCCTGGGCTCTTGGATCTGGTGTCAGCCTGTTGATGCATGGGACTGCTGCTGACACAGCTGGCTGCAGTGTCTGGGGTGCCCAAAGCCCACTGGTGAGTGGAACTGGATCCCAGTGTGGCTGGCTCTGTGGCTTTGTGGTTCTCGGAGCTGGTGTCAGCCTGCTGGTGGGCATTGCCAGGGCTCAGGGTTTCCCTGGGCTAGTGCCAGCATACTGATGTGTGAAACCAGATCCTGGAGTATCTGGCTGCAGGTCTCTGGATGTTCTGAAGCTGTTGTCAGCTTGCTGGTGGGTGAGACTCAATCCTGAAGTGGCTGGCTGAGGTTTCCAATGTGTCCTAGAACTGGCATTGACCTGCTAGTTGGCAAGGCCAGGATCCAGGGCATTTCAGGCCTGGTGCCAGCCTGTTGGTGGGTCAGCTGGGTCCTGACATGTCATACTGCTGTGGCCCTGCATCTGGTTTCCAACTGCTGGTAGCCAGGCCAGGGGTCCCCAGGGCTGGTTCCTGCCCACTAGTGAGTGGAGTCAGGTTCAGGGGTCCCAAAACCTTTCTACTAGCTGTGTAACTGGTTGATTTACTCCCTTTACTATAGTTTCCTTTAGCAGTGAGATATTTTTTTCTTTTATAATTTTCATATTTCAATTGTAACCTTTTTTTTTTTTTTCCACTTAGAGAATTTCCTTCAACATTTCTTGTAAACTTGATTTAGTAATGCTCAACTTTTAGCTTTTTCTTGTCTGTAAAACTTTTTATCTCTCCTTAAATTCTGAATAATAACCTTGCCAGGTGGTGTATACTTGGTTGTATTTTTTCCTCTCAACACTTTGAATATATCATCTATTCATCCATCTGTCAATCCATTCTGGCTTGCAAAATTTCTGCTAAAAGGTCAGCTGACAGTCTTATGTGTGTTTCCTTGTAGATAACAAGGTAATTGTTGCTTTACTGTTGCTACTTTTAAGATTTTCTGTTCATATTTAATTTTTGACATTTGATTTATGTGTCTTGGTGTAGACCTCTATGAGGATCTGTTCAGGACTCTCTGTACTTCTTGGACCTGGATGTGTGTTTCCTTTCCTAGCTTAGGGAAGTTTTCAGCAAGTATTTTTTTTCAAATAATTTCAATGCTCCTTTCTCTCTCCTCCTTCTGGGACTCCCTATAATGTGAATGTTAGTACCCTTGATGTTGTGCCAGAGGTTCATAAAATTATCCTCAAATTTTTAAATTCGTTTTTTTTTTTCTTTTTTTTCTTCAGCTTGGGTGATTTCCACTACTTTGTCATCCCAAATCACTGATCCATTCTTCTACATCATCTAATCTATGGTTAATTTCTTCTGTATTTTTCATTTTAGATATTTTCTTAAGCTCTGATTTTTTTCTAAATCTTTGTTGAAGCTCTCAGTTGTTTCACCCATCCTCCTCCCTAGGTCCATGAACTTCTTTATAATCATTGCCTTGGGTAGATTGTTTCTCTCCATTTTGTTTAGTTTTTTCCTAAGGTTTTGTTAAAACAAAAGAATACTTTGTTTGGAACACATTCCTCTCTCTTCTCATTTTGCTTAATTCTCTGTGTTTATTTCCATTTATTAGGTAGGTCTGTTATATCTCCTAATTTTGGAGAAGTAGCTTTATGTAAGTCATATTCTATGGCCCAGCAGCATGCTCCTCTTTGGCCACAGGAACTATAGTCTCCAGAGCTGTCCCCTATATGTGGTGTGTACACCCTATTTTTGTGGGGGGAAGAAAACTGTTGATGCACTGGTAGGCAAGGCTGATGCTGACTAGCTTGTTGCAAGGCCCAGCAACCCATGACTGCTGCAGGTGGGCAGGTGAATAAAGCAGTTTTCCTGCACAGCTGGGTTGTGGGGCCTAGCAGCATCTAAGTGCTGCAGGCATGCTGGGGGGCAGGGCAGGCTCCTAGTGGTAATAGGCTAGAAAGAAGATTCCAAATATTTCTTGCCAGCACTGGTGTCAGTACAGTAGAATAAAATCACAAAAATTGCTACTTCCAGTGTCTCATTCCCCAGGGGAGCCCCAGTTTCCCCCTTCCTCTCATGGAGGCTCTCTAAGTTCAGAAAGGGGATCTGACCCAGGCAAATTTTACACTGATGCTTCTGTGCTGGGATTCACAAGCATGAGAGATTTTGCTCACACCATTTAAGAGTGGAGTGTCAGTTTCCTACAGCCCTCCAGCTCTCCCAAACATAAGTCTTGCTGTTTTTGAAAGCCAGCCTTTTGGGGATCTCATCTTCCTGGTGCAGGACCCTAGGCTGGGAGCCTGATGTGGGGCTCAGACCCCTCACTCCTCAGGGATGACCTCTGCAGTTGTGATATTCTTCCTGCTTGTGAATCACCAACCCAGGGTGTGGTCCTTACTAGAAAGTGTCTCCACCTCTCTTACCCATCTTATGGTGGCTCCTTCTTTGTATGTTTATTTACAGAAAATATTTTCTGCTGGACTTTATGTAATTCTCAGAGTTAGTTGCTCTGTAAATATTTGTAATTTTGGTGTGCCCATGGGAGGAGGTGAACTCAGGGTCTTTCTACTCTGTCACCTTGACCCACCTGCTGGGCTTTGTTTTCTTTATGGCTATTTTTTAATTCAACATTTTAAATTGTAATACAAGAAATTGATTCTTTCCGATGGTTCTATGAATTTTAACACATGTATAGATTCATATAACCACTACCAAAACTAAGATACTGTTCCATCACCCCTCAAAACTTCCTTGTGGCATATCTTTATTTTTCTACCACCTCTCAAGTATAAACTCTAGCAACTAATATGTTCTACATCACTATAGTTTTGTCTTTTTGAGAATATCATATAAATGTAATCATACCATATGTATTGATACTTTGTAACCATGTAAATGGAATAATACAGTATGAATGATGACTTTCTTTTACTCAGCATAACTTCTTTTCAGAATTATTCAAGCTGTTGCATGTATTATTAGTTTCATCATTTTTATTGCTAAGTGGTATTAAATTTTGTGAATAAACCACTGTTTATCATTAACCCAATGAAGGACATTTGGGCTGTTTCCAGTTTTTATCTGTTACAAATAACACTGCTAGGAACAATCATGTCCAGAATTTTGTGTACATATGTTATTATTTTGCTAGAGTAAATGCCCAGTTGTTTGAATGGGTCTAGTGGCACGTTTATGTTTCATTTAATAAGAAACTGCATGGGACGTCCCTGGTAGTCCAGTGGTTAAGAGTCTATTCTCCCAATGCGGGGGGCCCAGGTTTGATCCCTGGTCAGATCCTGCATGCCTCAACTAAGAGTCTGCATGCTGCATCTAAAGGCATGCTGCAATGAAGATTCTGCATCCTGCAACTGAAGATCCCACATACCACAACTAAATGCCCTGTGTGCCACAATGAAGATCTCACACATGACAACAAAGATCCCGTGTGCCACAAATAAGACCCAGCACAACTAACTAACTAACTAACTAACTAACTAAATAAATAAACATTAAAAAAAAAAAAAAAAAAACTCACCAGGTTATTAAAAAAAAAAAAAAAAAAAGAAACTGCAAAACCGTTTTCCAAAGTGGTCTTGCATTTCTGTCAGTAATTCATGAGTGTTCTAATTGTTCTACATCTTCACCAACAGTTGGTAGTGTCAGCATTTTTTATTTTAGTTTTCCTACCAGGTGTGCAAGGTGTGTATAGAGATAATACATTTTGGTTTTAATTTGCATTTCTTTAGTGGCTAATAAATAACACTGAACATTTTTTCATGTGCTTACATCTGTATATCCTTTTTGGTAGAGTGTCTGTTGTTAAAAGATAGACTGCAGAACAATAAAATTTTTTAAAGCTTATTTGACATACATTATTTCTAATTGGGCAGCACTGAAATGAAAGTAGTTAGGAGTGCTGCACGAACAGGAACTGTGACAAGTTTTTTATAGAAAAGACTAGGAAGCAAAGCAGATAAATTTTTTTGATTGGCTATAACAAAGTGGTTGCCTTATAGCTCAATAGCTGAGTTGGTTATTTCTGATTGGTTGTTCTTAAGTTTCACTTTCTCCAATTCTAGTGCATTTACTCTGCCTTAGGTTTCAGTTTGCTTATGTAGGCTACCAATAATTTGAGCCCCAGTCTACTTGCCTCCTTGTTTAATTACATTAACACTGTCCAAGTACTTTACAGTTTTTAAAAACTGGGTTGTTCATTTTGTTACTGCTGAGTTTTGAGATTTCTTTGTATACTCTGGTGGAATATCCTGTGTGATTTACAAATATTTTCTACCAATCTGCAGCTTGTCTTTGGATTTCTCTAGACAGTGCCTCTGGTAAAGCATTTTTTTTTTTTTATTTTGAAAAACTATGATTTATCAATTTTTCTTTAATGGATCATATTATTGGTGTTAGTTCTAAGAACTCTTGTTCCAAACCCAGTCAGGAAATGTTTCTTTTAAAAGCTTTTTATAGTTTTATGCTTTCATTGAGATCTATAATCCACTTGTAGTTAATTTTTGAATAAGATATGAAGTTTAGTTTGAATTTCACTTTGTTTACATACAGTTTATGAACACCATTTGTTAAAAAAAAAAAAAAAGACTTCCTTTTTCCCTTGAATTGCTTTTGCAATTTTTGTCAAGATAAAATGATCATATTTGCATGGGTCCATTTCTGGATTGTATTCTGTTCCATTGAAGTATATATATATATGTCTATATTTGACAGTATCACATTATTACTCTAAATTTATATTAAATTTTAAATTCTAGTAGTGTAGTTCTCCCAACACTGTTCTTTTTTCCAAATTACTTTACCTGTTGTAGTTTCTTTACCCTTTCATATAAATTTTATAATCAGCTTGTGTACATCTATAAAGCTCTAGCTGGGATTTGGGCTGACATTATATTAGATTCATAGATCACTTTGAGAAGAACTGATATATTTACTATGTTGAGTCTTCCAAACCATGATCTTGGTAAGTCTCTCCATTTACTTAAGTCACCTTTGATATCTTTTATCAACATTTTCGTGTTCAGCATACAGATCCTGTGTATGTTTTTTTAGATTCATGTCTAGGTATTTCATTTTTTGGAGATATTGTAAATGATGTTGTGATTTTAAATCTTGTTTTCCAATTGTCCATCATTTGTATGTAGAAATACACAATTACATTTTCTGTGTTGACCTTGTATCCTACAACCTTACAAACCTCACTTATTAGTTCTGGGAGGGTTTTATATTATTATTCTCTGGGATTTTCTGCATAAAATTTTATGTCATCTGTATTATATTTTTAACCTGCATATAAATCTAAAGTTGTTCCAAAATAAAAGTTTATTAAATTTTTTTTTCATAGGAGGTACATAAACCAATGCAAGACACCAATTTATGGGTCCTCTTATAGGAAAAAAGGCCATTTTAGAATCTTAGTACCAAATGTAAATTTTCATCAGTGTTCTGGTTTAGCCATGATAAAGCAAAGGAAAAGTATCATAGTACAGATCATATATATATATAATCTGTATCAACAAATACTTTCCCCAAAGGAAGGATTTAAATAGGTTCATTGCGTACAGAAGTTAGAGTTTATTAGTGTTTGTATAGGATAGTAATGGTTAAAACGTTGGAAGTAACCTGGGAAAAGTTTGTGGTACAACTTAAAAACCAACAGGATATTTTTACTTGTTTGAGTTGTACATTCAATAAGGATTTATTGAGTATCTCTACCAATGGGCCATTGTACGGACTGTAGGATGAATTAGAATATCTTAGTTATACTACAGAAGTGTACATTCCAGTGAGGAATATAAGCTTATAAACACCATCAAAGAATCACAATAATGTGTGATAAGTGCTATAAAAGGACATGCACATTTACTCATTCTATCCTATTGATTATTTGAAAATATTTTATGCTGTGAAAGAGTAAGAAGTCTAAAGTAGCTTTATATTACTCTAAATCCTTAACAAGAGTACATGAATTTTATTTCAGGCTATTCCCAACACTCTTCCAAACCCAGTCATTCATGAATTATGCCTTCCCTGCCCAGAGATTATGAAACTACACCAACTAGTCTTCAGTATTTTAGTAGCAGCAATTGGGGCTATCTCTAGTTTGGGTTAAGTCATTCACCAGACTATTCATCCCATATGAATTTGTCATCCAGGTTCATCTCTAAAATTGTAAACCCTTGTTAGATTCCTCTTTTCTCTGTTTAAGGAGTTAACAAACATAATCAACATGTGTCTATTGAGCATATACATAGACATAGATATGTTTTAGAAAACAGAAGCATAATGATGGTCCTTGTCCTTGAAAAACTCATACTCTACTGGATAAACAGGTTTTATTGTCACATTCTAGACTAAAAGTGCTACCTGGACTCAGAGAAGGAAGGAATCTAATTCTGTAAGCTTCTCCTACTGGTTTTGTATTTTGATACTTTAATAATATTATTTTCTACTAAACTGTTTCTAAAATTTTTCCCTTTTATTTCTCTCTTTAAAAATGAAAGACAAAGAGAAGAAGGGTGTTGGGCATAATTCTAACTCTGGTCCCTGTTTTTGTAGCAACATCTCTCTGCCAGATAACCAGTGTAAGACAGCAATTGTACTCAAAAGTTGTCTTTGGTATAAAAACTTTTAAAAACAAAATTGTCTTCAGTATATGTCTATTTACTTTCTACACTTTCTATTTTTTTCTTCTTCTTCATCTTTCAAGCATTCAGAGCTGTCAATATTTACCACACAGCACCCTACATGGAGTACAGAATTTACCCACAACCCAAACTTTACTTTCCCTTCACTTTTCTCACCTTTATTTTAACTTTCTTGGGATTTTCCCTGATCTAGCTTACTGATTGATTAGATTCAATTCAGTACTGGGTCATATTGACTTTCTTTACTTACTCCCTGCAGGAACTATAAATAATTTAATAGCTACACTATTTGCAAAATCATCTAAAGAAGTAAGTAACATGAACTTTGTAAGGAAAAGACAGAAAAACTTTTAAGTGTCATGGTGGGTACACTACATACAACAATGCTTTTGTAGGAATTTACCCTGTCTTAATAATTCCCTGAATGAATCTGTCTTTCACATAATTTTTTTCTGTTATTACAGGATATACTTTTTCTCTATGTCAGGATATTTTGAAGTCATCAAGCAGCTAGAAAAACCTCAGATGAATCTTAAAGACAAGAGATCATTCAAGAAAACAGGGATGAAAGTAATTTTCCTTATTTCTTTTGCATGATCTTCAATAACTGTAGTCAAATCTAAAATCTGAGAACAGATAAATGATAATAGATTCCAAGACACAAATTAGGCACATTAACCCAAGGTGGGAGTAAAAGAAAAACTCATGCTGCTTGAAATGTACAATTTATTTCTTAATTTTCTACATGCAATGGAAAATACTTGGGCCTAACTAAATGAATGCACCAGGTTTATTTTTGAGGCACAATGTACAATAAATGAAGTACCTATTGGAGTGACTCCCTTTACTGTTGGGAAGCCAATTTGTTCAGTTCTTTCAGAATTGGATTTTTAAATTATAGTTAGAGGGCAAATTGTGAGGAGGCAATGTTCAAATCCTTTGAACCATACTTGTGATTTCTCCTGGTGATGTTTCAGGAAAAATATGCAAAGTACTCTCTTGCTGTAGATGCTTTATCAGTAGGACTTTACACTAACTTTTAGTAGAGTTAATGACCTCCTTATGTAGATACTCTAAAGTTAATAACATTCTCACCTATATATATGATTCTTACAAGAGAAATATTCAGATCTAAAGACACACACAGATAGAAAGTGAAGGGATGGAAAAGGTATTCCATGCAAATGGAAATGAAAAGTAAGCTGTGGTAGCAATACTTATATCAGAGAATCTAGACTTTAAAACAAAGATTGTAATAAGAGACAAAGAAGGACACACAGAACATTTCAGGGAGGTGGTCAAGATGGCAAAGTAGGAAGACCCTGAACTCACCTTCTCTCATGGGTACACCAAAATTACAACTATTTACAAAGCAACTATTGATGAGAATGACCTGAAAACTAGCAGAAAATATTTTCCAAACTAAAGATATAAAGAAGTAACCATGTTGAGATGGGTAGGAGGGGTGGAGAAGTAGTATAGTCAAGACCTACACCCTTGGGTAGGTGAACTACAAACAGGAAAATAACCACAATTGTAGAGGTTTTCCGTGAGGAGCAAGGGATCCAAGCCCTACATTGGGCTCTCAATCCTGGGGGCTATGTACCAGGAAGACGAGCCTCCAGAAAATCTACCTTTGAAAGCCAACAGGGCTTTTGTACAGGAGAGTGAGAGGGCTGTAGAAAACAGAGACTCCTCTCTTAAAGGGCTACACAAAATTTCATGCGCTCTGACACCCAATACAGGGACAATAATTTTTTTTTTTAATTATTAGCACCTTTAATTATTATTTATTTATTTATTTGGTTGTGTTGGGTCTTCGTTTCTGTGCGAGGGCTTCCTCTAGCTGCAGCAAGTGGGGGCCACTCTTCATCATCATGTGTGGGCCTCTCACTATCGTGGCCTTTCTTGTTGTGGAGCACAGGCTCCAGATGCGCAGGCTCAGTAGTTGTGGCTCATGGGCCTAGTTGCTCCACGGCATGTGGGATCTTCCCAGACCAGGACTCGAACCTGTGTCCCCTGCATTAGCAGGCAGATTCTCAACCACTGCGTCACCAGGGAAGCCCCAGGGACAATAATTTGAAAGAAGCCTAGGTCAATTCCATTTGCTGATTTTTGAGAATATCCCCGAGAGGCAGGAGGCAACTGGAACTTCCCCTGGAGATATAGATGCTGGCAGTGGCCATTTTTGGAAGCTTATTTTACCAGGAGAACACTAGTGCTGGCAAGCACCATTTTATGTTCCTCCCTCTAGCCTATTAGTGCCTGGGAGTTATCTCCAAGCCGCCCACCAGCATCAGACCCAGGACTTTCCAGGCTAAGCAGCCAGCCATGTGGGGATTAGCCCCAACCACCAGTGGGCCAACACCAGCTCTGAGATTTGTCAGGACATAAAGCCAGCTTCCCTGATGCCCAGACCCACCACTAGCAAGCTGGCAGCCCCTACATGAGGAAAGACCTGCCAGGCAACACGGCCAGACACTATCTCTGCTTACCAGTTCAAGCACAGTAGTTGGCCCCAACACAAGAGGCCCACACAGCCCACATAGGGAGTGCCCGTAGTTCTAGTGACCAAAGAGATTATGCTGCTGGACCCCATAGGATGTAAAGTCATTCCCCCAAGATTAGGAAGCATAACAAACCTACATAGTACATAGAAATAAAAACAGGGAATTAGGCAAAATGAGGAGTCAGAGGAGTATATTCAAAATGAAAGAAAAAGATAAAACTCCAGCAGAAGAACTAAGCAAACTAGAGATAAGCAATCTATTGGATGAAGAGTTCAAGGTAATGATCATAAAGATGCTCATCAAACTTGGGAGAAGAATGGATGAACAGAGTGAGAAGTTTAAAGAAGAGTTAGAAAATATAAAGAATGAAAGAAGGTTGAAAAATATAATAACTAAAATCTTTAAAAGACACTAAAAGGAATCAACAGTAGATTAAAAGATTCAGAGGAACAGATAAACAATTAACAGGAAAAGAGAGTTGTGGAAAATTTTCCGTCACCCAAGGTAAAAGAAAAAGTTTTTTTTTTTTTTTTTTTTTTTTAATGACGATTGTTTGAGACCTCTGAGACAATGTAAGTGTACTAACATTAACATAATAGGGATCTTAGAAGGAAAAGAGGGAGAAAAAGGAGCAGAGAACTTATCTGAGGAGATAATAGCTGAAAATTTCCCTAACCTGGGAGAGAAAACAGACATTAATGTCCAGGAAGCACGAAGAGTCCCAAACAAAATGAACTCAAAGGGATCCACACCAAGACCCCTTATAATTTAAGTGACAAAAATTAAAGAAAAAGAGAATCTTACAAGCAACAAAGGAAAGCAAATAGTTACATGATGACATGATACTATATATAGAAAACCTTAAAGATGCCACCAAAAAACTATTCTAATAAATGAATTTAGCAATGTTGCAAGATACAAAATAAATATAAAGAAATCTGTTGCATTTCTATACACTAAGAGCAAACAATCAGAAAGAGAAATTAAGAAAACTATCCCATTACAATTGCATCAAAAAGAATAAAATAGCTAGGCAACAATCTAACCAAGATTTTAAAAGACTTGTACTTGAGAATGTATTTCAATAACGAAAGAAATTGGAAATGAAATGACACAAACAAATGGAAAGATAACCCAAGCTCCCAGATTTGAAAAATGAATATTGTTTAAATGGCCATACTGTACAAGGCAGTATACAGAAGCAATGAAATCCCTATCAAAATAGCAAGGCATCTTTCACAGAACCAGAACAGATAATTCTAAAATCTGTATGGAATCACAAAAGACCCTGAGTAGCAAAAAAATCTTGAGAAAGAAAACAAAGTTGGAAGTATCTCGTTCCCTGATTTCAAACTATTCTACAACTCAGTCATCAAAACAAAATTTGTGTGGTACTGGCACAAAAACAGACACATAGATGAAAGGAACAAAATAGACAGCCCAGAAATAAACCCATGCTTATATGGTCAATTAATCTATGACAAAAGAGGCAGGAATATGCAGTTGGGAAGAGATAGCTTCTTCAATAAATTGTGTTAGGAAAACTGGACATGTACATACAAAAGAATCAAATGGGACTAATTTCTGACACCATATACTTAAATGTGAGACTAAAATGTGAGACTTAGATGTGAGACCTGAATCTGTAAATCTCCTAGAAGAAAACATAGGCAGTATGCCCTTTGACATCAGTCTTAGCAATATTTTTTTTGATATGTCTCCTCAGGCAGTGGCAACAAAAGGAAAACTAAGCAAAAGGAACTACATCAAACTAAAAAACTTTTATTTTGTGATGGAAACAATCAACAAAATAAAAGGCAAATTCTCCTACTAAATGGGAGAAGATATTTACAAATGATATATCTGATATGGGTTTGATATTCAGAATTTACAAAAAACTCATGCAACTAAAAATTAAGAAAAAACAAAAACAGAAACAACTCAATAAGTGAGCAGAAGACCTTAGTAGACATTCTTTCAAAGATGGCCAACAGACACATGAAAATTTGCTCAACATAATTAATCATCAGAGAAATGAAAATCAAAACCATGATGAGATATCACCTCACACCTGTCAGAATGATTATCAGCAAAATACAACAGATAACAAGTGTTGGCACAATGTGGAGGAAAGAAACCCTCTTGAATTATTGGTGGCATTGTAAATTGGTATAGCTACTGTGAAATAAAAATATTGAGATTCCACAAAAAATTAATGATGGAACTGCCATATGATCCAATAATTTCACTTCTGAGTATTTACCAGGTGAAATCAAAAATTTGAAATGATATATGCACCCTATTGTTCATTGAAGCATTAATTACAATAGCCAAGATATGGAAGCAACCAAAGTGTCCATCAACAGATGAATGGGTAAAGGAGAGGTGGTATATATATATATATATATATGAAATATTACTCAGCCAGAAGAAAAATGAAATCTTGCCATTTGGGACAACCTGGATGGATTTAGAAAGTATTATGCTAAATAAAGTAAGTCAGACAGAGAAAGACAAATATTGTATGATCTCACTTATATGTGAAATCTAAAAAAGAAAACAAAACAGGCTCATAGATACAGAGAACAAACACGTAGTTAGTTGTCAGGAAAAAAGGTGTGGGGGAATGGGTAAAATAAGTGAAAGGGATTAAGAGGTAAAATCCACCAATCATATAATAAATGTCATGGGGATGTAATATACACCATAAGAAATATGCTCAATATTATTGTAATAGCTTTGATGAGGACCAATGGTTACTGGACTTATCATGGTGGTCATTTCATATTGATGCAAATGTCAAATCATTATATAATACACCTAAAACTAACATAATACTGTACATCAACTATATTTCAATTTAACAAGTCAACATTTTCATCCACTTAAAAATATATTCTGAACTGGGTAAGACAGTTGAGAATTCTATTTCCAAAGCACATCTGCACATGTATATCTGCATCTCTGCATGCCTGCTACATGCAGTCTTGCATTTTGTCTAATTCTATATTTCAAATGGCCTTTGTGAACTTATGAATAATGTTTCTTTATCTGCATAAGCAGCAAATTACATGTGTAATATGGTATCTGTACACATACCGTGAATTGCATTTTCTCTTTTCAGGTCTCTGTAGATTTAGCCACAGTCATCCAATCTTTGTATAATTTTACTTCCAATTGTGATGTTATGACACTTGCTTTAGTTTACTTTGTGTCATTATTTATTGGGGTTTGACTCTGAGGCACAGTGTTAGAAAAATAAAATATATTCTCTTTTTATTTTTCTACATCACTAAATGGTACAGATGCCTCTTGCACACTATATTTCTGTAACATGTAGAACATATTGTGTTTCTGTCCTATTCCTGTTATTTTGATTTTATTTTTTTATTTTATTAGACAATGTGTCTTTTTATAATTCAAAAAATACATAATAGGTTAATATATTAAAAATCTTACACTATTATTGTCTTGGTTACTTCAAAACCCTGAACAAGTAATCTAAAATGATATGCTTATTTATGATGATTTTATCAAACTAAAATGACAACATTCTTTCATGTACAGCAATGAATGTTTCCAAAACACAAAACCTAAGCATAATCATTATAACTGTTTGGGAGGAAAAGTTTGTGAAGGTCACTGAGAACAGTGGGCACAATGTTTATCTCTAAATAAAGCAGAATGGGGAGGAAACCATGATGGCAGAGGAGTAGGAGGACATGGAGTTCATCTCTCTCCACAAATGCATCAAGAATACATCTACAGATGGAACAATTCTCACAGAACACTGGCTGAACACTAGCAGAAGACCTTGGACACTGGAAAGGACAGGGAAGATCCCTGCATAACCAGGTAGGATGAAAGAAAGAAGGGAAAAAGAAGAAGAGAGGAAACAGGATGGGATATGCAACCCTGGGAGGAGCTGAGGCAGAGGAGAGGTTCACACATCTGGGGAAGCCCCGTCAACAATGTGGAAATTAGTTAGGACAGAAGGGGAGCAGCTGAGGCTGTCAGAGGAGGGTGAAATGGCCAGTCTGTAGCAGAAAGGACAGAGTGAGACCTACATAGATGGTCTGTGCCACAGCCCTGCATGGTGCACACCAGGACGTGTGCACAGGGGTCTGAGAGCTGGAATGTGAGGATTGGAGAGCAGTCCCAGAGGGAAGACTGCTGTTGTCTGTGAGGAGACAGACTGATGGGATGGGGGGAGGTAATCCCCAACTGGGAATGCTTCTGCAGGAAACTGAGACTGCCATAGAAGCAAGGTGACACAGTTGAGTAACGTACAGTGGGTGGAGCCGCCATTGAAACCTCTCTCTCCCCATGTGTCAGCCCCCTTCCCTGCCAGGCACTAGAAAAAGCCCCCACCAGAGCTGGCCTTCTTGCGCTGAGCTCCAGGCACTAGGAAAGGCTCCCACTAGTGCTGGATCTCTCACACCTGTGGACACTGGCTTTCCCATGACCCAGTAAGTTGTGCCACCTGTGCACCCCGTCATCATCAGGACAGATTCGAGTGCTCCAGGGCAGCCACAGGAGCAGACTCCCGTGAGTGGTCAACAGGCAGAGGTGGGGCTAAAACCACAGATGAGCCCCAGGGGCATGGTGACTAAGGAAGAGGAACAAAAATCTTTCTGTGCAGCTACACAAACTGCAGATTAAATCACTGCAATCAGCTTGGTAAACCCTGCATCTATGGAATACCTGAATGGAAAATGAGTGTTCCAACAACTGAAACCAGTCTAGCTCTAGCAGCCATGGACTTTGGGGACTAGTACACGTTGGAGTTGGGCCAGGTCAGAGTCTGAGCTGCCTCCGCAGTGCCCACAGGGGGACCAGAGACCTACCTAGACGTTTTGGAGGGCATTCTGGGAGGCAGAGTTTGGCTGTGACTAACAGTGGGAGCAAGGACACTGACAGCAGAGACCCAGGAAAATATAATTATTACTATGTTTTTATGATTTCTTTTGTTCTTTTGTTGTGGGGATTTTCATTTGTTTTTATATTTTTTTAGTTTTTTTAAATTAATTTTTTTTAATATATTTCTATTTCTATGTTACTTTTTTGTTGTTCTGTGTTTTTTCCTTAGTTTTTTTCTTTCCTTTGTTATACTTTGTTTTTTTCTCTTCTTCCTTTGTTCTATTTTTTCTTATCTTTTTATCATCTTTTTTCTACCACTTTTGTGTTTGTTTTGTTTTGTTCCTTTTTTCCCTTCAGTTTGCATTCTGTTTTTGTTTTATTATTTTTTATTTTTGTGAGTTTTGTTTTTTAATTGTTTGATTTCATTTGGGGATTCTTTTGTTTGCCTGGTTGGTTTCTTGTTTTCTCTGTTTTTGTTTCTTATTTTGTATGTGTTTGGGTTTGTTTTTTTTGTTTTTGTTTTTGTTTGTTTAGTTTTGCTTTTACCATTTGTCTGGGGTTTTGTTTGTTCATTTGTTTGTTTTTAATTTTTGATGTTGCTGTTTGCTTGTTTTGTCTTTGCTATTTGTCTTGGGTTTTGTTTGTTTTCATCTGTGTTCTTCTGGCCCTTTTTTATATTTTCCATTTTTCTTTTCTTTTTTTCCCCTTTTCTGCCATGTGTGGCTTATGGAGGTCTTAGTTCCCAGGCCAGGGGTTGGGTCTGAGACCCTGGGGTGGGAGCTCTGAATCCAGGATGCTGGAACGTCAGAGAATTCCTGGCCACAGGGAATATCAATCAGTGACAGCTCTCCCAGAGGTCTCCATCCAACTACAAGACCCAGCTCCACCCAACTGCCTGCAGGCTCCAGTGCAAAAGGCTCCACACCAAATAACAAGCAAGACAGGAACACAAAACCACTCATGAGCAGATAGACTGGCTAAAGTTGTACTAAACCCACAGACACCCAAAACACACTGCCTGATGTGGCTCTGCCCATCAGAGGGAAAATATCCAGCTCCACCCAGCAGAACTCAGGCATCAGTGCCTCAACCAGGAAACCTACACAAGCCACTGGACCAACTTCACCCACTGGGGGCAGACACCAAAAGCAAGAGGAACTACAACCCTACAGCCTGCAAAAATGGAGACTCCAAACACAGTAAGTCAGACAAAATAAGACGAGACAGAACTATGTCGCAGATGAAGGAGCAAAGTAAAAACCCACAAGACCAAATAAAGGAAGAGGAAATAGGCAATCTACCTGAAAAAGAATTCAGAGTAATTGTAGTAAATATGACCCAAAATCTTGGAAATAGAATGGAGAAAATATAAGAAACATTTGGCAAGGACCTAGACAAACTACAGAACAAGTAAACAGTGATGAACACAATAACTGAAATGAAAACTAAACTAGAAGGAATCAATAGCAGAATAACTGAGGCAGAAGAATGGATAAGTGACCTGGAAGATAGAATGGTGGAAATAACTGCCACAGAGGAGAATAAAAAAAAAAAAAAAAAGAATGAAAAGAATTGAGGACAGTCTCAGAGACCTCTGGGACAACATTAAATACACCAATATTCTAATTATAGAGGTCACAGAAGAAGAAGAGAAGGAGAAAGGGTCTGAGAAAATATTTGAAAAGATTATAGTTGAAAAATTCCCTAACATGGGAAAGGAAATAGTCAATCAAGTCCAGGAAGCACAGAGAGTCCCAACAGGATAAACCCAAAGAAACATGCTGAGACACATATTAATCAAGGTAACAAAAATTAAATACAAAGAAAGATATCATAAACAGCAAAGGAAAAGCAGCAAATAACATACAAGGGAATCCCCATTAGGTTATCAGCTGATTTCTCAACAGAAAGTCTGCAAGCCAGAAGAGAGTGGCATGATATATTTACAGTGATGAAAGGGAAAAACCTACAACCAAGATTTCTCTACCCAGCAAGGCTCTCATTCAGGCTTGACGGGGAAATCAAAAGCTTTACAGACAAGCAAAAGTTAAGAGAATTCAGCACCACAAGACCAGCTTGGCAACAAATGATAAAAGAAATTCTCTAGTCAGGAAACAAAAGAGAAGAAAAAGACCTACAAAAAGAAACCCCAAATAATTAAGAAAATGGCAAGAGGAATATTCATGGCAATAATTAATTTAAATGTAAATGAATTAAGTGCACAAACCAAAAGACACAGACTGCCTAAATGGATACAAAAACATGACCCATGTATATACTGTCTACAAGAGACCCACTTCAGACCTAGGGACACATATAGACTGAAAGTGAGGGGATGGAAAAAGATATTCCATGCAAATGAAAATTAAAAAAAGCTGGAGTAGCAATACTCATATAAGAAAAAAATAGACTTTAAAATAAAGACTGTCACAGAGACAAGGAAGGACACTACGTAAGGATCAAGGGATCAATCCAAGAAGAAGATATAACAATTGTAAATATTTATGCACCTAAAATAGTAGTACCTCAATACATAAGGCAAATGCTAACACCCATAAATGGGGAAATTCTCCAGTTACACCAATGGATAGATAATCCAGACAAAATATTAATAAGGAATCATAGCCTTAAATGACACATTACACTCGATAGACTTAATTGATATTTATACGACATTCCATCCAAAAACAGTGGAATACACATTCTTCTCAAGTGCACATGGAACATTTTCCAGGATAGATCACATCTTGGGTCACAAATCAAGCCTCAGTAAATTTAAGAAAATTGAAATCCTATCAAGCATCTTTTCTGACCACAAAGCTATGAGGTTATAAATCAATTACAGGAAAAAAAATACTAGAAATTACAAACACATGGAAGCTAAACAACATGCTATGAAATAACCAAGAGATCACTGAAGAAATCAAAGAGGAAATCAAAAAATACCTAGAAACATATGACAATGAAAACATGATGACCCAAAACCTATGGGATGCAGCAAAAGCAGTTCTAAGAAGGAAGTTTATAGCCACACAATCCTACCTCAAAAACAAGAAAAATCTCAAATAAATAATCTAACCTTACACCTAAAGCAACTAGAGAAAGAAGAACAAACAAACCCGAAGTTAACAGAAATCACGAAGATCAGAACAGAAATTAAAAAAAAAAAAAAAAAAAAAAAAAAAAACAAGAGCAAAGATCAATAAAACTAAAAGCTGGTTCCTTGAGATGAAAAACAAAATTGATATACCTTTAGTCAGACTCATCAAAAAAAAGGGAGAGGACTCAAATCAGTAAAACTAGAAACAAAAAAGAAGTTACAACTGACACTGCAGAAATACACGAGATCATACGAGACTACTACAAGCAACTCTATGCCAATAAAATGGACAACCTGCAAGAAATGTACATGTTCTTACAAAGGTACAAGCTTCCAAGACTGAACCAGGCAGAAATAGAAAATACGAACAGACAAATGACAAGTAACAAAATTGAAACTAATTAAAAATCTTCCAACAAACAAAAGTCCAGAACCAGATAGTTTCACAAGCAAATTCTATGAAACATTTAGAGAAGAGCTAATACCTATCTTTCTCAAACTCTTCCAAAATATTGCAGAGACAAGAACACACCCAACCTTATTTTACAAATCCACCATAACCCTGATATCAAAACCAGACAAAGATATCACAAAAAAAAGAAATTACAGGCCAATATCACTAATGAACATAGATGCAAAAATCCTCAACAAAATACTAGCAAACCAAATCCAACAACACATTAAAAGGATCATACACCATGATAAAGTGGTATTTATCCCAAGGATGCAAGGGATTATTCAATATATGAAAATCAATCAGTGTGATACACTATATTAACAAATTGAAGAATAAAAACCATATGATCATCTCAATAGATGCAGAAAAAGCTTTGAACAAAATTCAACACCTATTTATGATAAAAAACCCTCCAGAAAGTGGGCATAGAGGGAACCTACATCAACATAATAAAGGCCATATATAACAAAATCACAGCAAACATTACTCTGAATGAAAACTGAAAACATTTCCTCTAAAGTCAGGAACGAGACAAGGGTGCCCACTCTCACCCCTATTATTCAACATAGTTTTGGAAGTCCTAGCCACAACAATCAGAGAAGAAAAATAAATAAAACGAATCCAAATTGGAAAATAAATAAAACTGTCACTGTTTGCAAATGACATGATACTACACATAGAAAATCCTAAATGTAGCAACAGAAAGCTATTAGAGCTAATCAATGAATTTAGTAAAGTTACAGGATATAAAATTAATGCACGAAAATCTTTTGCATTCCTATATACTAACAACAAAATATCAGAAAGATAAATTAAAGAAACAATCCCATTTACCATTGCAACATAAAGAATAAAGTACCTAGGAATAAACCTATGTAAGGAGTCAAAAAAAAACTGCAAAAAATTATAAGATGCTGATGTAAGAAATCAAAGACAACACAAAAAGATGGAGACATACACCATGTTCTTGGATTGGAAGAATCAATATTGTGAAAATGACTATACTACCCAAAGCAATCTACAGACTCAATGCAATCCCTATCAAATTACCAATGGCATTTTTCACAGAACTAGAACAAAAAATTTCACAATTTGTATGGCAACACAAAAGACCTAGAGTAGCAAAAGCAATCTTGAGGAAAAAGAAAAAAAACAGAGTTGGAGGAATAAGGCTCCCTGACTTCAGACACTACTACAGTGCTACAGTAATCAAGACAGTATGATACTGGCACAAAAACAGAAATATAGATCAATGGAACAAGATAGAAAGCCCAGAGATAAACACCACACACCTATGGTTACCTAATCTATGACAAAGGAGGCAAGAATATACAATGGAGTAAAGAGAGCCTTTTCAACAAGTGATGCTGGAAAAACTGGATAGTTACATGTAAAAGAATGAAATTAGCACACTCCCTAACACCATACACAAAAATAAATTCAAAATGGATTAAAGACCTAAATGTAAGGCCAGACACTATGAAACTCTTAGAGGAAAACATAGGCAGAACACTCTTTGACATAAATCGCAGCAAGATATTTTTTGACTCACCTTCTTGAGTAATGAGAATAAAAACAAAAATGAACAAATGAGACCCAATTAAACTTAAACGGTCTTGCACAGCAAAGGAAACCATATACAAGATTAAAAGACAACAGAATGGGAGAAAGTATTTGCAAACATAGCAATGGACAAAGGATTAATCTCCAAAATATACAAACAGCTCATGTAGCTCAATATCAAAAAAAAAAAAAAAAAACAATCAAAAAATGGGCAGAAGGCCTAAATAGACATTTTTCTAAAGAAGAAATATAGATGGCCAACAAACACATGAAAAGATGCTCAACATCAGTAATTATTAGAGAAATGCAAATCAAAACTACAATGAGGTGTCACCTCAGAGTGGTCAGAATGGCCATGATCACACAATCTAAAAACAATAAATGCTGGGGAGGGTGTGGAGAAAAGGGAACCATCTTACACTGTTGGTGGGGATGTAAATTGCTACAGCCACTATGGAGAACAGTATGGAGGTTCCTTAAAACACTAAAAATAAAACTACCATGTGACCCAGCAATCCCACTCCTGGGCATATACCCAGAGAAAACCATAATTCAAAAAGACACATGCACCCCAGTGTTCATTGCAGCATTATTTTCAATAACCAGGACATGGAAATAACTTAAATATCCACCAACAGAGGAATGCATATGGAAGATGTGGTATATATATAAAATGAAATTTTACTCAGCCATATAAAGGAATGAAATTGTTTAATTTGTAGAGACATGGATGAACCTAGAGACTGTCATACAGAGTGACGTAAGTCAGAGAAAAACAAATATCATATATTAACTCATACATGAGGAATCTGAAAAAATTGGTATATATGATTTTTTTACAAACAGAAATACAGCCACAGACATAGAAAACAAACATATGGATACCAAGGAGGAAAGGTGGGTGGGATGAATTGGGAGGTTGGGATTGGCATATGTATACTATTGATACTATATATAAAACAGATAACTAATGAGGACCTACTCTATAGCACAGGGCACTCTACTCAATGCTTTGTGGTGACCTAAATGGGAAGGAAATCCAAAAAAGAGGGGATATATGTATCCGTACAGCTGATTCACTTTGCTGTACAGTAGAAACACAACATTGTAAAGCAACTGTATTCCAATAAAAACTTTAAAAAATTAATGTGGAAAAATATATAGAACTTACTACTTTGAAATTGGAAAAGTTGGTATTGAAATTCTATAAAGTGAATGATATACTTAATGTATGTTCATTTTACTTTTTAAAATTGTGGTAAAATGTATAACACAGGAATTGCAATTATAATGTTTTTAAAGTGTGAAATTTTTGTGGCATATTTACATTCACATTGTTGTGCAGTCATCACCACATTCTGTTTCCACCTATTTTTCGTCACCTCAAACTCTCTCTCTGCCTCAGTCCCTGACAATCTCTATTCTTTTTTCTGTCTCTTTAAATGCTTCTAGTCCAAAAATTTCATATAAGTAGAATCATACAATATGTCCTTTTTTCTTTTCAACCTTTGATTTTAAAACTTTTCAAAAATACAGAAAAATTGAAAGAATGATACAATGAAATCCCATTTACCTACTACCTACATTCAACAGTTAATATTTTGCAATATTTGTTTTATCGATCTACATATACTAATTTTCTTCTTTGTTATGGTGTTAAAGTACGCATCATATAAAATTTATCATCTTAACCATTTTTAAGTTCACAGTTTAGAAGTGTTAAGTATAAGAACTTTTTCATCTTGCAAATCTAAAACTCAATTTCCTTTAAACAGCAACTCTCTTTTACCTCACCTTCCCAGTCCCTCATAACCACTATTTTACTTTCCTTTTCTATGAATTTCAGTACTTTAGATACTTCATATAAGTGAAATTTGTCTTTTTGTGACTGACGTGTTTCTCTTAGCTTAATTTTGTCAAGTTTCATCCGTGTTGCAGCATGTGGCAAGAAATCCTCCTTCCTTGCTAAGGCTGAAAGTAGTCCATCGTATGTATGTAACACATTTTGTTTATCAGTTCACCCACCGATGGACACTTGGGAAACTCCCACTTCTGGGCTAACTAGTTCTGTTGTGAATAAAGGTGTGTAAATATCTCTTTAAAAAAAGTAAAGCAGAATGGGCATAAAATGCAATGCTCACAGTAAACTACAATATGAAATTGATATAATTCCAATAGTTGTCTTACTATTTGACATATTTAATATTTTCATGGGAATATCAATAGATCTATTTTATAGATGAGGATATTAAAGCACAGCATGAAGAGTAGTAGAGGTTTCCCCTTTGTTGTTTACCTACTTTCATAAATATATCCCTAAAATGAGTCTTACAGTTGATGGAATTGATAAGTCCCTAAGGCCACACTGAAAGAAACCTGATAATACTGAGTAAATTGGGCTATATTTACACTGAATACAGTTTTGTTAATTCTTTGACCTTTGTTGAGACCATGTACTTTGTTGGTCTCCTCTCTAACCTGGCACAGGCAACTCTGGTAGCAAATCAAAGTGATGGAGAAGAAAGGAGAATGAATCAATTGTGACATTTAAAATCTTCTTAAAAGTTTTTGAAACTTCTTGAAGACAAAAGCTCTATGAAGTTATCTGAGGCTCTAAGAAAGGATTGTCTATTATTTATGCATCTCATACACTATAATTTCCCAATGATTTCTAATCAACTTAGTAACACCAGGGCACAATTTTTTTCAGAGCAGTTAACAATTTGACAATAAGAATACTTCATTTATCTATTTTTATAAAGAACAGTGCCCTTCCTCACATAGTACAAATGTTTTCATTATTTATTGTCTCCTCAAGCTCAGTTGAACACATGACTCATAATTGAGAGAGAGCTCTTTATATATGTTGCATCATCTGATGGCTTTGAGAATATATCAAGTATCTACATCAGTCAGTGTATCTGCAGATGAAATGACTGTAAATGAGTGAATCATCAAATGTAGCTTTGGCTTCCATGAGCAATCTCATTTCCCATTTGTACTAATGCAGCTCCCTCTCAAACAGCTGTGGAATTTAATAAGATAATAGTATCATATAATTTTTAGAGCTATAAGAAACTTCAGAAAACTTTATACCCTCTTCTTTGAAATCTTGGTGAGGATACAAATACTCAATCTAGTTAAGAGTTTGGGTACAAAGTCACATAGCATGGTAGTATCCAGTCTGAACCACAGTCCTTTTTTTTCAATCTAATATATGTCCTTTTCAAAAATAACTTTTATAGTTTTTGCATTTGTTGAATTCAGTACAGTTCATCTGTCTCTTTTACTGACTGGTAAACATTCAAGGAAGTAGAAATAATTTTAAGTTGTATTAATTACTATGTTTACAGTT
Source organism: Balaenoptera acutorostrata (assembly GCF_949987535.1). NCBI lineage: Eukaryota > Metazoa > Chordata > Mammalia > Artiodactyla > Balaenopteridae > Balaenoptera > Balaenoptera acutorostrata. Next base: position 33,816,156 of record NC_080076.1, on the reverse strand, counting down.
CTAAGAAAATATTGAGAAAATAAATTTTTTCTTCTTTTCATTTTCAAGATACTTGAATACAATTTTGCTGGCTATGTACTTCAGAAAATTAGAAATAGTCTATAATTAATGTCTAATAGTCTGAAAGGAAAAACAGAATTCATTTCCTACATGATGAAAGTCAACTGGGAGAATCCAAACTTCTGCCTGATGTTCCAATAAAAACTGTCCCCATTATCTTTTAAAATTAAAATGCTCCTTATAATTACAAGCATTCTTCTCACTGCTTCTCTGCATGCATTGATATTTGTAAGATCAATATGAAATTTAGTATCAGCATGTTTAATCATAATCAGCCAGAGTCCTATGTTTAGCTGAACCTATAAAATGTATTATAATGATTCTAAAATGTTTAAAAATCACTGCCTCTGTGCATACAGAGACCTGTGTTAACTTATTGATTGCAAGTAGTACACAGAAACAGACAAACACCATCTGGTGGCAAAAATGGTTCTATAACTATCCCCCTTTCAATCTTGGTTCTAAAGTAATGCATCATTGATTGTGTTTCTCCAGATATAAAGATTGATTTTCTTTCTACACCTCAACAACGAAAATGTTTGTCCCTTTAAACCCCACAGTATCAATAACTATCGTTCTTCAAGCTAAGATAAAACTTTCAGGACTATGGAGTGGTCAAATGAGTTTGGTTGTTATAATCAGACCTCCATGAAATTTTTCAGTAAAAACTCCTCACCCTGTATGCATCTCATGAATAATAATGAGTGATGTTAAAGTGGTTGAACCTCAAGTTCAGACATTCAGAATGAAAATCAATGCTCAGCATATAAGTATAGAAAATGCCAAATATTAAATAATATTTTATTTGGATAAGAACAGGTGCACATGTGCACACATGTGTAAGCCTATTGTGTATGTGTATGTGTATGTGTATGTGTGTATGTTGATATAGGGCTTAGGTAGAAAGCCTCCTTCAATATAATACAATTTAAGAAAGTATCTGAAATAAGGGTAGAGGAAACTACCATGTCCACTCTTACAGGGATCCAACATTGTTATATCGTATTTGTATGTCTTTTATTCCTTTAGCACATCTACTTAAACCCCATATTGGAATATGCCACCAGGGTCCCAGAGCCTTCTCCTCTTTCCTCCTTTTTCTTCTTGTTGTTTAACCCAACTTGTGAAATTCCTAGTGCAAATGGAAAGAATTGAGCTATATGTGTATGAAGATCTTACTGCCCTCAGTACTCAGGGTGGCTGCGCTGGACATAAGGCAGACCAATGTCTTGGGCAGTCACCTCCACCATTAAGAAACCTCATCGAGGACTCCTCAGACCAGGGTTTCATGGTTCAACATAAGGTCTCCATTTCAATAGACATACTGGGTAAAATCAGGCTTGCTATTCCATCTCACTGAAAAGAGTGCAGCTAAGAGAGGGTTCTGTCATGCTAACACCTATTTCAGCAGCCAGTGACAATATGTTTAACACTCTCATGGACAGGGACCCTAAGGAACTTCTAGAAGAACTTGTGGGCCAGGTGTAAAGAACATAACATCTAGGCCAAATTACAACTAGTGTGAAGGATGAAGGATTGAGGGAGGTCCCAGTTTGAGGTCTGACTATGCCTAATTTGGACATATCTGCTTTCACATATACTGGCTACTTCTCTACACTTGAAGTTGATATGTCCTTAGGTAGAATCCAAGCTGGAGCATTGAATCATTGAAAGCAAATAACAGCAATCACCTTCATGGTCTATTGAGGCAGGGAAGAATGTGGAAGCAGGAAGTTTCAAGTTGCATCATAGTTCTGGGCAATTTGTCCATTCACAATGGGGCCTACTCTCATAGTAAGAGGGGCATGAAGGAGGCACAAAAGCCCCATCCAAGTTATTGGGGATCAGTATAAAACACTAGTCTGCAAAGAGGTCTGGGACAGGAGGAAGAATGCCTATAAATTTCCAGAGAGTGGGAGGAAATCAAGGCCCAAACCCATGTCTCTGGATTAATACAGTGGATTTAGACCCCATAACACAATGCCTCGGGAGCATATGGTGATATCTTTGGAGCCATTTACAAGGATAGTAGCTAAGCAGTGGAAGTCCGGGCAACCCAACCCAACTTTTATCTACTTTATCTTTTTTGCACGGTAGATATCTTCTTATTTATTATGTATAGTATACTTCCATGAAAGATTTCATTTTAAGAAAGAGTTTAATCATTTAAAAAGCTCCTAAAGATACTTGATTAGTCTAGAAAGTTGATGAGAATGCAGCATCTCAGAGACCAGACCTGGGTTCTGTTCAGGTGAGCAGCATGATTTACTCCCAAAAATGAATGGTGGTATGTGGGCTACTGCTGCTTTTATGACAGGTTTAGGATCTTAGGTAGCCTCTGCAGAGGCGGCTGTATAAGAAAGAGAAGAACAAGGGAACAAGCAGAGGCTGCTAAGAAGATACCCAGAATACTCCTAGAGGCAGTACAGAATGATGAGTGGGTTGGGTACATGGGCTGGTGTATGGTCTGCTCTGAGGAACTAAGGTTGGAGAGCAGACTCCTATATGTGACCTCTGCCAGTTGCAGGGAATTTGATCAGACTCTGATTTTACAAGAAACATTACATGGGTTCTTTATCTAATCCACTGACAATCCAATTTCCATGAAGAGGCTAAAAGCATCATAGAACACTTTACTATTTTCTTTATATATCATCCCTCAATTACAGATAGTTATAGCTGTAGCAGTTCATGGAATATTCATTTATTCAAGCAGACCTTAAGAAAGTCAAGACCAATGATATAATTGCAGTGGGGTAAACTTTTTCAAAAGATCATATCCATGTGTGATATAGCATGTCATTGCATTTCCCTCTTGTCTCACCTTACCGCTCAGTATTGGAACTCAGGTTCTGACATATAAAATATGGTTAATAAAATGGACAATGTTATTAAACACAACATCATGAAGAAAATTCTTCCATTTTCAGACATCTTACATTAACTAACTTATTAATGTTATCTATAAAACATCTATAAAGCATCTATAAAACTGGTGTATGTGTGATATTGTGATATATTAATAATTAGAAATATATATTTAGTCTTTGTCTATGGTTCCTGGCAAAAAAGCTTCTAAAACCTTTGGAATATCCTGAGTGACAGGGATGATAAGAGCATCTTTTGTTGTAAAAATCTCATCTTTGCCTCTGGTTTCTGACAAAGAACTCCTAAAATTCTTGGAATGAGTGATGAGTGCCTTGGTAAATTAATGAGATGACTCTTGGCTGAGGGACTACTAGATAACTTCAGGATGGGGGCTGGTCACCAGAAAGTCCAACCATGTGATTAGAGGGTTGGAACTTTCAGCCCTATTTCCAGACTTCCAGGGAGGACAATGAATTCCATTACCAATGACAAATGATTTAATTGATCATGAGTATGAAATGGAACTTCTGTAAAAACCCTAAACAACAGAGTTTGGAAAGCTTCTGGAGTGGTGACCACATCCAGGTGCTGGGAAGGTGACCCACCTGGAGAGGACATGGAGGCCTACATCCATTTCACCATATTTCATCCTATCCATCTCTTACTCTGGGTAGTTAGTGGCAGAATTGAGTTGAATCGTAGGTCATCCAGTTGGTATTGAGAGTTGGAGAATTGATTAGTGTGAAAAAAATACCACACACATTTGGTTGCAGAGTGTTGTGAGTAGAAACTATATGCTTATCTATATCTGTATTCAGGTGGCCATTGCAATGTTAACTGTGGTAAGGTTAACATAGAAGCCCTGTCTCCTTATTGGAGAACGCCTTTTAGATCTGTGTCAACAAACACATTGATAACATGCATTGAACATGTTTACTGGGCCTATTAGAGATTCTAACAGGGAATAAACTTATCAGTCTTCAGAGTTTCATGACTTTGGTGGGGGAAATGGATATAGATTAACCTGTGTTATAACTTGGAATAGTGAAAAGAGTGCTTGGCTAGTATGGCAAAAATAGACTACCTGTTCACTAAACTTGTGAACAGTTTCTTCTTTCTGGGGACACAACTAGATGATATTTCCCAGACTTTTGTTGGCATTAAACTGAGTTCTACAAATATAATGTGAGTGGAAGTGATGCATGCCACTTCTGGGCCTGGCTTGTATAAATCTTCCATATTATTTACTCTTACACTTGCTTGATGCAGATAAAGACAATGACTTTGGAAGCTACTGGTAAAGTCTGTGTCCCTAATTCACAGTTGGAGAAAATTGCCTGCCAATTAGGAGCACCTACTTTGGACTTTATCCAAGTGAGGAACTTCTATCATATGTTAACTATTATGAACTTTGGTATTTGTTGCAACAAGCATTAATTTAGTTAATATAGCTAGGATTTTGAAGACTTGAATTCTGGTATAAGCTCTATCATCAGATGATGATGAGGTTTATACTCATATGAGGTATTTAATCTTGTCATATCTCAGCATCCTCATCTGTAGAATGGCACTAATTATGCTTTTTCAACCATCATACAAGATCACAGGGTAGCCCTAATAAGATAATGGATCTGAGAAGACACTGAAAAGCATGATATATGATATGTGTACAAGGTGCTATAAAATAATTTGGGGTGCCCAGACCTCTTAAGTGACCAGTAAATTGAATTGATATCTCCATTCTGAACAAAATATCTTGCTTCTTATACATATGAATGATTTCCTGCTCAGTTTCTGAAATGCTTATTAGCATAGATGAATCTATGTTCAGATGTTGTGAAGAGAGAGTTAACACATGGTCACATTTAGTCCTGCCTCTCACACCACAGTATAGAGATACTCTCCTGTGCATGATTGTTCAAAGGAAAAACACTAAATTGAAAACCAAAGTCAATCATAATCTTATCTATAACTTCACTCAGGCCAAAGTCAGATTAATCTCACTGAGAAAACCACCAAAGTGCAATGGGAGCACTCAGCAAGATGATGCTGTATGGACTGACTCTGTAAACCCAGATCAGTGCTTTCAAATTCACTAATCTACCTTTCCATTTAATTTCTTATAATTGTTTTCACATATAGAGTTACATATGTAACGTTTAATATATGTATTTTTTAACCTAAAGGGCAGCAATATTGATTTAAATTTCCTATGGGATGTATAAAATTTTCCATATCACGAAAAATTATCAGCTTGAAAAATCCATACTGTTAAAAATTATGTGATGAATAAGACAAAGTAAGCTATACCTGAGGCATCACTGCAGGTGTTCTAAAATTTCACCTCCTTCATTCCAGTCCCTATTCCCCATCCACCTCTTCTTGCAATACCACTAGAGTGCCCCAAACGCCAATTTCTATAATGCTTCATTGTTTTTTAAGTATATACATTTTTAAAGGTTTTTTTTTTCTTTATAAGAAGGATGTCATGTTATATATAATCTTTTGAGGATAACTGTTTCCATTTAATATTTTATGGCTGGGGTTCATTCCTATGAGGTTACACCACTGTAGTTTATTTCTTTTGATGGTTGTATACTGTGGTAGGCAGAATAATGGCGACCAAAGACATCCCTGTCCTAATATTCAGAACCTAGGAATATGTGTGGTTTTTGTTTGTTTGTTTGTTGTTTTTAACAGTAGGTCCTTATTTGTCATCTAATTTATACACAGTAATATGTATATGTTAATACAAAACTCCTAATTTATCCCTTCCCCCCTTTCCTCTTTGGTAACCATATGTTTGTTTTCTATGTCTGTGAGTCTCTTTCTGTTTTGTAAATAAGTTCATAAATATCTCTTTTCTATATTCCACATATAAGTGATATCATATGATATTTGTCTTTCTCTGACTTACTTCACTTAGTATGATAATCTCTAGGTCCATCCATATTGCTGCAAATGACATTATTTCATTCTTTTTTATGGCTGAGTAATATTCCATTTCATATGTATACTGCATCTTTTTTATACACTCATCTGTCAATGGACACTTAGGTTGCTTCCATGTCTTGGCTATTGTAAATAGTGCTGTAATGAACAGTGGTGTGTATATGTCTTTCTGAATTACAGTTTTCTCCAGATATATGCCCAGGAGTGGGATTACAGGATCATATGGTAACTCTATTATTAGTTTTTTAGGGAACCTCCATACTGTTTGCCATAGTGGTTCTACCAATTTACATTTCCACCAATAGTGTAAAAGGGTTTATTTTTCTCCACACTTTCTCCAGCATTTATTATTTGTAGACTTTTTGATGATGGCCATTCTGACTGCTGTGAGGTGATACTTCATTATAGTTTTTAATTGCATTTCTCTAATAATTAATGATGTTTCACATCTTTTCATGTGTCTGTTGGCCATCTGTATGTCTTCTTTGGAGAAATGTTTATTCAGACCTTCTGCCCATTTTTTGATTGTGTTGTTTGTTTTTTGATATTGAGCTGTATGAGCTATTTGTATATTTTGGAGATTAATCCCTTGTTGGTCGCATCATTTGCAAATATTTTCTCCCTTTCCTTAGGTTGTCTTTTCATTTTGTTTATGGTTTCCTTTGCTGTGCAAAAGATTTTAAGTTTGGGGGAATATATTAATTACGTGGCAAAGGATAATTAAGGTTATAGATGGAAAGATTGTTAAGGGTCTTGAGATGTAGAAATTAGACAGGTAGAGATAGTGATATTAGAATTTAATAGAAAATGCCTGTGAGAGAAAAATGAAGAGGAATCCATGCAAGCCTGGCAGAGCTGTCAGATCTTGATGCAAGTCTGACTTTGAGTGAAGGAAAGAGGGAAGGAAGGTTGGGTATAAGCATCCTAGACCACCAGCCATCTAAAGAATGTTTGACAAGCCCTTCAAGGAATCCTCAAGCCAAAGCAAGCATCTGAGGAACATACATTTTGTAGGAAAAAGTCTGCCTTATAATAGATGCTGAACTCAGTCACTGGCTGGAAGAGCCCATGGGAGCCATGGCCTCACTGCAAAATCAGCCATCGATATTAGCTCAATAGTTTAGGCTCTCAGTAAATTATGGTCCCTGTGTTTGGAGGTCTGTGAAGCATTTTCTCATAGCTGCCACCAGCTGGGAAGTGTTTGACTTTCAGATTTCTGGCCCATCAATGATGGGAATTTTCAAAGCAGAGAATAATGTGGTCAAAATGGAATTTTGGAAGATGACATAGCATCTTAGTTCTTGTGGATAAAGAACACATAATAGATATAAGCTCTGCCTATAATAAATGCTAACCAAGTTTTTTTTTTTTAATAAAACTTATTCACTTATATGAAGTTGATGAAGTAAAAACAAAACAACAACAACAACAAAACAAAAGAACACCTCTTATAACCCTTGACTTCTAAAATACTGCTTTGAATCTTTTCCTTATTATTTATGACAACAATTTAGACCTGAGTAAGGGAAGCTTTTTCCATATATGGCCTGAAAGTATTATAGGTTTGAGAGATCAGCTAGTGTCTATCACAATTATTCAACTCTGCCTTATAGTGTGAAGTCATCCATAGATTATATGTAAAATAAGAAGTATGGCTCTATTCCAATAAAATTTTATTTACAAAAGCACATGCTAGCCACAGGCTGTAGTTTGCTGACCACAGATTTAGAGATTTCAAGTAATCAAATATATATACATGATCAGTTATAACAGATCATTATAAAATTCAAGCCAGCATGGTATATTAGGAGTTTCATATTTAGGGAATTGTGATACAGAAAGCTCAATAAGTAGCCAAGGACCAAATCCTGTTTATTCAAAACATGTTCAATTCCAAAGAAATTGATTTTATCCATGGGAAGCCATTAGTACATTTTATGCAAGGAAATGACATAAAGAATTAGAGGGGCAAAGCAGAGGGAGGTGAGCCTGGAGGATAAACAAGTATGAAATTGTGCAGCCAAGAGATTAACAAAATATGAAAACCTAATTCAAAAGGGAGTGACTGGTTAATTAATAGAAAGCAGTGGACATAAAACTCTAAAAGGTACAAAATTCCCAGAATGCAGGAAACTTACATGTGGAAAATATGGAATGGAAAGTATACTAGTATGAACCAGAGCTTTATATAGACTTGAGTCACTGGGTGAACAATGGTGTCCTTCACTAAAAAAAGAGGCAAAAAATGAGTATCTGATTTAATGGGGTCAGATGAAGGGCTCCTTTGAGGAGTTTGAATTGCCTGTGGGATATTGAAATAAAACTGTCTAGTAAGCAGTTGGTTGCTTATGTTACACAGTCCTGTGAAACATAAGTTTAACAGAAACTGTTTGGGGCCTATTTGAAAAACTATGTTGCCTGCCATTGTAAGGGAGTTGAACAATAATTAAGACAGAAGCTGACAGAGATAGGGAGAAAGAAAGAGCCTTTCACAAAGATTTAATCATGTTAATTTCTCAAATCTTCTTCCTTAAATGTCATTCTCCTCTTAGTATATATTATCATTCCTGCACTTATTTGATAGGAGGAAATATAAAGAATTTCTCAGGAGAAGTTGTAACTGTAATGTCACATTTTCTTGTCCATTCTAAATCTCAGTCATCTAAATTCTAGATTTTATATACCAGTCACATTTCTTTCCAAAATTTTTATTTAACAAGATTTATGTTTGGTCCCAATTTGACTAAACGAAAAGCAGCAAAGAGTAAATACAATGAACATATCTGATAGTTATTCAAAGTCATTTTCTTTAAGGTGAAATTTTGCTTTTCCAAATACCTCCCTCCCCCCAGGTATAGAGCGCACTGTTAATTCTATTTTAATATTATGCCTCAATAATAATAATAATTATAAACTGCTTCAATATGCCTGGCATTGTCATAAGTGCTTTACATTTATTAATCCATTAATTCCCCAAACCACCCAAAGAGGTAGTTACTATTATTGTCTTTGTTTAGAGGTGAGGAAACTAAGAAATTGTAAATCTTGCTAAAGTTCATGCAGTTTATAGGTAGTAAAAGTGGGTATGTACCCACACAATATAATTACAAACTCCATATTATTATCCACTACCCAAAACTACATCTCATAACCAGGTACTATACTGAAAATCATATAATTAACAATATAAACTGATATTATTCCTGCCAGTCCTATCATTTCTTAAATAAAGTTCAAAGTTATCAGCTTGAAATATAAATGAGGCCCAAGTACTTCTGCATCATGTTTTCTTTCAAATCTCCCAGGGGTTCTCCTCACTGGGCCTTGCTGTTCTTTTGGCCCTAGAGAATCTCCACATGATTAGACTCACATCATTATGATAACTGGGATCACAACCAGACACATGAAATTTGTCTGCATCTGTGTCTTCTAAAAGACATGGACGACTCAACTTTAGGGTAGTGTCTCAATTTTCATTTTGATAACTAATAGACACTTGAAATGCACAGATTAAAAAAGAACAAAGAGCACATTGTCATCTCTAATTATTTAAAACCTTAGCTTTTACTTGGAGAATATCTGATTGTCTTGTTAATTTATAAATGTTTAATTAAAGAAAATACCACACATTTGGTCTTGTGCATGTCTCATGATCCCTAACTGTGGAACAACATGCCACTTTTGATTATATTATGTAAATATTTATTTATAATTCTACCTTGTTCTACACACACTCACATACACACACACAAACAAGCACACACACATGAATATCATAGTCCTTTTGACTGCATGAGGAGCACACGGAAGCCACATTACTCTGCATTTTACTATGAGTATTTAGTGTAATAATCCCTGAGGTAATCTTTTAAAAAAGGCTGTTTTTAGAGAAAACCTCCTTAGGGAATCCCTTCTCCTGTTAACTCCTTCTGCACATTCAGTTCCATTTCAGGAAAAAAAATTGTGAGGCATTTCAAATATGTAGTTTTTGTGAATTTATATTCTTCACATACAGGATAGCAAAATAGAATGGGGGAAAAATAGCTGGGTCAGTTCTAGCACTGGTTTATTCCATGCATTCCTCAGTTTAATATACGTGTATGGAACACGTCTGCATTGAATCTGTCTTCAGGAATCTTACAATTTAATGGAAGATATAGAAGACATAGTCATTCATTCAATAGTGTATCCACTCCACAAATATTTATTGTGTGTCTACAATGTAATTTCCATTTTCTTACCCTTATAAACAATGGACTGTAATGAATTTTATTAATCTTCTGAGGAGGTCATGTATTATGAGAGAGGATAAGTTTGATATGGTGCATTGTAATTGCAGAGTGATGAAACATCCTCCCGTTGTAGGAGTTTGAGTGGTAGAACAAGAAACAACCTTAAAAAGGAATTAGAATTTCAAGGGTGAATCCTTATTTACATGACCTTAGAGAACTATCTGGAAAGGGATAAGCTTTTACCAAAGACCATACAAGTTCTCTTAAGTACTTAAAATATCAACTCTATACATTTATACAAAGAAAATGAATATAGCTAATGGAAGTCAAGAATAATATTTTCCCTTAGACTTAAGATTTTAAAAAAGAGCCTAGAGCTAGACTGTAGAGAACCTCAAATGCCAAACTAGGGAATCATGCATTTTATATATACCACTGGCCACCAAACAGTTTCAACATCCCTTCATCATTAAAAAAGTATAGCACAGTCCTCACTATGTGAATATTTATTCATTTATGAATTATATACACACAGAAAAAAAGCATTCAATCTTTTTTTTTTTTCAAACATCTTTATTGAAGTATAATTGCCTTACAATAGTGTGTTAGCATCTGCTTTATAACAAAGTGAATCTGTTATACATATACAATATGTTCCCATTTCTCTTCCCTCTTGCATCTCCCTCCCTCCCACCCTCCCCATCCCACCCCTCTAGGTGGTCACAAAGCACCGAGCTGATCTCCCTGTGCCATGCGGCCGCCTCCCACCAGCCATCCATTTCACATTTGGCAGTGTATACATGTCCATAACACTCTTCCACCCCGTCACATCTCACCCCACCCCCTCCCCACATCCCCAAGTCCATTCTCTAGTAGGTCTGTGTCTTTATTCCCGTCTTGCCGCTAGGTTCTTCATGGCCGTTTTTTTTTTTTTTTTTTCCTTAGATTCCATATATATGTGTTAGCATACTGTATTTGTTTTTCTCTTTCTGACTTACTTCACTCTGTATGACAGACTCTAACTCCATCCACCTCATTACAAATACCTCCATTTCATTTCTTTTTATGGCTGAGTAATATTCCATTGTATATATGTGCCACATCTTCTTTATCCATTCATCTGTCGATGGACATTTAGGTTGCTTCCATGTCCTGGCTATTGTAAATAGAGCTGCAATGAACATTTTGGTACATAACTCTTTTTGACCTATGGTTTTCTCAGGGTATATGCCCAGTACTGGGATTGCTGGGTCGTATGGTAGTTCTATTTGTAGTTTTTTAAGGAACCTCCATACTGTTCTCCATAGTGGCTGTATCAATTTACATTCCCACCAACAGTGCAAGAGTGTTCCCTTTCCTCCATACCCTCTCCAGCATTTATTGTTTCTAGATTTTTTGATGATGGCCATTCTGACCGGTGTGAGATGATATCTCATTGTAGTTTTGATTTGCATTTCTCTAATGATTAATGATGTTGAGCATTCTTTCATGTGTCTGTAGGCCATCTGTATATCTTCTTTGGAGAAATGTCTATTTAGATCTTCTGCCCATTTTTGGATTGGGTTGTTCGTTTTTTTGTTATTGAGCTGCATGAGCTGCTTGTAAATCTTGGAGATTAATCCTTTGTCAGTTGCTTCATTTGCAAATATTTTCTCCCATTCTGAGGGTTGTCTTTTGGTCTTGTTTATGGTTTCCTTTGCCGTGCAAAAGCTTTTAAGTTTCATTAGGTCCCATTTGTTTATTTGTGTTCTTATTTCCATTTCTCTGGGAGCTGGGTCAAAAAGAATCTTGCTGTGATGTATGTCATAGAGTGTTCTGCCTATGTTTTCCTCTAAGAGTTTGATAGTGTCTGCCCTTACACTTAGGTCTTTAATCCATTTTGAGTTTATTTTTGTGCATGGTGTCAGGGAGTGTTCTAATTTCATACTTTTACCTGTTCCTGTCCAATTTTCCCAGCACCACTTATTGAAGAGGCTGTCTTTTCTCCACTGTATATGCTTGCCTCCTTTATCAAAGATAAGTTGACCATATGTGTGTGGGTTTATCTCTGGGCTTTCTATCCTGTTCCATTGATCTATATTTCTGTTTTTGTGCCAATACCAAACTGTCTTGATTACTGAAGCTTTGTAATATAGTCTGAAGTCAGGGAGCCTGATTCCCCCAGCTCCATTTTTCGTTCTCAAGATTGCTTTGGCTATTCGGGGTCTTTTGTGTTTCCATACAAATTGTGAAATTTTTTGTTCTAGTTCTGTGAAAAATGCCAGTGGTAGTTTGATAGGGATTGCATTGAATCTGTAGATTGCTTTGGGTAGTAGAGACATTTTCACAATGTTGATTCTTCCAATCCAGGAACATGGTATATCTCTCCATCTATTTGTATCATCTTTAATTTCTTTCATCAGTGTCTTATAATTTTCTGCATACAGGTCTTTTGTCTCCTTAGGTAGGTTTATTCCTAGATATTTTATTCTTTTTGTTGCAATGGTAAATGGGAGTGTTTTCTTAATTTCACTTTCAGATTTTTCGTCATTAGTGTATAGAAATGCAAGAGATTTCTGTGCATTAATTTTGTATCCTGCTACTTTACCAAATTCATTGATTAGCTCTAGGAGTTTTCTGGTAGCATCTTTAGGATTCTCTATGTATGGTATCATGTCATCTGCAAATAGTGACAGCTTTACTTCTTCTTTTCCGATTTGGATTCCTTTTATTTCTTTGTCTTCTCTGATTGCTGTGGCTAACACTTCCAAAACTATGTTGAATAATAGTGGTGAGAGTGGGCAACCTTGTCTTGTTCCTGATCTTAGTGGAAATGGTTTCAGTTTTTCACCATTGAGGACAATGTTGGCTGTGGGTTTGTCATATATGGCCTTTATTATGTTGAGGAAAGTTCCCTCTATGCCTACTTTCTGCAGGGCTTTTATCATAAATGGGTGTTGAATTTTGTTGAAAGCTTTCTCTGCATCTATTGAGATGATCATATGGTTTTTCTCCTTCAATTTGTTAATATGGTGTATCACATTGATTGATTTGCGTATATTGAAGAATCCTTGCATTCCTGGGATAAACCCCACTTGATCATGGTGTATGATCCTTTTAATGTGCTATTGGATTCTGTTTGCTAGTATTTTGTTGAGGATTTTTGCATCTATGTTCATCAGTGATATTGGCCTGTAGTTTTCTTTCTTTGTGACATCTTTGTCTGGTTTTGATATCAGGGTGATGGTGGCCTCGTAGAATGAGTTTGGGAGTGTTCCTCCCTCTGCAATATTTTGGAAGAGTTTGAGAAGGATAGGTGTTAGCTCTTCTCTAAATGTTTGATAGAATTCGCCTGTGAAGCCATCTGGTCCTGGGCTTTTGTTTGTTGGAAGGTTTTTAATCACAGTTTCAATTTCAGTGCTTGTGATTGGTCTGTTCATATTTTCTATTTCTTCCTGGTTCAGTCTCGGCAGTTTGTGCATTTCTAAGAATCTGTCCATTTCTTCCAGGTTGTCCATTTTATTGGCATATAGTTGCTTGTAGTAATCTCTCATGATCTTTTGTATTTCTGCAGTGTCAGTGGTTACTTCTCCTTTTTCATTTCTAATTCTATTGATCTGAGTCTTCTCCCTTTTTCTCTTGATGAGTCTGGCTAATGGTTTATCAATTTTGTTTATCTTCTCAAAGAACCAGCTTTTAGTTTCATTGATTTTTGCTATTGTTTCCTTCATTTCTTTTTCATTTATTTCTGACCTGATCTTTATAATTTCTTTCCTTCTGCTGGCTTTGGGGTTTTTTTGTTCTTCTTTCTCTAATTGCTTTAGGTGCAAGGTTAGGTTGTTTATTCGAGATGTTTCCTGTTTCTTGAGGTAGGCTTGTATTGCTATAAACTTCCCTCTTAGCACTGCTTTTGCTGCGTCCCATAGGTTTTGGGTCGTCGTGTCTCCATTGTCATTTGTTTCTAGGTATTTTTTGATTTCCCCTTTGATTTCTTCAGTGATCACTTCATTATTAAGTAGTGTATTGTGTAGCCTCCATGTGTTTGTATTTTTTACAGATCTTTTCCTGTAATTGATATCTAGTCTCATAGCGTTGTGGTCGGAAAAGATACTTGATACGATTTCAATTTTCTTAAATTTACCAAGGCTTGATTTGTGACCCAAGATATGATCTATCCTGGAGAATGTTCCATGAGCAGTTGAGAAAAATGTGTATTCTGTTGTTTTTGGGTGGAATGTCCTATAAATATCAACTAAGTCCATATTGTTTAATGTATCATTTAAAGCTTGTGTTTCCTTATTTATTTTCATTTTGGATGATCTGTCCATTGGTGAAAGTGGGGTGTTAAAGTCCCCTACTATGATTGTGTTGCTGTCAATTTCCCCTTTTATGGCTGTTAGTATTAGCCTTATGTATTGAGGTGCTCCTATGTTGGGTGCATAAATATTTACAATTGTTATACCTTCCTCTTGGATCGATCCCTTGATCATTATATAGTGTCCTTCTTTGTCTCTTGTAATAGTCTTTATTTTAAAGTCTATTTTGTCTGATATGAGAATTGCTACTCCAGCTTTCTTTTGATTTCCATTTGCATGGAATATCATTTTCCATCCCCTCACTTTCAGTCTGTATGTGTCCCTAGGTCTGAAGTGGGTCTCTTGTAGACAGCATATATATGGGTCTTGTTTTTGTATCCATTCAGCCAGCCTGTGTCTTTTGGTGGGAGCATTTAATCCATTTACATTCAAGGTAATTATCGATATGTATGTTCCTATTCCCATTTTCTTAAATGTATTGGGTTTGTTATTGTAGGTGTTTTCCTTCTCTTGTGTTTCTTGCCTAGAGAATTTCCTTTAGCATTTGTTGTAAAGCTGGTTTGGTGGTGCTGAACTCTCTCAGCTTTTGCTTGTCTGTAAAGGTTTTAATTTCTCCATCGAATCTGAATAAGATCCTTGCTGGGTAGAGTAATCTTGGTTGTAGGTTTTTCTCCTTCATGACTTTAAGTATATCCTGCCACTCCCTTCTGGCTTGCAGAGTTTCTGCTGAGAGATCAGATGTTAACCTTATGGGGATTCCCTTGTGTGTTATTTGTTTTTTTTCCCTTGCTGCCTTTAATATGTTTTCCTTATATTTAATTTTGGACAGTTTGATTAATATGTGTCTTGGCATGTTCCTCCTTGGGTTTATCCTGTATGGGACTCTCTGTGCTTCCAGGACTTGATTAACTATTTCCTTTCCCATATTAGGGAAGTTTTCAACTATAATCTCTTCAAAAATTTTCTCAGTCCCTTTCTTTTTCTCTTCTTCTTCTGGGACCCCTATAATTCGAATGTTGGCATGTTTAATGTTGTCCCAGAGGTCCCTGAGACTGTCCTCAGTTCTTTTCATTCTTTTTTCTTTATCCTGCTCTGTAGTAGTTATTTCCACCATTTTATCTTCCAGGTCACTTATCCTTTCTTCTGCCTCAGTTATTCTACTATTGATCCCATCTAGAGTATTTTTAATTTCATTTATTGTGTTTTTCATCATTGCTTGGTTCCTCTTTAGTTCTTCTACATTCTTGTTAAATGTTTCTTGCATTTTGTCTATTCTATTTCCAAGATTTTGGATCATCCTTACTATCATTATTCTGAATTCTTTTTCAGGTAGACTACCTATTTCCTCTTCATTTGTTAAGTCCAGTGTGTTTTGAGCCTGCTCCTTCATCTGCTGTGTGTTTTTCTGTCGTCTCATTTTGCCTATCTTACTGTGTTTGGGGTCTCCCTTTCACAGGCTGCAGGTTCGTAGTTCCCGTTGTTTTTGGTATCTGTCCCCAGTGGCTAAGGTTGGTTCAGTGGGTTGTGTAGGCTTCCTGGTGGAGGGAACTAGTGCCTGAGTTCTGGTGGATGAGGCTAGATCTTGTCTTTCTGGTGGGCACGTCCACGTCTGGTGGTGTATTTTGGGGCGTCTGTGGCCTTATTTTGATTTTAGGCAGCCTCTCTGCTAATGGATGGCGTTGTGTTCCTGTCTAGCTAGTTGTTTGGCATAGGGTGTCCAGCACTGTAGCTTGCTGGTCGTTGAGTGAAGCTGGGTCTTGATGTTGAGATGGAGATCTCTGGGAGATTTTTGCCGTTTGGTATTACATGGAGCTGGGAGGTCTCTTGTGGACCAGTGTTCTGAAGTTGGCTCTCCCACCTCAGAGGCACGGCCCTGATGCCTGGCTGGAGCACCAAGAGCCTTTCATCCACACGGGAAAAAAAGGAAAAGGGGAAAAATTA
Source organism: Balaenoptera acutorostrata (assembly GCF_949987535.1). Lineage (NCBI taxonomy): Eukaryota > Metazoa > Chordata > Mammalia > Artiodactyla > Balaenopteridae > Balaenoptera > Balaenoptera acutorostrata. The sequence continues at coordinate 33,799,808 of NC_080076.1, read as the reverse complement.
ATATCTCCTGCTCCCAGAGTCCACCTCCTGAATTTGGGATGATTCATTGTCTATTCAGGTATTCAGCAGATGCAGGCACATCAAGTTGTTTGTGGAGCTTTAATCCGCTGCTTCTGAGGCTGCTGGGAGAGATTTCCCCTTCTCTTCCCTGTTCGCACAGCTCCTGGGGTTCAGCTTTGGATTTGGACCCGCCTCTGCGTGTAGGTCGCCTGAGGGCGTCTATTCCCTGCCCAGACAGGACGGGGTTAAAGGAGCAGCTGCTTCGGGGGCTCTGGCTCACTCAGGCCGCGGGGAGGGAGGGGTACAGAGGAGGAGGGGCGAGCCTGCAGTGGCCGAGGCCGGCGTGACGTTGCACCAGCTCGAGGCGTGCAGTGCGTTCTCCCGGGGATGTTGTCCCCGGATCCCGGGACCCTGGCAGTGGCGGGCTGCACAGGCTCCCGGGAGGGGAGGTGTGGAGAGTGACCTGTGCTCACACACAGGCTTTTTGGAGGCGGCAGCAGCAGCCCCAGCGTCTCACGCCCGTCTCTGGGGTCCGCGCTGATCGCCGTGGCTTGCGCCCTTCTCTGGAGTTCGTTTAGGCGGCGCTCTGAATCCCCTCTCCTTGCGCGCAGCGAAACAAAGAGGCAAGAAAAAGTCTCTTGCCTCTTCGGCAGCTGCAGACCTTTTCCCGGTCTCCCTCCCGGCTAGCTGTGGTGCGCCAACCCCTTCAGGCTGTGTTCACGCCGCCAGCCCCAGTCCTCTCCCTGCGATCCGACCGCAGCCCGAGCCTCAGCTCCCAGCCCTGCCCGCCCCGGCGGGGGAGCAGACAAGCCTCTCGGGCTGGTGAGCGCCGCTCGGCGCCGAGCCTCTGTGCGGGAGTCTCTCCGATTTTCCCTCTGCGCCCCTGTTGCTGTGGGATCCGCGCTGATAGCCGCGGCTCGCGCCCTTCTCTGGAGTTCGTTTAGGCGGCACTCTGAATCCCCTCTCCTTGCCCGCCGCGAATCAGAGGCAAGAAAAAGTCTCTTGCCTCTTCGGCAGCTGCAGACTTTTTCCCGGACTTCTTCCGGGCTAGCTGTGGTGCACTAAACCCTTCAGGCTGTGTTCACGCCGCCAGCCCCAGTCCTCTCCCTGCGATCCGACCGCAGCCCGAGCCTCAGCTCCCAGCCCCGCCCGCCCCGGCGGGGGAGCAGACAAGCCTCTCGGGCTGGTGAGTGCTGCTCGGCGCCGAGCCTCTGTGCGGGAACCTCTCCGCTTTGC